>NC_086024.1:139240302-139551052 GCF_036323735.1 Rattus norvegicus
CACCTAATGTCATTTGGGACCCCTGTGCACAGGGGCCCGAGGAAACGGTTGGGGCCGGCCCTTTTCATTGCTGACCTCATGGAGAGGTCAAAGGCAGACTCCCAAGAGCAACTTCAGCCCAGAGATCAGAGGTAAGACCAACTTTTCTGCTCCAAGTGACCTGCCTGGAGGACTCAGGATACACGCCCACAGGAACAGCTGAAGAGCAGTAGACAGGAAAGACTACACGCCTGAAAGCAGAACACTCTGTTCCCATAACTGGCTGAAAGAAAACAGGAAAACAGGTCTATAGCACTCCTAACACACAGGCCTAAAGGATGGTGTAGCCACTGTCAGAAATAACAGAACAAGGTAACACCAAGACATCCTGATGGTGATAGGCAAGTGCAGGAACTCAAGCAACAGAAACCAAGACGACATGGCATCATTGGAGTCCAATTCTCCCACCAAAGCAAACACTGAATATCCAAACACACCAGAAAAGCAAGATATTGTTTTTAAATCACATTTGATCATGATGATGGAGGACTTTAAGTAGGACATAAAGAACTCCTTTAGAGAAATGCAGAAACACAAGTAAACAAGTAGAAGCCCTTAGAGAGGAAGCAGAAAAATCCCTAAAAAATTCCAGGCAAACAAAATCAAACAGGTGAAGGAAAAAATTGGAAGAGAAGCAATAAAGAAAGCCCAAAGGGAGACAACCCTGGATATAAAAAAGGAAGAGGGAAGGATCCATAGATAAAGCTTCCTACAAGAAATAGAAGAGAGAATCTCAGGAGCAGAAGATTCCAGAGAAATCATTGAAACAACCAGCAAAGATAATGTAAAACGGAAAAAGACACTGGCCCAAAACATACAGGAAATCCAGGACACAATGAGAAGATCAAACCTAAGGATAATAGGTATAGAAGAGAGTGAAGACTCTCACTTCAAAGGACCAGTAAATATCTTAAGCAAAGTCATAGAAGAAAACTTCCTAACCTAAGAAAGAGATGCCCATAAATATACAATAAGGCAACAGAGCTCAAATATATTGGACCAGAAAAGAAACTCCTCCCATCACATAATAGTCAAAACACCAAATGCACAAAACAAAGAAAGAATATTAAAAGCAGTAAGGGAAAATGTGAAGTAACATATGAAGGCAGACCTAGCAGAATTCCATCAGACTTCTCACCAGAGACTGTGAAAGCCAGAAGATCCTGGACAGATGTCATACAGACCCTAATAGAACACAAAGGCAAGCCCAGGTTACTGTATCCAGCAAACATCTCAATTAACATAGATGGAGAAACCAAGATATTCCACGACAAAACCAAATTTACACAATATTTTTCTACAAATCCAGTGCTATAAAGGAAAATAAATGGTAAAGCCCAACATAAAGAGGCAAGCTACACCCTAGAGAGAGTAAGCAACTAATCATCTTGGCAACAAAACAAAAAGAAGAAAAGCACACAAACAATCTCACATCCAAATACGAATATAGCAGGAAGCAACAATCCCTATTCCTTAATATCTCTCATTATTAATGGACTCAATTCCCCAATAAAAAGTCATAGATTAACAAACTGGATTCGCAATGAGGACCCTGCATTCTGCTGCCTACAGGAAATACACCTCAGAGACAAAGACAGATCCTACCTCAAAGTGAAAGGCTGGAACAAACGTTCTGAGCAAATGGTCTGAAAAAGCAAGCTGGGGTAACCATTCCAATATTGAATAAAATCGATTTTCAACCAAAAGACTTCAAAAAAAGATAAGAGAGGACACTTCATATTCATCAAAGGAAAAAATGCACCAAGATGAACTCTCAATCTTAAATATCTATGTTCCAAATACAAGGGCAAGTACAAACATAGAAGAAAACTTACTAAAGCTCA
This sequence comes from Rattus norvegicus, assembly GCF_036323735.1. Classification (NCBI taxonomy): domain Eukaryota; kingdom Metazoa; phylum Chordata; class Mammalia; order Rodentia; family Muridae; genus Rattus; species Rattus norvegicus. Next base: position 139,242,186 of record NC_086024.1, read on the forward strand.
AAACACACATTGCACTTCACACAATAATAGTAGGAGATTTCAACACCGCACTGTCATCAATGGACAGCTCAAGCTCATGGGAACAGAAATTAAACAGAGACATAGACAGACTAAGAGAAGTCATGAACCAAATGGACTTAACAGATATTTATAGAAAGCTATATCCTAAAACAAAATGATATACCCTCTTCTCACCGCCTCATGGTACTTTCTCCAAAATTGAACATGTAATCTCATAAAAAAGGCCTCAACATATATAGCAAGATAGAAATAATCCCATGCATCTATCAGATCACCACGGGTTAAAGCTGGTCTTTAATAACAATAAGGGAAGAAGACCCACATATACATGGCAGTTGAACAATGCTCTACTCAAGGATAACCTGGTCAAGGAAGAATTAAAGAAAGAAATTAAAGACTTCTTGGAATTTAATGAAAATGAAGGTACAACATACTCAAACTTATGGGACACAATGAAAGCTATGCTAAGAGGAAAACTCATAGCTCTCAGTGCCTGCAGAAAGAAACAGGAGAGAGCATATGTCACCAGCTTGATAGCACACCTAAAAGCTCTAGAACAAAAAGAAGCAAATACACCCAGGAGGAGTAGAAGGCAGGAAATAATCAAACTCAGAGATGAAATCAACCAAGTAGAAACAAAAAGGACTATACAAAGAATCAACAGAACCAAAAGCTGATTCTTTGAGAAAATCAACAAGATAGTTAAACCCTTAGCTAGACTAACGAGAGGACAGAGAGAGTGTGTCCAAATGAACAAAATCAGAGATGAAAAGAGAGACATAACTACAGATTCAGAGGAAAGTAAAAAAATCATCAGATCCTACTACAAAAGCCTATATTCAACACGACTGGAAAATCTGAAGGAAATGTAAAATTTCCTAGACAGATACCAGGTATCGAAGTTAACTCAGGAACAGATAAACCATTTAAACAACCCCATAACTTCTAAAGAAACAGACGTAGTCAATAAAGGTCTTCCAACCAAAAAAAAGCCCAGGTCCAGATGGGTTCAGTGTAGGATTCTATCAGACCTTCATAGAAGACCTCATACCAATACTATCAAAACTATGCCACAAAATTGAAATAGATGGAGCGCTACCAAATTCCTTCTATGAAGCCAAAATTACACTTGTACCTAAACCACACAAAGACCTAACAAAGAGAGAGAACTTCAGACCAATTTCCCTTATGGATATCGACACAAAGATACTCAATAAAATTCTTGCAAACCAAATCCAAGAGCACATCAAAACAATCACCTACCCTGATCAAGTAGGCTTCATTGCAGACATACAGGGATGTTTTAATATATGGAAAAGCATCAACGTAATCCACTATATAAACAAACTGGAAGATAAAAACCACATGATCATTTCATTACATGCTGAGAAAGCATTTGACAAAATTCAATACCACTTCAAGACAAAAATCCTGGAACGATAGGAATTCAAGGCTCATACCTAAACCTAGTAAAAGCCATATACAGGAAACCAGTAGCTAATACTAAACTAAATGTAGAAAAACTTGAAGCAATCCCACTAAAATCAGGGACTGGAAAAGGCTGCCCATTCTCTCCCTACATATTCAGTATTGTTCTTGACGTTCTAGCTAGAGCAATCAGACAACAAAAGAAGATCAAAGGGATACATATTGGAAAAGAAGAAGTCAAAATATCACTATTTGCAGATGATATGATAGTATATTTAAGTGATCCCAAAAGTTCCACCAGAGAACTACTAAACATGATAAACACTTTCAGCAAAGTGGCTGGGTATAAAATTAACTCAAATAAATCATTAGCCTTCCTCTATACAAAAGAGAAGCAAGCCCAGAAAGAGAATAGGGAACAACACCCTTCATAATAGTCCCAAATAATATAAAATACCTCGGTGTGACTTTCACTAAGCAAGTGAAAGATCTGTATGATAAGAACTTCAAGCCTCTGAAGAAAGAAAATGAAGAAGATCTCAGAAGATGGAAAGATCTCCCATGGTCATGAATTGGCAGGATTAATATAGTAAAAATTTCCATTTTGCCAAAAGCGATCTACAGATTCAATGCAATCCTCATCAAAATTCCAAATTAATTCTTCATAGAGTTAGACAGAACAATTTGCAAATTCATCTGGAATAACAAAAAACTCAGGATAGCTAAAACTCTCCTCAATAATAAAAGGACTTCCGGGGGAGTCACTATGCCTGAACGCAAGCCATATTACAGAGCAATAGTGATAAAAACTGCACCGTATTGGTACAGAGACAGACAGATAGACCAATGGAATACAATTGAAGTCCCAGCAATGAACCCAGACACCTATGGTCACTTGATTTTTGACAAAGGAGCCAATACCATCCAATGGAAAACAGACAGCATTTTCAGCAAATGGTGCTGGTTCAACAGGAGGTCAACATGTAGAAGAATGCAGATTGATGCTTATCACATTTTACAAAGCTTAAGTCCAAGTGGATCAAGGACCTCCACATCAAACCATATGCACTCAATCTAATAGAAGAAAAGGTGGGGAAGCAGCTCAAACACATGGGCACTGCAGAAATTTTCCTGAACAAAACACCAATGGCCTGTGCTCTAAGATCAAGAATCGACAAATGGGATCTCATAAAACTGCAAAGCTTCTGTAATGCAAAGGACACTGTTGTTAGGACAAAATGGCAAACAACAGATTGGGAAAGAACTTTACCAATCGTACAACAGATAGAGAGCTTATATCCAACATATACAAAGAACTCAAGAAGTTAGAGTACAGTGAGCCAAATAACCCTATTTAAAAAAGTGGTTCATAGCTGAACAAAGAATTCTCAGCTGAGGAATGCCATATGGCTTAGAAACACCTAAAGAAATGTTCAACATCTTTAGTCATAAGGGAAATGCAAATCAAAACAACCCTGAGATTTCACCTCACACCAGTGAGAATGGCTAAGATCAAAAACTCAGGTGATAGCAGATGCTGGCGAGGATGTGGAGAAAGAGGAACACTCCTCCATTGTTAGTGGGATTGCAGACTGGTACAACCATTCTGGAAATCAGTCTGGAGGTTCCTCAGAAAATTGCACATTGAACTACCTGAGGACCCAGCTATACTTCTCTTGGGCATATACCCAAAAGATGCCCCAACATATAACAAAGACACATGTTTCACTATGTTCATAGCAGTCTTATTTATAACAGCAAGAAGCTGGAAGGAACTCAGATGCCCTTCAACAGAGAACTGAATATAGAAAATGTGGTACATCTACACAATGGAATATTAGTCAGCTATCAAAAACAATGACTTCATGAAATTCAAAGGCAAATGAATTGAACTGTAAAATATCATCCTGAGTGAGGTAACCCAATCACAGAAAAATACACTTGGTATGCACTCATGATACGTGGCTATTAGCCCTAATGCTTGAATTATCCCACATCCCCAGAACACATGAAACAAGGATGACCAAAATGTGAGCGCTTCACTCCTTCCTTAAAAGGAGAACAAGATTACCCTTGAGAGGAATCAGGGAGGCAAAGTTTAGAACAGAGGCAGGAGGAACATCCATTTAGAGCCTGCCCCTACGTATAGAGCCACCAAACTAGATAAGACAGATGAAGCAAAAAGTGCACACTGACAGGAACTCGATGTAGATCTCTCCTGAGAGACAAAGCCAGAATACGGCAAATACATAGGTGAATGCCAGCAGAAAACTACTTAACTGAGAACAGGACACCTGTTGAAGGAAACAGTGAAAGGACTGAAAGAGCTTGAAGGGGTTTAAGACCCCATATGAACAACAATGCCAAGCAACCAGAGCTTCCAGGGACTAAGCCACTACCCAAAGACTATACATGGACTGACCCTGGGCTCCAACCTCATAGGTAACAATGAATAGCAGAGTAAGACCATCAGTGGAAGGGGAAGCCCTTGGTCCTGCCAAGACTGAACACCTAGTTAATGTGATTGTTGGGGGGCGGGTGGTAATGGGGTGAGGATGGGGAGGGGAAGCCCATATAAAAGAGGAGGGGGAGAGGTTAGGGGGATGTTCGCCTGGAACCGGAAAGGGGACTAACAATCGAATGTAAATAACAAATACTCAAGTTAATAAAGATAAAAGAAAAAGAAAAAAAAAAGAAAGTGTTAACTCCAAAAAAAATTCTGTGATGGTCATTAATTTTCACTTTTGAAAATCACTATATAATGTATATATTTGTGTTATAGATTGCAATATTTATAAGTATGTACAAGGTGTAGTAATAAAATATAAGACTGACTATCACTCAGGTATATGGCACCTGCTCCTCGAATGAGTATCTCAGTTGACCTTCAGCACTTACCTGAGAAGCAGGTGTGATGTTTTATCACATGATCTGAACTCTTGTGATCCATTGAGGCTTTGTTTCATCTCAACCACCCTATGTCTGTACTTCCTAACCTAGGGACAGCTATTCCCTCTCATGACATGAGATTAACTCATTTTAGTGTATGAACGTGAAAAATGAGCTGATCTCTTAGATGAAACAGAGGCCTCATCTTTAACAGCGACTAGTGATTTTTCTAACGTTATATTTATTAATTAAAATGGGGGATGGATTTTTGCAACATTACCCTTTGAATTAAGGTCTTACCAATGCTACACAAGAGCTCCACCATTGGCCTAACTCCCAGTACTGAATGAGAAATCAAAGAAAGGGCACTCATATATACTACCAGTGGTCTGGTAAATGGAAAGAGGTCATCTGTGAGCAATCATTTAACTATCTTTGCTCCAACCCCTTCCTGTGTTCCTCTTGTTTCCCCAACCCAACTTCTCTTCACCATGGAACCTCCACCAGATGAAGCTACAACTCTCAATCCAGCTAACAAACTGCCTCCTTTCTGCAGCAGGCCTGTACCCACACCTTGAATAACCCAAAGCACCACCTCAGTTTTTCATTCTCACCATGCTACCCAAGAACCTCCTTGCTCAACCTCTCCAGATGCATCCCCTCCTCCTGTGACAGCTTCAGGCAACTACAATGCAGCTGCCCTGAATTGGTACCTATCTTCACCCCTCCCATCACCTGCTCCAAGCCTGTAGACAAACCCCAAAATCCTTCTTTGCCAGGGACACCTGACCAAGCACTGCTCTTTCCTTTAAGGAAAGAAGCTGAAAGATGGCCCTGTCAGTGTACATGTTCCTTTCTCATTAATGAACTTTCTCAGATAAAAGGAGAATGGGTTTCTATACCTCTAACTCCTGTGCCTTTACTAAAGAAGGTTCAGAACCTTAATCTTATAGCTTGTCTTTCCACAATGTACATATACTCCTTACCAATAGTTTACTTCCTGATGAAGGCAGGTGAGTTTGGAGCACGTGAGAATACATGCAGACCAGGTGCATCAAACAGATGGATTATATCCAACTGCATTTGTGGTGGTAACTGACCAAGACCGCAAATAGAATTATAATTCTGAAGGTGACATTTTAGCCAGAGATAGATTCGTAACCTGCCTCCTGGCAGTTTCCATAGGGCAGCCTTACATCCAGTAAAATGTGAAAATCTGCAAGAGGTCATCCAGGAAAAACAGGAAAACCCATCTCAATTTTCCTAATGCCTCACAAAGGCTTTGTTATAACACACTAATCTGGATTCTGAAAACGCAGAAGGTTAGCAACCTCTGATGACCTACTTCTTTCCCCAGAGCAACCCCAGCTTAGAAACCTGGAGAGGGGACCCTAACTCCACAGACAAAAGTTTTGTCCCTGACCTTCAAAGTGTACCTTCAGAGAGATAAGGAGGATATGAGACAAAAATACCATATGGTGGCATAAGTTCTGTGATAAGCCCAAGCTATTGTCATAGACTCCTTGTCTTTTCAGGCTCAGAGACCACTGGGCTACTGCTAGAAATGTGGTCAAAAAAGTCATTTGGTGAAGGCTTGTCCTAACTTCTGCAAGCCAAGGGATCCATGTCCTAGGTGCCATCAGGAGGGACATTGGGCTGTCGATTGCCCTCATGTTGGGCAGGACAGAGGGACATTACTCCCAGATAATGCTCCAGCTGATCTCCTAGGCTTAGCTATGGGCATTTTAAGGGGCCTGAGCTTGCTTGACATGACCACTGCCATCACTAGGGAGCTCTGGGTAGCCATCATGGTATGTGAGTGGCCCATCTTTTTTTCTTGATACTGGGGTCACTTACTCAGTCCTATGGAGTTTTGGGGATCCACTTCATCTTTTTTCCTATTATCAAGGTAGGAGGACAACCTTACCTTCCTCAGCAGACCCCACCACTTAGTTGCATTTTTAGGATGTGTACCTCTCACCCATTTCTCTTTGGAAGTGCCAACATGTACTGTACCCTTATTGGAAAAGGATCTTCTAGCTAAGTGGGAGCCTCTATTTCCTTTTGCCTAAATCCAAGCTCCAGTTATCTCTCTGCTCCTTCTTCTAGCCTGTCAACCTACTAAAACTAACAACTGACATCTCAGAAAAGTGATAAAAATTATTTGTTCTTTAGAAGAAAAATGAGATGACTGCGTTGAAGAACTTCAATTTTTCATATGAAATATAATCACAGAGCATGTTTAAGTCAACAGAATTTTGATGCCAACTCCATATTATTGGTATTTCTCTTCTTCAGAAGAGCATCCTTATCTGCACTATTTTTCTTATTTATTGAAAATTTATTCATGTATTTATGTATTTATTTTGATTTTACAACTCAGTCACAGTCCCCCTTTTTATCCTCTTCCTAGTTTCACCCTTACAAATCCCTTCCCAAATTGCCATTTTCCTTTGCCTGACTGTAAAGGTACCACTCCACCCTGTAGCATCTAGTCTCAGTAAGCCTCACAATGAGCCCCAACAAGGCAGTTTAAATAAGGAGAAAGGGATTCAATAGCAGAGAGCAGAGACCAGGACACAACCTGGTGAACTTCTTAGGGTACCCTTATGAGGACAGAGCTGCACATTTGCTCAAATATTTATGGGGTCTACGTTTGGCTCCTGCATGCCCCCTGGTTGGTGGCCCGGGCTGTGTAGACCCCCAAATGGTCCATGATATTTGACTCTATTCGTTTTCCTGTGGAGTCTGGACACTTCCAACTTGCTCATTTCTATCCCTCACTCTATGTCAAGAGCCCCTGGGATCTGCATTGTGTTTGGCTGTACATCTGCCTCCATCTACTGCTGGATGAAGCCACTCAGGAGGCAGTTTTGCTATGGCCCCTGCACATCTTGTAGGCAAGTCAAAATATGGGTGGAAGATTTTGTGTTTGAAGTAATGTGTCCATCCCCCTTCTGTAAGTACTGCCAGGCTACAAGGGTTATCCACTTTAGTTTCTATACCCCCTTATGGTAGGAATCTCAGCTAGATCACCCCCATAGACTTCACATATACTATTCTGGCCCAGACCTCTAGCCAGTTACTAGAGAGGCACCCTTCCACTATGGCAGATTTTTATTCTAATTTCCAGCCATCTCTCTAGCCTCCTCCTTCTCACACTTGATTGCCATCGCCAAATCCCTTCTCTCCTCCTCTCCTACACACTTCATCCTCTCCATTCTCCTCAGCTGACTAATTTACATTTTGAGTGAGATTCATGAATTCTCCTGTGGGACCTGTTTAATATTCAACTACTTTGGGTCTTTTGATTGTTGAATGGTTGTCCTGTACTTTTTGAATAATGTATACTTATAAATGCATACATATTATATAGGTGTTTTTGGTTGTGGACTACACCACTCAGCATGATTCTTAAGTCCCATCCATTTTCCTGCAAATTTCATGATGTCTTTGTAATACCTGAACAGTATTCTATTTATAGCTATTAAACATTTTTTATCTATTCTTCAGTTCAGGGACATCTATATCTATTTGTTTCAAGTTTTCTGGCTATCACAAATAATGTCGTTGTGAATATAGCTGAACAAATGTCCCTACTTTGGGGGATGTTTTTGGATTATACCCAGGAATGGTATAGCATGATCGTGATGTAGAACTATTCCAAGATTTCTATGAAACCATCAAATATATTTTCAAGAAATTTTGTACTTGTTACTTTCCCACTAGCAAAGGATGATTTTTCCTCTTGCTCTGAATACTTACCAGTATGTGTTATCATTTGAGTTTTCAATCTTAGCGATTCTGATGAGGGTAACATATAATCTCATGGTATGTTGCATTGCATTTTTCTGATGACTAAGGATGTTAAATATTTCTTTAAGGGATTCTTGAACATTCAGTATTCCTCTCTTGAAAATTTTCTCTTTAATGCTTATTGTTCCACTTTTTTCTTTCCTTTAGTGGACATTTTCTTTTTTCATATTTTAAATATTATTCCCTTTCTTGGTTTTCCCTCCAGAAATATCCGTCTCATGCCTCCAAACCCTGCCTCCTTGAGTTTGCTGCCCAACACATCCACCAAATACCTTTTGCCTCTATGCCTTTGCATTCTCCTGTACTGGGGAATCACACCTTCATAGGGCCAAGGGCCTCTCTTCCGTTTGATGCTTAATAAGGCCTTCTCTTCTGGGTTGTCTGGTATGTTGATATTGTTGTTCTTCCTATGGAGTTGCACCCTCTTAGTTACCTCAGTCCCTTATCTATCTCCTCCAATTTGAACCTAGTTCAATGGTTGTTTGTGAGCATCTGCCTCTCTATGTACCTCACTGATGGTGAAACAAGAAAGCTTAGAGATGTTTGACTCTCTGATCCACATTCATCAGCCGGTCTTCCATGACCCAACTTTCTCTTCTCTTTATTTCATTTACCTAGATTATTCATATTTTCCTTACATAAGACAGATGTTTCGTATAGGATTCATTTTTTCTTTTGAAGATCCTAGTATGAAGTAGCATAATAAAATTGTTGAAAATTGTTGAAAATTGTTGAAAATTCTATCACTGTATATGAACTAACCATGATAATGGCCTGCTAAAGGATTGAGTCTGATATTTTATCAAATGTTGGACATTCTATATCTGCAGGAGAATCCCTGCTTTTACTGGGGATTAAAATTGTGGTGATGAAACACTGCGAAAAATAAACTTGAAGTTAAAATGTTCATTTGGGTAACCCTTCTACATTCCTGTTCATTAGAAAAAGAAATCAACTGGAAAACAGAAAGGGCAGAAAACTAAAGACAAGAGGCAGTGCATAAGGATCAGCATACAAAGTCAAGATGGTGTTCCAAATATGTTCTCTTTATTGAAAGCACAGGAAAATCTGTGTGACTAATGTTGGATGGACTTCAGTGTTACATCCTAGCGGTCCTGACAGTTGTATTCCTGAATTGTTGCATAAAGTACTCATAGATGCCTGACAATATATTGAACCTGGTATTTTCAAAGTTATTTGGCAGCAGGTGATCTCAGAGTGTGGCCACTTCAAGGGCCTCTTTCCTCATCAGATACATGTTTCTCATTTTGTCTGGGTGTGCACAGAGCATGAAGAAACAACAAATATTAATCTGTATTTAGTTCATCAATCACAGATCTGAAAGCTAGCAACATAAATTCTTGCACTCCTCACTTAGGTGATGTATATACATTTAAAGACTCTCATGTCATGTCACTATGTTGATGCTTCCCCTGTGTGAAAATAGGATGTTTTGAAAAGTAACCCAGAGTGAAGTGATGTAACAACTTGAAAAATAGCAGAGAACTAAACATTTGCGATGAACCCACATTCTAGCAATCCTATGGCCAGTGAATAATATTGAAAGTGACATATTTCAGGCAGTGTTTTGGGGGCATTGGTGTTATTTTATATATTTAGACAGCTCAGGCTATTGCTATAGCATTTGTAGAAATTCAGTGGTTTAGTGACATTTGTCCCCTATCTTCATTTGCTTAAGTGCTAGAATATTTTACCCTGTTTTCTGTGGTTCCCATGGCCACTTGCTGTGCATTGTTGTGCATATATATACAGTTACTTTACAAATGTACAGAAATTATAAGAACTTCGGCATTTGGCTCTGAGAAGACTTCAAGAACCAAAGAAATTTACAAACTGCTAATCAAGTTGTGTTGGAAATTGAGATGAAATCAGAAAACTTGTCAGTCTCAAGCGTCATTGGCCAGTCTGGGCCACATTTTGTAGTTATCCAGTCATTCACTACAGTAGTTGTAGCTGTGAGTTCCTTGTGGTCATGATGTTAAAGCCTCATGTCCCTTTCAGAAACTGTCATCACACAGGCGAATGGAATTCATGGTGGCAGAGCAGGACAGAGAATGTAGAATCATTCCGTTGAGGCACCCGTGGTTGTACCTGACAGCATCTTCTAGTCTATGTTAATTTGGAAACCAGGAAATAGAGACTATTTCTTTTATTTCTACAGAACTCACAGGAAACCAATGTGTTGCATTCCCAGCTATGACATTATCACAGGCATTACAATTCAATGACAATCTGACAATCATACACAGTTTCCCAGGTTACCTCATGTTTTGAACAATAATCATTCCCTGGTGTCTAATACTTCCCTACTCTCTCAGGGATGTAATGTTTCCGGGTGGTATGACCAGAACCTACTTTTGTTTTATGGTGACACCAAGCATATGACCAGCATGCAATTGACAAGTATGTTATATTTAGATTCTAAATGTCACACCTGACTTCTAATGAGGAAAACGAACTCAGAATGAACCAATCGTCATTTACATCATGTTTCTTGGGCAAATGCATAAAAGAAAATCCTTAGAAACCTGAGGGAAGGAGAGTAGATTAATGTGCTAAACACAAAAAATTATCTGTTCTATTAAATTCTTGGTGAACTATACAAACTAAACTGTAACAAGTACAGAGAAAGAACTAAGAAATGTTACTCTTTGGGTGGAATAGGACCGGTGTAGAACTTTCTGAAGCTCAGTAAGTATTACTAGTTACATTGACCTCATGTTTCAATTCTGGAGCTTCACACACATTTTTATTACTGACACCACAAGCTGGGTCTGTGTTGGGTCCGTGTCATATGATATTTGTGATATTTATGGAGAGACACAAAGTCATCTTCTTCATGGGTCACAGGCCGTGTTTGTTTCCCATGTTGACTCTATCTTGAAGACCATACAGTGTACTGTGAAGGGAATGATACGGACTCTCTATTTCCACACTCTCATGTGTTCCTTATTTTTTGGGGATCTGAACCAGGGTCCTCAAACAGATTCTTGTCTTCCTTACGTCATGTTCTGCCTTTTGTTCAAGTCACAGTTTATCCTACATTGAAAGTCATCTTTAATGGGAGTATAGGTATAATTTTTTGCTTTAAGTTCTTACCACACTAGCAGGAAGATTTGTGTTTAGTCTCCATAACTACAAAATAGTTCGGTTTGGTAGGTAGCCAAGCAGAAAGCCTACTTCTCAGATGCGAAGACAATGTGATATTGGGACTCCGTAACCAAGCAGTCTAGCAATATACTGTGATCCATGTCTAGTGATGAAATACAGGCTTAGTGATGGACTTCATTTCAACCTTATTGTGTAGATGGATAGAAAAAGACATCTCAACCATCTCAACACACACACACACACACACACACACACACACAGAGAGAGAGAGAGAGAGAGAGAGAGAGAGAGAGAGAGAGAGAGAGAGAGAGAGAGAGAGAGAGAGAAGCATCAGAAATACATGAACAGAGCGTTGAAGAGACAGGGAGGCAAACAGAGACAAAGAAACTCCATAACATATAAATAAATGAATACAATGAATACAAAGCACATATTAAACAGGAAAACTGAAAATCAAATAAACTTTTTTCTACTTCAAGGGTTATTACAGGATCACTTGAAGAGAAAATCAATGTAGAGAGGCAACCTAGACACTAAGGAGTCCCAGCCTTACTTTCTTCCAGGTCTGTCTACATAAACTAACACTCAGTAACTGGTTGCTTTCTGTGCTCCTTGGGCCCCTGCTGGTCACTAGTATCCTGCAAGAGGTTTGTGTTTAAGCTCACAGTAACATTCACTCACTGTGTCTTTTGCCCAGTAATAAGTGGCCGCGTCCTCAGACCTCAGACTGTCCATTTGCAGCTATAGGGTGCTTTTTGCATTATCTCTGGAGATAGTGAATCGGCCTTTCACGGAGTCTGGATAGTAAGTGTTACTACCACCAGAAGTAATGGTTGCAACCCACTCCAGACCCTTCTTTGGAGCCTGGCGCACCCAGGCCATTGCAAAGCTACTGAAAGTGAATCCTGAGGCTGCACAGGAGAGTTTCAGGGACCTTCCAGGCTGCACTAGGCCTCCCCCAGACTCCACCAGCTGCACCTCACACTGGACACCTGCAAACAGAGAATACTGGTTAGAAAACCATCACTAACACAACAAAACAAAATAAACTTTCTTATTCTCATGTGCACACAACAGAGATAATCACACTTTTATCAATTACCTTTTATGAAAAGGACAAGGAAAGTCAAGCTGAGCCTGATGTCCATGGTGAGTTGTCTGTGCAGTGCTGCAGTACTGATTACTGAGTGGGAGAACCTCAGAGTCCAGGACTGGGCTCCTCCGTCAGAGCTGCAGGGTCAGGACAGGCTGGTTTTCATGGGCATAGAGAAGAATTATTTGCATATCTTACTGCTAAAATATGTTATGGAATTACACCTGAGCTGAAAGCAGTGCTCATAGCAGATATATAACATCGAATATATGGATGTCAGTTACAGAGTTTGACTTAGTGTCGTGGTTTCATATTTACATTTTTTTTGGTAAAGATTCACCATATTACATTTAGTTTTCTTTTGTCCTTGTGCACATAAGTTTTGTTTTCATAGTCAGGATTCTTTAGTATAAATACGTAATTAAATAGCACCATACATACTTGTGTTTCTACATATGTGCTCAGTCTTTTCCAATACCTGAGCAGGACATGGCTTCTCCCAATTGTGTTTTTTTGGAAACAGTTACTCCTGTAAGGTTATGGTAGCAGAACTCGTTTTTGTGACAAGAACACTGGGTTTTTTTCTGAAAGTTACTTCTTCATGATAGAATACTGTCCTTAGACTTTATATATATTTCTAAATTAGACATTGTGGAGACTGTCTAAGACTCAAAATTGGTCATGGAGACAGATGCATATTTGCAGCAAACTCACTCATTTTTCATTCTGACGTTATTAATTTATTCCTTTAAAGTCCCCCCTCCATTTTCTCTCTGCATGTGTATACCATTTAACATGTGACTGTTTTATGTTGTTTTATATTAGCTTTTATTTTCTCCAGTTAGCATACTCCATATACCTGTGGCTTTTAGTTTTCTTTTAGGGTGCCTTTTTCATATTTAATCAGTTCTCTTTTTTCAGTCCTCCCAATTCGGTTCCGCGTACCACACTTCAATTTTGCTTTCATATCACCAATATTCCCTTGTCCTTGTTCATCCATGTCCTATGCATAAGATGTGTCCCCTTCTTAGGTTTCTCATTCCAAATGCTACAAAATATAATTCAGAACTGCAGGCACACAAAGAATGTTTTGAATATGAAACAAGCTGTTTTTGCCTTCTCAAGGCTTTGTTTTATTTTTTGAGGTAATATTTTACAGTCACATTTACATTCCTCCAAGGCTCAGAGGACATGAATTAGGAGGACATAGAGAAAATGAAATATGTGAAACTTGGGGTTGAGAACTGTGAAATAATGTCTTGTGGACAGGACCTGCCTATCCAATCCATGCACTGATGATGGCTTTTATCTGTTCCCACCTGAAACCAAGCCAATCATAACCTAATATAGACTTTATCAGTATTTTCCAGGTCTTCTGTCTTAGTGAGGGACTGTTTTGTGTAGATTTCATGGAGAAGAGAACAATGTGGTCATTGGTCGATTTTCTATGCTGCAATGCTTGCCTTTACACACATGCACATATGGGCAGCATTTTGGGATAAAAATGCCATGATGTTGAGAGTGGTTGAGTTGAGATATGCGATTGGCAAAGATATGGGGATGTTGAAGGGGAAAATAGGATAGAGACATAAACATATTAAACGTATACACATGGAGTATACCGTTCTTCAGAACTTAGAAAAAAGGTGCCTACTAGATGGCCGATTTGTCTAAAGACAATAAATCCCCAAAGAAATGTTAAGATATATGCTGCAAAATATAAGGGTGGATAGGTAAGGCAACACTCAGTAAACGCAATGGTAAAGAAGGTTTCCTTTTTTCTTTTTTAAATTTTAGTACACCATGTTCCAAGGAGCAGTTTTAAACCATGATAATAGGACCAACATTGCAGTTGCACATATACAAACATGGAGAGAGAGAGAGAGAGAGAGAGAGAGAGAGAGAGAGAGAGAGAGAGAGAGAGAGAGAGATGTTTGGGAGAAGAGGTACAGAGACCTGAGGTTGTATATGGTTTTTGTGAACATGCCTAGGAAACAGTAATGAACCAGTATAAGAAGTGTAGGTAATAGTTGGGTTCATTGCTTGTTTTGGAGAACAGAATAAGAACCAGGAGGAGGTGCCAATTTACCTCTTGGATTTTCTCACCCCAAGGGGCAAGTGAAGGGTCCCTGGATGGTGAAAACATAACTACAGATACTCTAAACAGAGAAGGGTTGTGAAATAAGGTACAGAATATTGGGGGTGTGGTATGTGCAGCTTTGGCATGTGTGGCTGTGGTACGTGGGGCTGTGTGAGAACCTTAGAGAAGAAGTGCTGGGAGCTAAATACCAAGGTCTTTTATTTTGCTGTTTCCTGGATAGTGGGATAAGTAGAGGAACTTTGACAATATCTATATGTGATCTGGATTCCTAAATGAATGGCGACCAGGAACAGAAATAGAAGACACTGAGCAGACATTGAATGATGATTTCAGGATCCACTATTGATACAGCTACTGAAGAGGATCCAGGGCATTCACTGAGTTTTATAGGGCTATAGGACAATTGTAGGATTTCTTTTGGGGAAGATAAAAACTACCAGAACTGTTTTTCTGAAGTGTATGTGTTAAAATCTTTTAATAATTCAAGTTTGTAGGATACAAATATGTTACATGCCATGTATTCCAAACCCTAGAAGACACAGGCCTTCTGGAATCAAAGGTATGAGGCAATAAATCTTGAGTTTAGAAAACAAAGAAACAAGGAAGTTTTTCTTCCATTAGAAAAATTCAGTTAACCTCTATCCTAGGTCAGGGGAAAATGTCAGGAGAACTCTTCCAGAAACATAAAGATTGTCAGTATCTTTAATGCATATAAAGTCACATGATCACATGTGGGAATCTTGACAGGAACTTCAGGAAAGCAATGAATGTTTTTCTCTCTTGCAGTATAGTGGTTTTATCATGTTTTCCCACATGTAAACTTATAAAATAAAACCAATAAAATACATGCTAGTAAGTAGACATCCTTGAATTCACATAGCACCTCATTAAATTATCTTTAACAATCTGACTGAGGTAAGTTCTGTCCCTCAAGGACTAGTTCTATGACAGTATCTCATAGGAAGAGGACCATAGGTATATGTGAGATACAAGCACCATTCAGGGAGAGTGTCTTCCTATGACTTCACACCTCATGCCTCCTGACAGAGACTCTAGCAGTGAGAGACAGTGCGACTGTGAGATCAAGAAATGAACTTCGAAATGCAAAAATATATTTCAAATGAAAATGTCACAACCTGTCATCACTGTACAACCATACAGGAGATTTCTAGGTCACATGGTTGCTATTTCAAAATTCTTGGGATCCTGCATATTGTATGCCAACGTTCAACAGAATCACGCTAATGTTCATAGGGAACAGGGACCCCTTTCTCTCCAACCAGGCAACACTTATTTTCACTCATTTTTAAATGTTCTAATGTCATTGATTATCAGAACTGTTTCATTTAGAATTTAAATTCCATTTCTGTTATTATTGGAGATGTTGACTTTATGAATCCTCTTCTGTCCACATTCTCTGACTAAAAGGAAGGATCCCAGTTAGTTAGAGGTGGACAGAAGACAGAAAGTTGTGTGCCCAAGAGAATACTATGTCTCTCTTCTCTTTATTGTAGTCTATGTTTTATTGTGGAGACTCACATCTCAGACAAGTGGTAAAAATGTTCTTTAGAAGAAAAATAAGACAACTCTTAGCATTTTGTCTAAGCTCTGCCCCAGAGTTACCTGACAATATCCAGATATGCCTGACTCACTAAAAAAGGGGCTGCTTGCCCTCTCCACTCTCTCTTGCTCCATCTCTGTTTCTCTCCCTCTTCCACTCCCTCTCCCTCCCTCCCTCTCCCTCTCCCTCCCTCCCTCCCTCTCTCTCTCTCTCTCTCTCTCTCTCTCTCTCTCTCTCTCTCTCTCTCTCTCTCTTTCTCTCTCTGACTTTTTCCTACTACCCTCTTTACTCCCCTCCCCATGCTCTAAACAAAGTCTATTCTATACTATACCTTATTGAGCCTGGTCCCTCAGAGGGAAAGAATGCCTCAGTATTTGCCTGAGGAGTTAGCCCCTAACCCTATACCTTACCACTCATCCACCAAAACATTCCTCTTCTCACCTTTTATCTTTTTATAAACACAACAACTGCTGTGTACTTCAATTTTTTAAAGAAAATATAATCACATGATATATTTAAGTGAAGAGAATTTTGAGGGCATCTCCATTCTATTGGCTCTTCTATTCTACTACAGACAAGCATCCCTGTCTGCATTATTTATTTGATTGTTTACTTGCTTATTTATTTATTTTCACTTTACTTCTTAATCACAGCCTCATTTATCCCCTCTTCCCAATCTTGACCTTAGGAATCCCTCCCCATATTGTCCTTTCCCCTTCTCCTCTGGTAAGAGGAGTCACCTTGCATACCACCCAACCCTGCGGTTCTTTGTCTCTGCAGGACTAGACACATCTTCTACCTAGGCTCAACAAGGCAGTTCAGGTGTGGGGAAAGGAATCCAACGATAGTCAGTAGAGACCATAACAGAGACTATTCCCCTTTTTAGGGTACACACATGAAGACCAAGCTGTGTATTTGTTTCAGATATGTAGAGGGTCTAGGTCTGTCTCCTGCTTGCTCTGTTGTAGGTTGCCCAGTCTGTTTGGTCTTGCTTCTGCCCCAATATCCAGCTGGAGGAAACCTCTCAGGAGACAATTGTGTTAATCTCAATGGGAAGACAATTTTTATGGATTAACGAAGTTCCCATCCTTCCTTTTGAAGTCCTGTCATGGTACAAGAGGTGGACACTTCAGTCTCTATATCCCGGCTGGTAGGATTCTCAGCTGGGGTTAAGGTCATAGACTTCCAATGTACTCTCCTGTCCTACAGCTCTAGTTAGGAAACAAAGATGCCCCCAACACTACTGTGCGTAATTCAATTCTCATTCCCAGCTATCTCTTGCCTCTATCTCCCTAGAACTGATTGGCCTCCTCTGCTCTCTCCTTATCTCTTCTCTCTACCCAGTTCCCTCTCTCTTTCTACCTCCACTGAGTATTTCTTTTACCCTTCTTAGTGAGATTCATGCATCATCACTTGGGTCTAACTTAATATCCAGTGTTTTCCATTTCAAGCTTTTGTCAAATTGTTTGATACAACATTTTCCATAGAGAGGAGATTTTTTTGTTTAGGTTCATACTGAAGTCCCCTCAGTGTTTCTTTAGCCAAGAGATAGATGTCTGTGTCCTAAGTTTGAACTTTGTTCAGTTTCAAGTAAAACTTGACTATTTGTTGTTTCCCTGATGATGGTGATTCAGGATTATCATCTGACATCTTTATCATATAATGTGATTTCATTACTTCACATTGCTAACATCCACTGCAGAACCTATGCTAGAGGCTGGAGGGCCCAGTTTACATTGTTGATGGTTAATGAGAAGTCAGAGATAGGGCAGTTGAGAGACAGGCTCTGTGAGGGATGTAGCAGGATGAGTCCTGACTACTTCATTTGAATCTCTACAGGGCACTCAGGGTCATATAACATCACCAGAAGTCATACATGTCATACGTGTCAAGCATGTTTTCTTCTCCTGAAAGCCTGAAACCCTTACAACTAGGAAAAGTCAGGAGGTACAGGAGCTCCAAGAGAACAAAACAGGTTCAAATGGAACTACTCAAATGGAACCCCCAAACTGATCTGAGGGAAAGTAAAACTAAGTCAGGCTGATTGTGGGCCTGTGTACTGGAGGCTCTCCACAGAGTTTTCCAGCCAGGTCAGATGCTCAAGCACAGGTGAAAGTGCATGAGCAGGGAAGAGGAACAGCCTCCTTGGGCTCCATGGCCTCTGCTGCTGCTGTCTCCACTGCTACTGTAGTTGCTGTTGTTCCAAGATGGTGCACTGGCCATTGTAGTGCAGGGGAGCTCCTGGCAGCATTTTAGGAGACAAATTCTCTTTCTCGGTGGTGATGTTACAACTCTTATTACAGAATCTCTCAGCAGACTAATTTATTCTCACACACCTTTATTTCTTCTGGATAGGATCTTTATATACCTTTCTGGGGTGGATTGGGGTCTGACAGTGGGTACTTCAGATTGGCTTGGTCTGAGATGTTTGGGGTGCCTCATTTACCTGGGGAAGTGCTTGGAGCTATTGCCTCTAAGTTACTGACTGCTACAAATATCCCTATGGGGAGGGAGAGGTGAAAGGAGGCAGGTCTGTGAAAGGGCCTGGCTCTAGGAACAGGGAAAGCTCCTACCATCCCTAGTTGCTAGCCTTAAATCAACCTTATCAGATTTTCTCTCACTGCCCAAAGCCTTAGAGTAGATCATAGCTCAGACAGTGTAGAATGGGAAGACTATTCAATTAGAAGAAAAGGATAATCTCAATAATAATATGTATGGATGTTGGCCACAGTTAATAGCCATGTATTATGTTCTTTATGTATGGAAAGAATATACTATTTGTTAGTATTAAAGTGCTAATTGTGCCATCATTATATTGTGGACTTGAAAAATTATGTTAGAGAAAAGGAATGCAATTGTTTTCAAATATCATTTAAGTAAGCAGGAGAAATGTTACCAAAACTGCAGTAATGAGAGAAACAGTACATTACCAAATCTCACTGGCTATCCTCATCCACAGTGTTTCACTGAGTCATCTTCATAAATATCAACTCAATAATTTTTTTTATTTTACCTTATTAGATTATAGAACCACTTAATGATTCTTCTATTGTGTGAAGAAACAAGAAGTTTAATAGAATATGACACTGAAGAGTATGTGGTAGAGAATTTCCATGGCTGGAAGAAGAGTCAATATCTTTAATACTAAAACCCATGCTTAAACATCATAAGCCAGAGCTTTCTTTTTTTTTTTTTTAAACAAAGAGAGCTTTTTATTAACTTGAGTGTTTCTTATTTACATTTCGAGTGTTATTCCCTTTCCCCGGTTTCCAGGCAAACATCCCCCTAATCCCTCCCCCTCCCCTTCTTTATGGGTGTTCCCCTCCCCACCCTCCCCCCATTACTGCCCTCCCCCCAACACTCACGTTCACTGGGGGTTCAGTCTTAGCAGGACCAAGGGCTTCCCCTTCCACTGGTGATCTTACTAGAATATTCATTGCTACCTATGAGGTCAGAGTCCAGGGTCAGTCCATGTATAGTCTTTAGGTAGTGGCTTAGTCCCTGAAAGCTCTGGTTGATTGGCATTGTTGTTCATAAGGGGTATTGAGCTCCTTCAAGCTCTTCGAGTTCTTTCTCTGATTCCTTCAACAGGGGTCCCGTTCTCAGTTCAGTGGTTTGCTGCTGGCATTCGCCCCTGTATTTGCTGTATTCTGGCTGTGTCTCTCAGGAGCGATATACATCCGGCTCCTGTCGGCCTGCACTTTTTTGCTGCATTCATCTTGTCTAATTGGATGGCTGTATATGTATGGGCCACATGTGGGGCAGGCTCTGAATGGTGTTCCTTCTGTGTCTGTTTTAATCTTTCCCTCTCTATTCCCTGCTAAGGGTATTCTTGTTCCCCTTTTAAAGAAGGAGTGAAGCATTCACATTTTGATCATCTGTCGTGAGTTTCATTTGTTCTAGGCATCTAGGGTAATTCAAGCATTTGGGCTAATAGCCACTTATCAGTGAGTGCATACCATGTATGTCTTTCTGTGTTTGGGTTAGCTCACTCAGGATGATATTTTCCAGTTCCAGCCATTTGCCTACGAATTTCATAAAGTCGTTGTTTTTGATAGCTGAGTAATATTCCATTGTGTAGATGTACCACATTTTCTGTATCCATTCCTCTGTTGAAGGGCATCTGGGTTCTTTCCAACTTCTGGCTATTATAAATAAGGCTGCAATGAACATAGCGGAGCACGTGTCTTTTTTATATGTTGGGGCATCTTTTGGGTATATGCCCAAGAGAGGTATAGCTGGATCCTCAGGCAGTTCAATGTCCAATTTTCTGAGGATCCTCCAGACTGATTTCCAGAATGGTTGTACCAGTTTGCAATCCCATCAACAATGGAGGAGTGTTCCTCTTTCTCCACATCCTCGCCAGCATCTGTTGTCCCCTAAGTTTTTGATCTTAGCCATTCTCACTGGTGTGAGGTGAAATCTCAGGGTTGTTTTGATTTGCATTTCCCTTATGACTAAAGATGTTGAACATTTCTTTAGGTGTTTCTCCCCCATTCGGCATTCCTCAGTTGTGAATTCTTTGTTTAGCTCTGAACCCCATTTTTTAATAGGGTTATTTGTTTCCCTGTGGTCTAACTTCTTGAGTTCTTTGTATATTTTGGATATAAGGCCTCTATCTGTTGTAGGATTGGTAAAGATCTTTTCCCAATCTGTTGGTTGCCGTTTTGTCCTAACCACAGTGTCCTTTGCCTTACAGAAGCTTTGCAGTTTTATGAGATCCCATTTGTCAATTCTTGATGTTAGAGCGTAAGCCATTGGTGTTTTGTTCAGGAAATTTATCCAGTGCCCATGTGTTCCAGATGCTTCCCTAGTTTTTCTTCTATTAGTTTGAGTGTGTCTGCTTTGATGTGGAGGTCCTTGATCCACTTGGACTTAAGCTTTGTACAGGGTGATAAGCATGGATCGATCTGCATTCTTCTACATGTTGACCTCCAGTTGAACCAGCACCATTTGCTGAAAATGCTATCTTTTTTCCATTGGATGGTTTTGGCTCCTTTGTCAAAAATCAAGTGACCATATGTGTGTGGGTTCATTTCTGGGTCTTCAATTCTATTCCATTGGTCTATCTGTCTGTCTCTGTACCAATACCATGCAGTTTTTATCACTATTGCTCTGTAATACTGCTTGAGTTCAGGGATAGTGATTCCCCTGAAGTCCTTTTATTGTTGAGGATAGCTTTAGCTATCCTGGGTTTTTTGTTATTCCAGATGAATTTGCAAATTGTTCTGTCTAACTCTTTGAAGAATTGGATTGGTATTTTGATGGGGATTGCATTGAATCTGTAGATCGCTTTTGGTAAAATGGCCATTTTTACTATATTAATCCTGCCAATCCATGAGCATGGGAGATCTTTCCATCTTCTGAGGTCTTCTTCAATTTCCTTCTTCAGTGTCTTGAAGTTCTTATTGTACAGATCTTTTACTTGCTTTGTTAAAGTCACTCCGAGGTACTTTATATTATTTGGGTCTATTATGAAGGGTGTCGTTTCCCTAATTTCTTTCTCGGCTTGTTTCTCTTTTGTATAGAGGAAGGCAACTGATTTATTTGAGTTAATTTTATACCCAGCCTCTTTGCTGAAGTTGTTTATCAGCTTTAGTAGTTCTATGGTGGAACTCTTGGGATCACTTAAATATACTATCATATCATCTGCAAATAGTGATATTTTGACTTCTTCTTTTCCGATCTGTATCCCCTTGACCTCCTTTTGTTGTCTGATTGCTCTGGCTAGAACTTCAAGAACTATATTGAATAAGTAGGGAGAGAGTGGGCAGCCTTGTCTAGTCCCTGATTTTAGTGGGATTGCTTCAAGTTTCTCTCCATTTAGTTTAATGTTAGCAACTGGTTTGCTGTATACGGCTTTTACCATGTTCAGTTATGGGCCTTGAATTCCTATTCTTTCCAGGACTTTTATCATGAAGGGGTGTTGAATTTTGTCAAATGCTTTCTCAGCATCTAATGAAATGATCATGTGGTTTTGTTCTTTCAGTTTGTTTATATAATGGATCACGTTGATGGTTTTCCGTATATTCAACCATCCCTGCATGCCTGGGATGAAGCCTACTTGGTCATGGTGGATGATTGTTTTGATGTGCTCTTGAATTCGGTTTGCCAGAATTTTGTTGAGTATTTTTGCGTCGATATTCATAAGGGAAATTGGTCTGAAGTTCTCTTTCTTTGTTGTGTCTTTGTGTGGTTTAGGTATAAGAGTAATTGTGGCTTCGTAGAAGGTATTCGGTAGTGATCCATCTGTTTCAATTTTTTGGAATAGTTTGGATAATATTGGTATGAGGTCTTCTATGAAGGTTTGATAGAATTCTGCACTAAACCCGTCTGGACCTGGGCTCTTTTTGGTTGGGAGACCTTTAATGACTGCTTCTATTTCCTTAGGAGTTATGGGGTTGTTTAACTGTTTTATCTGTTCCTGATTTAACTTCGGTACCTGGTATCTGTCTAGGAAATTGTCCATTTCCTGAAGATTTTCAAGTTTTGTTGAATATAGGTTTTTATAGTAAGATCTGATGATTTTTTGAATTTCCTCCGAATCTGTTGTTATGTCTCCCTTTTCATTTCTGATTTTGTTAATTTGGACGCACTCTCTGTGTCCTCTCGTTAGTCTGGCTAAGGGTTTATCTATCTTGTTGGTTTTCTCAAAGAACCAACTTTTGGTTCTGTTGATTCTTTCTATGGTCCTTTTTGTTTCTACTTGGTTGATTTCAGCTCTGAGTTTGATTATTTCCTGCCTTCTACTCCTCCTGGGTGTATTTGCTTCTTTTTGCTCTAGAGCTTTTAGGTGTGCTGTCAAGCTGCTGACATATGCTCTTTCCTGTTTCTTTCTGCAGGCACTCAGCGCTATGAGTTTTCCTCTTAGCACAGCTTTCATTGTGTCCCATAAGTTTGGGTATGTTGTACCTTCATTTTCATTAAATTCTAAAAAGTTTTTAATTTCTTTCTTTATTTCTTCCTTGACCAGGTTATCATTGAGTAGAGCATTGTTCAATTTCCAAGTATATGTGGACATTCTTCCTTGATTGTTATTGAAGACCAGTTTTAGGCCGTGGTGGTCCGATAGCACGCATGGGATTATTTCTATCTTTCTGTACCTGTTTAGGCCCGTTTTTTGACCAATTATATGGTCAATTTTGGAGAAAGTACCATGAGGAGCTGAGAAGAAGGTATATCCTTTTGCTTTAGGATAGAATGTTCTATAAATATCCGTTAGGTCCATTTGGCTCATGACTTCTCTTAGTCTGTCTACATCTCTGTTTAATTTCTGTTTCCATGATCTGTCCATTGATGAGAGTGGGGTGTTGAAATCTCCCACTATTATTGTGTGAGGTCCAATGTGTGTTTTGAGCTTTAGTAAGGTTTCTTTTACATATGTAGGTGCCCTTGTATTTGGGGCATAGATATTTAGGATTGAGAGTTCATCTTGGTGGATTTTTCCTTTGATGAATATGAAGTGTCCTTCCTTATCTTTTTTGATGACTTTTAGTTGAAAATTGATTTTATTTGATATTAGAATGGCTACTCCAGCTTGCTTCTTCTGACCATTTGCTTGGAAAGTTGTTTTCCAGCTTTTCACTCTGAGGTAGTGTCTGTCTTTGTCTCTGAGGTGTGTTTCCTGTAGGCAGCAGAATGCAGGGTCCTCGTTGCGTATCCAGTTTGTTAATCTATTTCTTTTTATTGGGGAGTTGAGGCCATTGATGTTGAGAGATATTAAGGAATAGTGATTATTGCTTCCCGTTATATTCATATTTGGATGTGAGGTTATGTTTGTGTGCTTTCATTCTCTTTGTTTTGTTGCCAAGACGATTAGTTTCTTGCTTCTTCTAGGGTATAGCTTGCCTCCTTATGTTGGGCTTTACCATTTATTATCCTTTGTAGTGCTGGATTTGTAGAAAGATATTGTGTAAATTTGGTTTTGTCATGAAATATCTTGTTTTCTCCATCTATGTTAATTGAGAGTTTTGCAGGATACAGTAACCTGGGCTGGCATTTGTGTTCTCTTAGGGTCTGTATGACATCAGTCCAGGATCTTCTGGCCTTCATAGTTTCTGGCGAGAAGTCTGGTGTGATTCTGATAGGTCTGCCTTTATATGTTACTTGACCTTTTTCCCTTACTGCTTTTAATATTCTTTCTTTATTTTGTGCATTTGGTGTTTTGACTATTATGTGACGGGAGGTGTTTCTTTTCTGGTCCAATCTATTTGGAGTTCTGTAGGCATCTTGTATGCCTATGGGTATCTCTTTTTTTAGGTTAGGGAAGTTTTCTTCTATGATTTTGTTGAAGATATTTATTGGTACTTTGAGCTAGGAGTCTTCACTCTCTTCTATGCCTATTATCCTTAGGTTTGATCTTCTCATTGAGTCCTGGATTTCCTGTATGTTTTGGACCAGTAGCTTTTTCCGCTTTACATTATTTTTGACAGTTGAGTCAATGATTTCTATGGAATCATCTGCTCCTGAGATTCTCTCTTCCATCTCTTGGATTCTGTTGGTGAGGCTTGTATCTACAGCTCCTTGTCTCTTCTTTTGGTTTTCTATATCCAGGGTTGTTTCCATGTGTTCTTTCTTGATTGCTTCTATTTCCATTTTTAATTCCTTCAACTGTTTGATTGTGTTTTCCTGGCATTCTTTCAGGGATTTTTGCGATTCCTCTCTGTAGGCTTCTACTTGTTTATTAATGTTTTCCTGTGTTTCCCTAAGGGAGTTCATGTCTTTCTTGAAGTCCTCCAGCATCATGATCAAATATGATTTTGAAACTAGATCTTGCTTTTCTGGTGTGTTTGGATATTCCATGTTTGTTTTGGTGGGAGAATTGGGCTCCGATGATGCCATGTAGTCTTGGTTTCTGTTGCTTGGGTTCCTGCGCTTGCCTCTCGCCATCAGATTATCTCTAGTGTTACTTTGTTCTGCTATTTCTGACAGTGGCTAGACTGTCCTATAAGCCTGTGTGTCAGGAGTGCGGTAGACCTGTTTTCCTCACTTTCAGTCAGTTATGGGGACAGAGTGTTCTGCTTTCGGGCGTGTAGGTTTTCCTCTCTACAGGTCTTCAGCTGTTCCTGTGGGCCTGTGTCTTGAGTTCACCAGGCAGCTTTCTTGCAGCAGAAAAGTTGGTCTTACCTGTGGTCCCGAGGCTCAAGTTCGCTCGTGGGGTGCTGCCCACGGGCTCTCCGTAGCGGCAGCAACCAGCAAGATCTGTGCCGCCCCTTCCGGGAGCTTCAGTGCACCAGGGTTCCAGATGGCCTTTGGTGTTTTCCTCTGGCTTCCGAGATGTGTGCACAGAGAGCAGTCTCTTCTGGTTTCCCAGGCTTGTCTGCCTCTCTGAACGTTCAGCTCTCCCTCCCACAGGATTTGGGTGCAGAGAACTGTTTATCCGGTCTGTTTCCCTCAGGTTCCGGTGGTGTCTCAGGCAGGGGTCCTGCCGCTCCTGGGCCCTCCCCCACGGGAGCCCAGAGGCCTTATACAGTTTCCTCTTGGGCCAGGGATGTGGGCAGGGGTGGGCAGTGTTGGTGGTCTCTTCCGCTCTGCAGCCTCAGGAGTGCCCACCTGATCAGGCGGTGAGGTCTCTTTCCCACAGGGTCTGGGAGCAGAGAGCTGCTGCGGGCCGGGATCCGCGGGCGTGGGACCTCTGGCAAACACAGGACGTGCCTGGTCCTAGATGAACTCTGCCTCTGTGTCAAGCCAGAGCTTTCTATATTCTGAAGTGATCCTGGAAAGAACTTGTTGATACTCTGCGCCCCCTGCTGGTCCTAAGAATCCCTGTAGGGAAGTTTTTGTGCAAGTTCACACTGGACTTCTCTCACTGTGTCTCTGGCACACTAGTAAGTGACTGTGTCTTCAGTTTTCAGACTGATCATTTTTAAGAAAACTTGGCTCTTGGAGGTGTCCCTGCTGTTGCTCAGTCGGGATTTGAGAGCTGAATTATATGCTGTGCTTCCATCACCCCATATTACTCCCATCCACTCCAGACCCTTTCCTGGAGGCTGTCGAACCCAGCTTACATGATAGCTGGTTAATGAGAACCCAGAGACAGTGCAGGTAAGAGACAGGGTCTCTGAGGGCTTCACCAGGCCAGGTCCTGACTCCTTCAGCTGCACCTGGGACAGGACACCTGGGGACAAGCAACATCACCATTAGTCTCTCATCCTATAGATTAAGTGCCTGAGTCCCTCTCCTGAAACTCTGAAACACTTACAGCTTGGAAATGTCAGCAGGCAGAGCAACAGCACCAGGACAGCCATGCTGTGATGGTGGCTCTAGTGAGAAGGAGATGTGGCTCCTCAGCTAGGCCTGGGCTTTCAGTCTGGGCCTGAGGGCTGCTTTGCATTGAGGGTGGATCCTGAGAATATGAAAGGAAGTGCAGGGCAGAATTTCTAGTTTCCTCTCCATGTGCCTATGATAACTTTGTCCTTAGAAAAAAAGGAGCTGAAAACACAGGAACTTTTCCTGTTAGTGTTTGGATTTACAATTCTAAATAAAAATGTATTAGTCACATTGTGCAGGCCTTGGAAGCAAAAAAAAAAGGTGGAGTGGATAGGGAGGTTTATAGTAGGTGACTATTTATTCATGCAATAAAAGTAGAACAGGTTACCTTATCTTCAATGCAATCGTATATTATTGCAAATTGCTCTAGACGTGTAATATGGAATGGGAATTTTTTGCCCAGAAAGTAATTCTCTTCGATTCTTTTCTATTATTTTTTTAGATTTTTATATTTATTATTCTTTTCAGAACAGCATTAGTGGCACCTCCTTTACCAGGTGATTTGAGTATAAAGATGCAAATCCACAGAGAATAAATAGCCTTATATTGCAATTGATTTTCAAGTTATCTTCACATAAATTGACAACCATAAATATCAGTAGGATAACTATGTATTATTTGCATTTGTTTCAGTATAAAAGTATAGAAGTGATGATTACTCAATTGTGTACAAAAATCTGTATAATTTTTAATTAGCAAATAGTAATCAAATTGTTTTCCAAATATATTTATACTTTTTTATATGAGTAACCAGC
This sequence comes from Rattus norvegicus, assembly GCF_036323735.1. Classification (NCBI taxonomy): domain Eukaryota; kingdom Metazoa; phylum Chordata; class Mammalia; order Rodentia; family Muridae; genus Rattus; species Rattus norvegicus. The sequence continues at coordinate 139,269,251 of NC_086024.1, forward strand.
TGTTTTAAAAAACACTTACTGTAGACTCACTTTAGTCTCAACACTTCTGAAGAAATAACATTTAAGAAAGCAGTTCACAAATATTTAGCACATTTTGTTCCAGAGTTTTTTCTGAGAGTAGGTCCAAGGGACTCATGTGGGTCCTATGTCAGTAGGTTGAGTGAATTATTAGGGACACTGTAGTTGGGACCTAGCCTTCACACCTCTTGATTTATGTCAGTTTCTCTGTACCAATGTCCTTTTTTAAAATACATCTCTGTTTGTTTCTTGTTTCAGCATGTAGCACATAAATAATGTGTTCTAAATAGGATTATGTATTGGTGAGTGAAGGGAAAGTCAGCTGTTCATAACAATTCATAAAAATCAGTAGACTGACACCAGGTTGTTATTTTAATTGAAGTAAAAGGTAAGCCAGAGATCACTGAGTGATGAAGCAAAGTGAGGCAGAGGGCGGGCATGAACATGAGGAACCTTGCGACTTGAGGTGTTGATCACCATAGAGAGTAAGAGTGTGGGGAGCTTCTCCCCATACCGTGGTAATGGAAACAGCAAGGAAGAGAAGTACAGAGCTATCACAATCTCTTTGCTAAGACTCCGAGAATGTGGATCTATTATTTGGCCTTGTAGCCCCAACATTTTTGTTTTTCTTATTTGTTTGTGCATTATCTTTGAACTTTGAGCAGCTGTGGTTGCAGACCATTCACATTAGGGAGAAAGCCATCCATTTAGTGGTCATTAACAGTATTAGTGCTGTGTTCCTCTTGTTCTGATACTCTGAGGGTTAGGAGGATATTTTTCAGACATTATTCTCAGTAGGTCTCTTCTTGGGTTTGTCTGATATTTCCATTGTGTTTTCATTGTGGAAAGGAGTATCATAGAAATAAATTCACCTTTTTTATACTATATTGGGGAATGTAATAGAAGTCTACTTATTCATGTGTATTTGTCTTTGGTTACTTCAGAGATAACCTGTGTCCCTATTCTGTCCCATAATGCTGCTTTCCATAAATTTCTCTACAATAAAGTTACTAGGAAAAAGTCATTAGGAAAAGCACGAGTTCATGATAAATTCATACTTTATTTATAATTGTCTTAATTTCTAGAGGTGGATCCTTACTAATGTCTTTCTTCATTCATTTGCTTACTTATAAGTAGTTCACAGATGGATACTCACTTAATTTGTCATGTTGCTAGGACAATACCAGACTGTCCATTTGTGTGCTGGCTATGATTTTAACATAATACAGACTACAGTAATCAGCAAACAAGGAAACTAAATTTAAAAACAAAACAAAACAAAACAAACAAACAAACAAACAAACAAAAAAATCCAACATATCCATCAGATTGGTCTGCAGGCAAATCTGTGGAGGTATTCATTTAAATAATGACAAACATAATATGCCAGGTAGATATGGTTGATGTCATCCATGGTCCTGTGTTCCTGAGTTGTCTTAGAAAGGATGTAGGACCACTATGGAGACACAGTTGTTCAGATGATTTTCTTAATGTTTTGATTCAGGTCCCACTTTTAAGTTCATTCCTTGACTTCATGTCCTGATTTTCCTCCGGGATGTTTTGTGAGAATTAAGATGGCAGAATCTCTCTCCTTCCTCAGTTGCTTTTAGTCATAATATTGATTACATAAAAATAGCGAACTAGGACAATTGAAATTCTTCTGATTGAAAAATGGGTATAGGGAACTTGACATTCTGCACAGCTGCATCTATAGTGACACACACAGTCACAATTACAGATACAGGAATACATTACAATACACACACAGAGCATCACATTCTCAGACGGAAATACATCTTCATAGACAGAGGGCATTGCTTTCTTAAATCATTTCTTTAGACAGGGTTAATGTCGTTGTTCTGGGCTCATTATGTAGACCAAGCTGGTATTAAACTATCAGACATTGATTGTACTGTCATTGTCTCCCTATTGTCTGAATTAAAGGTGTGCATCACTATTCCTTACCATTACATGTAGGTACTTTGAAAAATTAATTATGAAAATAAAATGAATTAAAAATAAATTTAAGGATCCCAGCCCACAGCTCACTGCTCCCAAACCTGTTGGGAGAGAGAACTCACGGCCTGGACAGATGGGCACTCCTGATCCTTCAGAGCGGGAGAGACCACCAATACTGGCCACCCCTGCCCACATCCCTGGCCCAAGAGTAAACTGTATAAGGCCTCTGGGAACCGGAAAATAGGGGCACTCTTATGGCAGACCCCCTGCAGTCCAGACACTGCCCGGACTTGAAGGGAATCAGGCAGCAGTTCTCTGCACCCAAATCCCATGGGAGGGTCAGCTAAACATTCAGAGGGGAAGACACGCCAGGGAACCCAGAAGAGACTACACTCTGACAACATTTCTGACTCCAGAGGAAAACACCTAACACCATCTGGGACCCTGGTGCACCGGGGCTCTGCAGAAAGGTGGAGGAGACAATCCTGGTTGCTGCCCTCACCAAGAGCTCGAAAGCAGCCCCTCATGAGCAACTTGAGCTGCAGGACCACAGGTAAGACCAACTTTTCTGCTTCAATCAACCTGCTTGGTGGACTCAGGACACAGACCCACAGGAACAACTGAAGACCAGTAGATAGGAAAGACTACACGCCCAAAGCAGAACACTCTGTTCCCATAACTGGCTGAAAGAAAACAGGAAAACAGGTCTACAGCACTCCTGACACACAGGCCTATAGGACTGTCTGGCCACTGTCAGAAATAGCAGAACAAGATAACACCAGAGACAACCTGATGGCGAGAGGCAAGCACAGGAACCAAGCAACAGAAACCAAGACTACATGGCATCATCAGAGCCCAATTTTCCCACCAAAGTAAACACTGAATATACAAACACAGCAGAAAAGCATGATCTAGATTCAAAATAACATTTGATCATGATGCTGGAGGACTTCAAGAAAGACTTGAAGAACTCCCTTAGAGAAAAGCAGGAAAACATAAATAAACAAGTAGAAGACTATAGAGATGAATCACAAAAATCCCTGAAGGAATTCCAGGAAAACATAATCAAACAGGTGAAGGAGTTAAAAATGGAAAAAAAGCAATAAAGAAAGGACACAGGGAAACAACCCAGGAATAGAAAACCAAAGGAATAGACAAGGAGCCGTAGATACAAGCATCACAATCAGAATACAAGAGAAAGAAGAGAGAATCTCAAGAGCAGAAGATTCCATAGAAATCATCGAGACAACTGTCAAAGATAATGTAAAACAGAAAAAGCTACTGGCCCAAAACATACAGGAAAACCAGGACTCAATGAGAAGATCAAACCTTAGGATAATAGGTATAGAAGAGAGCAAAGACTCCCAGCTCAAAGGACCAGTAAATATCTTCAACAAAACCATAGAAGAAAGCTTCCCTAACCTAAAGAAAGAGATCCCATAGACATACAAGTAGGCAACAGAACTCCAAATAGATTGGACTAGAAAAGAACCTCATCCCGTCACATAATAGTCAAAACCAAATGCACAAAACAAAGAAAGAATATTAAAAGCAGTAAGAGAAAATGGTCAAGTAACATATAAAGGCAGACCTATCAGAATCACACCAGACTTCTCGCCAGAGTCTATGAAAGCCAGAAGATCCTGGACAGATGTCATACAGACATAAGAGAACACAAATGCCAGCCCAGGTTACTATAACCTGCAAAACTCTCAATTAACATAGATGGAGAAACCAAGATATTCCATGACAAAAACAAATTAACACAATATCTTTCTACAAATCCAGAGCTACAAAGGATAATAAATGGTAAAGCCCAACATAAGGAGGCAAGCTACACCCTAGAAAAAGCAAGAAACTAATCGTCGTCACAAAAACAAAGAGAAGAAAAGCACACAAACATAATCTCACATCCAAATATGAATATACCAGGAAGCAATAATCACTATTCCTTAATATCTCTCGACATCAATGGTCTCAACTCCTCAATAAAAAGACATAGATTAACAAACTGGATATGCAATGAGGACCCTGCATTCTGCTGCCTACAAGAAATATACCTCAGAGACAAAGACAGACACTACCACAGAGTGAAAGGCTGGAAAACAACATTCCAAGCAAATGGTCTGAAGAAGCAAGCTGGAGTAGTCATTCTAATACTGAATAAAATCGATTTTCAACTAAAAGTCATCAAAAAAGATAAGGAAGTTCACTTCATATTCATCAAAGAAAAAATCCACCAAGATGAACTCTCAATCCTAAATATCTATGCTCCAAATACAAGGGCACCTACATACATAAAAGAAACCTTACTAAAGCTCAAAGCACATATTGCACCTCACACAATAATAGTAGGAGATTTCAACACCCCACTCTCATCAATGGACAGATCATGGAAAAATACATTAAACAGAGAAATATGCAGACTCAGAGAAATCATGAAGCAAGTGTACTTAAGAGATATTTATATAACATTATATCCTAAAACAAAATGATATACCATCATCTCACCACCTCATGGTACTTTCTCCAAAATTGGCCATATAATTGGTCATAAAACAGGCCTCAACAAATACAGAAAGATAGAAATAATTCCAGACGTCCTTGCAGACCACCACGCACTAAGGCTGGTCTTCAATAATAATAAGGGAAGAACGCTCACATATAAATGGAAGTGGAAAATGATCTACTCAATGATACCCTGGTCAAAGAAGAAATAAAGAAAGAAATTAAAGACTTCTTAGAATTTAATGAAATTGAATGTACAACATACCCAAAAATATGGGAAAAAATGAAAGCTGTGCAAAGAGGAAAACTCATAGCTCTGAGTGCCTGCAGAAAGAAACAGGAAAGAGCATATATCAGCAGCTTGACAGCACACCTAAAAGCTCTAGAACATAGAGAAGCAAATACATGCAGGAGGTGTAGAAGGCAGGAAATAATCAGACTCAGAGCTGAAATCAATCAAGTAGAAACAAAAAGACCATAGAAAGAATCAACAGAATAAAAAGTTGGTTCTTTGAGAAAGTCAACAAGATAGATCAACCCTTAGCCAGACTAACGAGAGGACACAGAGTGTGTGTCCAAATTAACAAAATCAGAAATGAAAGGGATACATACCTATAGAATCAGAGGAAATTCCAAAAATCTTCAGATCCTACTACAAAAGCCTATATTCAACAAAACTTGAAAATCTACAGGAAATGGACAATTTCCTAGACAGATACCAGGTACCGAAGTTAAATCAGGAACAAATAAACCATTTAAGCAACCCCATAACTCCTAACGAAATAGAAGCAGTCATTAAAGGTCTCCCAACCAAAGAGAGCCAAGGTCCAGAAAGGTTCAGTGCAGAATTCTATCAGACCTTCATAGAAGACCTCATACCAATACTATCCAAACTATGCCACATTTTGAAACAGATGGAGCGCTACCGAATTCCTTCTATGAAGCCACAATTACTCTTATACCTAAATCACACAAAGACCCAATAAAGAAAGAGAACTTCAGACCAATTTCCCTTATGAATATCGATGCAAAAATACTCAATACAATTCTGGCAAACCGAATCCAAGAGCACGTGAAAATGATCAATCACCATGATCAAGGGGGCTTCATCCCAGGCATGCAGGGAGGGTTTAGTATATGGAAAACCATCAACGTGATCCACTATATAAACAAACTGAAAGAACAAAACCACATGATCATTTCATTAGATGCTGAGAAAGCATTTGACAAAATTCAACATCCCTTCATGATAAAAGTCCTGGAAAGAATAGCAATTGAAGGCCCATACCAAAATATAGTAAAAGCCTTATACAGCAAACCAGTAGCTAACATTAAACTAAATGGAGAGAAGCTTGAAGCAATCCCACTAAAATCGGGACTAGACAAAGCTGCCCACTCTCTCCCTGCTTATTCAATATAGTTCTTGAAGTTCTACCCAGAGCAATTTGACAACACAAGGAGATCAATGGAATACAGATTGGAAAATAAGAAGTCAAAATATCACTATTTGCAGATGATATGATAGTATATTTAAGTGATCCCAAAAGTTCCACCAGAGAACTACTAAACCTGATAAACAACTGCAGCCAAGTGGCTCGGTATAAAATTAACTCAAATAAGTAAGTAGCCTTCTACAAAAAAGAGAACAAGCCGAGAAATAAATTAGTGAAACGACACCCTTCATAATAGTCCCAAATAATATAAAATACCTCGGTGTGACTTTAACCAAGCAAGTAAAATATCTGTATGATAAGAACTTCAAGCCCCTGAAGAAAGAAATTGAAGAAGACCTCAGAAGATGGAAAGATCTCCCATGCTCATGGATTGGCAGGATTAATATACTAAAAATGGTCATTTTACCATAAGCGATCTACAGATTCAATGCAATCCCCATCAAAATACCAATCCAATTCTTCATAGGCTAGACAGAACAATTTGCAAATTCATCTGGAATAACAAAAATCCCAGGATAGCTAAAACTATCCTCAACATTAAAAGGTCTTCTGGGGGAATCACTATCCCTGAACTCAAGCAATATTGCAGAGCAATAGTGATAAAAACTGCATGGTATTGGTACAGAGACAGACAGATAGACCAGTGGAATAGAATTAAAGACCCAGAAATGAACCCACACACCTATGGTCACTTGATTTTGACAAAGGAGCCAAAACCATCCAATGGAAAAAAGATAGCATTTTCAGCAAATGGTGGTGGTTTAACTGGAGGTTAGCATGTAGAAGAATGCAGATCGATCCATGCTTAACACCCTGTACATAGTTTAAGTCCAAGTGGCTCAAGGACCTCCACATCAAACCAGGTGCACTCAAACTAATAGAAGAAAAGTTGTGTAAACATCTCGAACACATGGGCACTCGAGAAAATTTCCTGAACAAAACACCAATGGCCTGTGCTCTAAGATCAAGAATCGACAAATGGGATCTCATAAAACTGCAAATCTTCTGTAAGGCAAAGGACACTGTGGTTAGGACAAAATGGAAACCAACAGATTGGTAAAATATCTTTACCAATCCTACAACAGATAGAGGGCTTATATCCAACATATACAAAGAACTCAAGAAGTTAGACCGCAGGGAGACAAATAACCCTATTAAAAATGGGGTTCAGAGCTAAACAAAGAATTCACAGCTGAGGAATGCCGTATGACTGAGAAACACCTAACGAAATGTTCAACATTTTAGTCATAAGGGAAATGCAAATCAAAACAACCCTGAGATTTCACCTCACACCAGTGAGAATTGCTAAGATCAAAAACTCTGGTGACAGAAAATGCTTGCGAGGATGTGGAGAAAGAGCAACACTCCTCCATTGCTGGTGGGACTGCAAACTGGTACAACCATTCTGCAAATCAGTCTGGAGGTTCCTCAGAAAATTGGACATTGATCTACCTGAGGACCCAGCTATTCCTCTCTTGGGCATATACCTAGAAGACCCCAACATATAACAAAGACACATCCTCCAATATGTTTATAGCAGTCTTATTTATAATAGCCAGGACTTTGAAAGAACCCCGATGCCCTTCAACAAAGGAATGGATACAGAAAATGCGGTACATCTACACAGTGGAATATTATTCACCTATCAAAAACAATGACTTTATGAAATTCATAGGCAAATGGATGGAAGTGGAAAATTTCATCCTGAATGAGGTAACCCAATCACAGAAAAACACACATGGTATGCACTCATTGAGAAGTTGCTATTAGCCCAAATGCTTGAATAACCCTAGATGCACAGAACACATGAAACTAAAGGATAACCAAAATGTCAATGCTCCACTCCTTCTTTAAAAGGGGAACAAGAAACCCTTTCCAGGGAATAGGGTGACAAAGTTTAGAACAGAGGCAGAAGGAACACCCATTCAGAGCCTGCCCCACAAGTGGCCCATACATATACAGACACCCAATTAGATAAGATTGATGAAGCTAAGAAGTGCAGGCTAACAGGAATCGGACGTAGATCTCTCCTGAGAGACACTGCCAGAATACAGCAAATTCATAGGCGAATTCCAGCAGCAATCCACTGAACTGAGAACAGGACCCCCGTTGAAGGCATCAGAGAAAGGTCTGGAAGGGCTGAAGGGTCGCGAGACCTAATATGAACAACCATGCCAACCAACCAGAGCTTCTAGGGTCTAAGCCACTACCCAAAGACTATACGTGGACTGACCGTGGGCTCCAACCTCATAAGTAGCAGTGAATAGCCTAGTAAGAGCACCAGTGGAAGGATAAGCCCTTGGTTCTGCCAAGACTGAACCCCCAGTGAATGTGATTGTTGGGAGGAGGTTGGTAATGGGGGGAGGATGGGGAGGTGATGCCCTTATTGGAGGGGAGGGGTAGGTGTTAGGGGGATGTTGGCCCAGAAACTGGGAAGGGGAATAATAATCGAAATGTAAATAAGAAATACTCAAGTTAATAAAGATAAAAAATAAATGTAATTGTTAAAAAAATAAATGACCCCTGCTCCGAAAAAAAGAACCATAAAAATGAATAAAATTAATCAAAAAATATTAAATAAATTTAAGGATATCTTTTTATACAATATGTTGTGATCATAATTTTTGCTTTCTTCATCCCTTCCCGAATCATTCCTTTCCCCAAACTTGCTCAATTACTTAACCTACACCCTTTTATAAATATTCAAGGGATTAGTTTCATGGCATTCATTCATATTGACAAAGAGAGATTTAAAAATCTGTAATTGTCAATACATTTTCAGTTATAAAAATCATTATCTAATGTATATATTTGTGTTATAGATTACAATTCTTATTAGTAGGTACAAGGTGTAATAATAAAATCTAAGGTTGAAGATTACTCAGGTGCATGGCACCTGCTCCTAGAAGGAGTATCTGAGTTGACCTTCAGCACTTAGCTGAGAAGCGGGTGGGATGGTTTATCACATGATCTGAACTCTTGTGATCCATCTGACTCTGTTTCATCTCAAACACTTTATATCTGTGCTTCCTAACCTAGGGACAGCTATTCCCTCTCATGCCATGAGATCAACTCATTTAAGTCTATGGATATGAAAAATAGCCTGATCTCTTGGATGAAACAGAGGCCTCATCTTTAACATAGAGTAGTGATTTTTCTAAAGTTATATTTATCAATTAAAATGAGGGATGCCATTTTGCAACATTACCATTTGAATTAAGGTCTTACCAATGCTACACAAGAGCTCTACCATTAGCCTAACTCCCAGTACTGAATGAGGAATCAAACAGACAGCACTTTGTCCTTCAGACTGATGTGTGTTTGAGCAGCTCTGTGTTTAGGGTTTACCATCTCTGGTTCATTTTGCTTCTTCTGGAACTGATGCTGGTCACATCATGGAATCACCTCTGCCTTGTGTTCATGTCAGAGCACATCTTACATTTAAAATCAATTATAATGGAGCTGTGAAAATATCTGTGGTTCAAGTTCTTGTTAAACAGGGAACATTGCATGGGATCTTTTATTCGAACTTAGTTCTCTATGCCTACACAAAGAGTTGGGTGCGGCAGCCAGCCAGTCATCCAATCCATGACGTGTGAGGACAGAGCAACCACAGGAGCTTGCTGTCCAAACATTCTAGTCAGTGTGTGATTTTTCAGGCTCAATGATAGAACTTGTCTTAAAATACATGGTGCAGATGGATAGAGTGAGCACAGATACCCACACACACATACACACCGAGGGGAAAGGGAGGCTCTAAAGACAGGCAGTATAATAAATTAACATGAAAATATATACCACAGTTGAAAATGCATATTTCAATAAGATTGTAGATACTTCCAGGAATACTGCACAGCGTATGTGTAGAGTGAATCCAGAAACAAAGGAGTCCATTCTTTAATGCCTGTCTGAACTTCTAACTCTCTGTAACTCAGAGTTCTGCTGTGTGGTTTGCCCAGGAGTTATCTGTATTTTCATGGTAATTCTGCTGCAAGGAGGATGGCTGCCTAGTCTCTATTCAGGACTCAGGTGACCTCATCAGAACCGCCTCCCCACTTAATTTGTAAAATAAACGCGAGAGTCAGTGATTGGGCAGGGGCAGGGAAGCGGGAGAGGAGGGAGAGAGGAGTTCTGAGGAGAAGGAGGAAAGATGGAGCTGAAGCACATAGCATGAAGAAACCGCAAGTTATGAGGGATTTCACTGCTGGGGAATGGGATAGTGTAGTGGGAGATCTTCCAGTCTAGGCGTGAGCTAGTATTCATAGTAATCAAGTTGTGTTTTCTTTGCATGGACATATTCAGGTTGGAGAGGTGACAGCAACACTCTGCAAGCTCTCAAAGCCCCTGCATGCTCTGAGCTCCCTGCAGGGAGGTCTGTTTCTGGATTCTCAGTGACATTCGCTCACTATGTCTTTCCCACAATACTACATGGCCATGTCCTCAAATCTCAGACTGCTAATTTCTAGGTACAAGGTGTTCTTGGCAGTGCCCCTTGGGGATATTGTCCCTTCAAGGTTTCTGGCATAGTTGATGCAAGTACTAGTACTATTAATGTAGGTTTCAATCCCAGCCCTTTCCTGGATCTTGGAGGACCCAGGCCATGTCATGTGGGGCAGTGGACTGTGTCACAAGACAGAAAACCTGGTAATGTTCAGTGAATTCAGGAACTGCAGCAATTATCGTAATTGAGGATTGTAGGAATTAAAACATACCTGTCCAGGTCCGTGTCTTAGAACAGATGACCCCTACACCCCAAGGAGAGGAATGAGACAATCAGTCACATCTGGACAATATCTGACATCCTTCTACATGATGATGAATCATCCATAACATCTAATACAAAGCCTTCAGGAAACATCTGATTTAAGATCCCAATCTACACCAAATGTTTAAAAGATCCTCTGTACAAGGAAGAAAGTATACTAGTCATTTTAACAAAGATTGCTTGAGAGTGTTTGTCTTATTGAGCTGTACCACTCCAGGTAAGACTATTGTCTCCTGAAGTTTATGTTGCTAGTAGCTACTCAAGCCTAGTGCAGCCACTTCCTGCTCAGTGGAGTTGGCCTTGGCTCTTAGCTGCCCACTGCATCCCACTGCCTGGCAGTGGTGGCTGCATTAGAGGCACTCTTTGGCTGCTGTATCTGAGCCAGAGCTCTGCAGAACCCTGCTGATCACATCAGGTATGCAGAGAGCCAATTGCGGTCCCCAAAGGTGAAACCAGATGCTGCACAGTAGAGGTTGATGGTCTTTTTTTGTTCACTAAGCCTCCCCAATACTCCTCTGCCTGCAATTTACACTGATACCTGCAAACACACAGAATGCTGGTCAGAAAACTGTCACGAAAAGCAATTTTTGCCTTTTTCCTGTCCATACAATACAAAATCTCATCTCTGTCAAGTACATTTAAATAACCATAAAATAAATACAAGGAAAATCAAGCAGAGACTCAAGTATACAGAGAATAATCTGTGTTCAGTGCTGATCAGGGAATGTCAAGAGCTGGTTACCTAGGGCTGGACCCTTCTTCTCAAGCAGCGTTAGGGCAGGGCTGGTTTTCATGGTTATCAGGGAAGCGATATTTACATGTCCTCTTGCTCTCTCTATTACAAGTTCTACAGTTGGAAAGTTGGCAGGAAACACTGCTCAGAGAAGATATAAAATATCAAATAAAATGATGACAGTTATAGAATTTAACACAGTACTGCAGTTTCATAGTCATATTTTCTTTGTTAAGCATCCAACACACTGCATTTCCTTTTCTCTTGTGCATGTTCATAGAACTTGATTTAATATATATTCTATCTCCTTAGTATGAAAGGAAAATAAAAACCTGTTACACACAGTTGTGTTTCTATATAGGAACTCAATCTTTCCCTTTGTCTTGTCTGGACATGAATCCTACCTGATATTTTGAACAAGGTCACACCTCCCTTGCAAGGTTAGCAGAACTTGATCTCTATGAGCTAACACTTGGGATAATTCTGTATTATACTTTTTCATGAGAGAACACTGTCCTCAATCCTTATAAAGGCTTACAAATTAAACATTTTAAGTCAATGTCTTTCTAGAGCTCCATGTTTGATATTCAGAAATATTTCGATTTGCAGCAAATGACTTGTTTTTCATCTATAAATTCTCGATATGATCCCTGTAACTTCATCTTTCTCTTTGTCAGTTGTTTTACCAGGCATATGCTGCCTGCATTCATGTTGTATTAACCTAGAACTCAACAAGTCAGGAAGCAGGAGCTTATGCAGAGGCCATGGAGGGATGTTACTTACTGGCTTGCTTCTCCTGTCTTGCTCAGCTTGCTTTCTTATCGAACCAAGACCATAAGTACAGGGATGGTGCTACTTACAAGAGGCCCTCCCCTTTTACCACTAATGGAGAAAATGCCTTACAGCTGAATGTCATGGAGGAATTTCCTCAAGGGAGGTCCCTTTCCCGGTGATAACTTTTTGAATTATTGCACAGGTTTCATATTTGGCTGACAATATATTTAACCTAGTGTTTTCAAGACTATTTAAAGCCGTCTTGTAAATTTGATGGCAGATGATCTCTGAGTGTGGCCAGTGCTGGAAACTCCTTCTTAGATACATGTCTACAACCTTGGCTGTCCATCCCTCAGTATGCACAGAAAATCAAAGAAAAATAGAAAGCATTCTCTATTTAGTTCAGTCTGAAAGCCAAAAACACAAACACTTATACTGCTCAAATAGCACTTAGGTCAAGTATGTATTTTTACAGACTCTTGTAAAATGACAACATGTTTCTCCTTTGCCTTTCTGCTAATAAGGTCCTGTGAAATGTGACCCAGAGTGGATGAGGTGACCATTGTGAAATTGCAGAGAAGTAAACATTGGTGATGAACTCACATTCTAGCGCTCCTTTCACCACTGAACAAGATTGAAGAGGACATATTCAAGGTAGTAGTGATGTTCTATATGTGTAACCAACTCAGCCCTATTGCTGTAGCCTCTATGGAAATACCGGGATTTAGTGACATTTTACTCCTCTTTTAATTGGCTTTAGTGCTGCAATCTACCACCCTATGCTCTGTGGTTCCTCATGGTCCTCCTTCTTTTGCATTGTTGTGTACCTCCACACATCTACATTACAAATTACAGAGATTACAAGAATTTTGGGTTTTGACTCTCAGAAGACATCAAGAAGTAAAAGTTTCAGAAACCATTAAGAACAGTCTGGTGGAAACTGAGATGAAATCAGAGAAATTGTCAATCTCAGGCTTCTGCCTGTGTGGATCACTCTTTCTAGTGAGTATTCATTCACTTGATTAGTTGTAGTTGTGATGCTGAAGTAGGCAAAATGCTCAATCCTCCCCTCCCTCTTAGAAATGCTGTCCTCACACACAGAGATGGAGCTGATGATGGCACAGCAAGACAGAGAATGTAGAATCAATGTATAGAAGAACGTGTGGTGGTTACTGGAGCGTCTTCCAATTATCGGGCTGATGAGTGAACCAATGAGTCCAGAACTCTCTTTTTCCCTTTTGATTAGAAGTCACATCATACCAATATGTTGCAGAGAGAGATATTCTGTCATTACAGGGAAAAGAAGAGCCTGAAAATCTGACAAATTAGGCAGTTTTTAGAGACACTTCATGTTTTTATTGAACAAACATCACCCCTTGATTTCCAATACCCACCTACTCTTTTATAGTGACACCATCCATATGTTCCTAGAACGCCATTGAGAAGAATGTTGTATTTAGGTACTTGGTTACACACCTGACTTCTGTTGAGGAACCACAACTCAGAATGAGCCAAGAATTGTTTACATTATGTTTCTGGGACAGCAGTATAAATAAGATTCTTAGAATTCTGGGGGTAAGAAAAGGGATTAATGTGTTAAAACAAAAAATCATTTGACTCATAAAATTCTAGGGGTCAAAAGCTTAATTGATAAAGAGAAACAGGAGGAAAGAAAAGAGATGTTACCCATTAAGTGGGTTAAGAGCTGTTTGCAGCAAATTGAAGCTCGGTGAGTATCATCAGTTACCTTGGCCTCATGACTCAATTCACAATTCTTACACAAATTTTATTACCAGCATCACAGCGCATCAGGTCTGTTGCTTAGCACACATGTGAGGATGTGAAAAGAGCGACCATCATCAGGTTCATGGGTACTGGCCCTTAATTATTTCTGTTTTCCTTTAAATCCTATATGGTGCCCTACCAGGGAGTCTTACTGACTCTCTGCACTGAATCAAGGGCTTCACTATCTTCAGACTTCTTTGTTTCTTCAGGTTCTAATCATGGTCTTCTAATAGAACAACTTCTGCCCCAAATGATGCTCTGATTTTTCTGTTCAAGTCAGAAGTGATGCTACATTTAAAGGTCATCTATAAGGGGACTGATTTTATAACTCTGTGCTTCAAGTTATTACCACATAATCCCAAGTATCTCTGTTAGCTGTATATATTTAGAAAGAAGGTGGGTATGGTAGCCATAGGAAGATCCAGGCCCATGTATGGACTATTTCAGTGTTATTATGTAGACTGATAGAAGTCATCTCATCTCAACTTGTAAACACACACACTCACACACACACACACACACACACACACACACACACAGAGGCACATTCACACTCACACACAGTCACTCACACACAAACACTGAGAGTGAAAGAAATATAAAGAGACACATTCAGAGAGAGACAGAGAGATATTAACATGTGATAGAGAGGCAAAATAAATACAGATCTACATAGAGAGACAGAAACACTGTAATAAGTAAATGAATACAAAACACATGTTATACAGGTAAACAGAAATTTGAATGGACATTTGTGTATTACAATGTCTTCTACACCCTGTACTTGTAGACAGAATTCTTTTAGTGAGGCAACCTAGACACAAGGATTCCAGACCTCCCTAACTCCAGGTCTTTCTGAATAGACTGCTAAGACTCAGCTAATAGGAGCTTTGTGTTCTCTCTGAGCCCCCAGCTGGTCCTGAGTGCATGCACTACAGGAGATTTGTGTTTGAGCTCTCAGAAACATTTCCCCACTGTGTTTTGCAGAGTAATACATGACCGTGTCCTCAGACCTCAGACTGCTCTTTTTCAGGTACAGGGTGTTCTTAGAATTCTCTCTGGAGATGGTGAATTGACCCTTCACTGTGTCTGCATAGTACTTGTTATCACCACCATAATAAATGATTGCAACCAATTCCAGACCCTTCTTTGGAGCCTGGTGAACCCAGCGCATGTCATACTTATTGAAAGTGAATCCCGAGGCTACACAGGAGAGTTTCAGGGAACTTCAAGTCTGTACTAAGCCTTCACCGGACTCTACCAGCTGCACCTCACACCAGACACCTTCAAACAATGAATGCAATTCAGAAAACTGTTACTAAGAAAACTAAACAAAATAATGAAACAAAAGAAATTTTTCTATTCCTCATGTTCACAAAACAGACAGAATGCCATCTCTACAAATTACCTTTTAAAATAAAAAAAAAAAAAAAAAAAGGAAAACCAAGTTGAGCCTGAAGTCCATGGCCAGTGGTCTGTGTTCAGTGCTGATCACTGATTGAGTGGATTTGGGAATCCAGTTCTGGGCTCTTCTGTCAGAGCAACAGTGTAAGGGCAGGGCTGGTTTTCATGGGCACAGAGAAGGCTTATTTGCATGTCCTCCTGCTATAGTATTCTCTGGACTTGGAACTATGATGGAAGCCACTGATCATAGCAGATAAGACAAGAAAGTCACAGTTCTATGACAAATTAATGGAAGTTTCAAATTCACTTATTTTGCATAAGAATTTCCCACACTCCATTTAGTTTTTTTTCACATGTGCGTGAACATGTTTTGTTTCCATACTGTCATGTAACTTAAATGAGTAATTAAATGAATAATTAAATAGCACCACACATAATTTTGTTTCTAGATATGAGTATAGTCTTTCCCACTGTCTGAGAAGCTTATGTCATTTCCTGAATATGGGTCTTGGACAGGGTTACATCTGCAAGGTTATCATAGCATAACTCATTTTTCTTATGGAAATTTTTAGAAGTTGATTATTCATGATAGCATGCAGTCCTCAGGTCTTATGGAGGCTGGCACCAGAAACATTCCAGATCCCAGTCTGCCTACCACCCGAATTTGCTGGGAAGACATATTTTTCTTTGAGGCAAATTTGGTTGTTAGCTTTCCTTTTCCTCAATAGCTTTAATTAGTACAACCAGGGAATTTAATTAAATTCTGGGATGACTTTTACCCTTTTTAAGCAGTTCTCTGGTATGAGGTAGAATCTCAGGGTTGTTTTGATTTGCACTTCCCTAATGGCTAGGATGTTGAGCATTTCTTTAGGTACTTCTCAGCCATTAGATACTCCTTAGCTGAGAACTCTTTTTTTTACTTCTGCATCCCATTTTTAATAGGATTATTTAGCTTTCTGGAGTCCAACTTCTTGAGTTTTTGTAAGTGTTGGACATTAGCCCCCTAATGGAGGTAGGATTGGTAAAGATCTTTTCCCAATCTTTGGTTGCCATTTTATCCTAAGGAAAGTGTCTTTTGCCTTACAGAAACTTTGCAGTCATATGAGGGCACATTTGTTGATTATACATCTTAGAGCATAAGCCATTAATGTCTTGTTTGCAAAATTTTCCCCAGTACCAATGGTCTCAAGGGTCTTTCCCAAATTTTCTTCTATAAGTTTGCGTATCTGGTTTATGTGGATATCCTTGATGTACTTGGACTTAAGCTTTCTACAGGATGATAATATAGTTTGATCTGAATTCTTCTACATGCTGACCTCCAGTTTTGCCAGCACCATGTGTTGAAAATGCTATCTTTTTTCCAATGGCTGGTTGTAGATTATTTGTCAAAGATCAAGTGACCATGGGTGTGTGCTTCATTTCATGGTTTTCAATTCTATTCCATTGATCTACCTGTCTGTTTCTGTACCAATACCATACAGTTTTTTTTTTTATCACTCTTGCTCTGTAATACTGCTAGAGGTCAGCGATGATGATTCCTCCAGAAGTTCTTTTATTGTTGAAGATAGTTTTCTCTATCCTGGGTTTTTTGTTATTCCAAATGAATTTGCAAATTATTCTTTCTAGCTCTGTGAAGGATTGAGAGAGAATTTTGATGGGGATTGCATTGAATCTGTAGATCACTTTTGGTAAAATGTCAATTTTATCTATATTAATCCTGCCAATCCATGAGCATGAGAGATCTTTCCATCTTCTAAGATCTTCTTCACTTTCTCTCTTCAAAGACTTGAAGTTCTTAGCATACAGATCTTTCACTTGCTTGGTTAAAGTCACACCAAGGTAATTTGTATTATTTGGGACTATTATGAAGGGTGTCATGTGTTGTTGTAAAAATATAAAAATAAAAAAAAACATGTTGTCTTTTACCTCACATAGGCCTGGCACCTCAATGCCCCAAGATATCTGCTAGATATCTTGGCAGAAACACATCCCAGGTCCCTGGCAGCCCACTGTCTCCTGCAGCTGCACACTTTGCTACACTCAGTCACATAAAAGAACACACAGCACAATAATTTTTGACCCAATTGGTAAGATATAATTGTGCACCCAAACATAAAAAGCCCAGGACCATCCATCCCTAAGGAACATTAATAACTACCTATAAACACACAGTGAGGAATCTTAAAGTCAGCCTCCATCATCTTGCCATGGGTTCTCTCTCCCTCTCCCTCCACTCTTTGTTCCAGTCTCCTCCTGTTACTTCAAACTTTTCCCCACCTATCATTCCTTCTCCTCCAATGACAGGCCTCCTTCTATCCTGTACCTGCCTGTATTTTACAAATTCAATGGGGAGAAAGTTCTGGTGATGTCACCTGATTCCTGAGTGTGTGACTAGGCAGCTGTCCTTGAGGCAGTGGAATTAGCATCAAAATACAGATAACTCCAGGGCAAATCACAATAGTCATTTCCCTAATTTCTTTCTCAGCTTGTTATCTTTTGTGTAGAGGAAGGCTACTGATTCCTTTGAATTTATTTTATACCCATCCACTTTGATGAAGTTGTTTTTTCAGATTTAGTAGCTTTCTGGGGAACTTTTGGGGTCACTTAAGTATACTCTAATATCATCTGGAAATAGTGATATTTTGACTTCTTCTTTTCCAATTTGCATCCCTTTGATTTCCTTTTGTTGTCTGATTGCCCTGGCTAGGACTTTGAGAACTACATTGAATAAATAGGGAGAGAGTGGGCAGCCTTGTCAAGTCCCTGATTTTAATGGGAAAGCTTCAAGTTTCTCTGCATTTAGTTTAAGGTTAACTACTGGTTTGCTGCATATGGCTTTTACTATGTTTAGGTATGGTCCTTGAATTCCTGTTCTTTCCATGACTTTTATCAGGAAGGGGTGTTGAATTTTGTCAATTGCTTTCTCAGCATCTAATGAAATGATCATGTGGTTTTTAATCTTTGAGTTTGTTTATATAATGGATTATGTTGATGGTTTTCTGTATATTAAACCATCCCTGCATCAATGGGATGAAACCTACTTGATTATGATGGATGATTATTTTGATATGTTCTTTGGTTCGGTTTGCAAGGATTTTATTGAGTATTTTTGCACCAATATTCCTATGGGAAATTGGTCTGAAGTTCTCTTTCTTTGTTGGTTCTTTGTGTGTTTTCAGTAGAAGAGTAGTTGTGGCTTCATAGAAGGAATTCGGTTGTGTTTCATCTGTTTCAACTTTGTGGAATAGTTTGAACAGTATTGGTATGAGGTCTTCTATAAAGGTCTGATAGAATTCTTCACTAAACCCATCTGGTCCTTGGCTGTTTTTGGTTCGGAGACTTTTAGTGACTGCTTCTATTTCTTTAGGAGTTATGGAGTTCTTTAAATTGTTTATCTGTACCTGATTTAATTTTAGTGCCTGGTATTTGTCTAGAAAATTGTCCATTTACTCTAGATTTTCAGGTTTTGCTTAATATAGATTTTGTAGTAGGATCTGATGGTTTTTTTTTTTAATTTCGTCTGATTCTGTTGTTATGTCTCCCTTATCTTTTCTGATTTTATTAATTTGGGCACAATCTCTGTACCCTTTTGATAGTCTGGCTAAGGGATTATCTATCTTGCTGATTTTCTCAAAGAACCAACTTTTGACTATGTTAACTCTTCGTATAGTCTTTTTTTTTTCTACTTGGTTGATTTCAGCCCTGAGTTTAATTATTTCCTGCCGTCTCCTCCTCCTGGGTTTATTTACTACTTTTTGTTGTAGAACTTTTAGTTGTACTGTCAAACTGCTGATATATGCTGTCTCCTGTTTTTTTCTGTTTTTTTCAGAGCTATACATTTTCTTCTTAGCACAGCTTTCATTGTGTCCCATAAGTTTGGGTATGTTGTACCTTCATTTTCATTAAATTCTAAAAAGTCTATAATTTCTTTCTTCATTTCTTCCTTGACCAGGATATCATTGAATAGAACAGTGTTCAACTTCCATGTATATGTGGGTGTTCTTTCCTTATTGTTATTAAGCTTTAGCCCATGGTGGTCTGATAGGAAGCATGGGATTATTTCTATCTCTCTGTATCTTTTGAGGCCTGATTTTTGACCAGTTATATGGTGAATTTTGGAGAAAGTATCATGAGGTGATGACAAGAAAGTATATCCATTTGTTTTAGGATAGAATGTTCTATAAATATCTGCTAAGTACTTTTGGTTTATAACTTCTGTTAGTCTGTCTAGGTCTCTGTTTAATTTCTGTTTACATGATTAGTCTACTGATGTCTCCTACTATTATTGTGTGAGGTGCAATGTGTGCTTTGAGCTTTAGTAAGGTTTCTTTCATGGATGTAGTTGCCCTTGTATTTGGAGTATATATATTTAGGATTGAGAGTTCATCACGTGAAATTTTTCTTTTAATGAATATGAAGTGTGCTTCCTTATCTTTTTTGATGACTTTTGGTTGAATCTTGATTTTATTCTATGTTGGAATGGCCCTTCAAGGTGCTTCTTCAGACCATTTGATTGGAAAGTGGTATTCCAGCCTTTTACTCTGAGGTAATGTCTGTCTTTGTCTTTGAGGTATGTTTCCTGTAGGCAGCAAAGTGCTGGGTCCTCATTACATATCCTATCTTTTAATCTGTGTCTTTTTATTTGGGAGTGGAATCCATCGATATTGAAAGATAGTAAGGAATAGTGATTGATGCTTCCTATTATTTTCATATTTGGAGATGAGATTATGTTTGTATGCTTCTCTTCCTTTGGTTTTATTGTAAAAAGATTACTTTCTTGCTTTTTCTCGGGTGTAGCTTGCCTATTTGTGTTGAGCTTTGCCATTTATCATCCTTTGTAGGGCTGGAATTACAGAAAGATATTTTGTAAATTTGGTTTAGTCATGGAATATCTTGATTTCCCCATCAATATTAATTGAAAGTTTTGCTGAATTTAATAGCCTGTGCTGCCATTTACATTCTGTTGTGTTCTGTATGATATCTTCTCAGGATCTTATGGCTTTCATAGTCTCTGGTGAGAACTCTGGTTTAATTCTAATAGGTCTGTCTTTATACTTACTTGACATTTTCCCCTACCTCTTTTAATATTCTTTCTTTGTTTTGTGTGTTTGTTGTTTTGACTTTCATGTGACAGGAAGAATTTCTTTTCTTGTACAATGTATTTGGTGTTCTGTAGGCTTCTTGTATGCTTATGGGCATATCTTTCCTTATGATAGGCAAATTTTCATCTATAACTTTTTTCAAGATATTTATGGTCCCTTTAAGTTGGGGGTCTTAGATCTCTTCTATACCTGTTATCCTTAGGTTTTATTTTCTCATTGTGTCTTCGATTTCCTGGATGTTTTGGGTTAGGAGCTTTTTGCATTTACATTTTCTTTAATCATTGTGTTAATGTTTTGTATGGGGTCCTGTGCCCCTAAGATTCTCTCTTCTATCTCTTGTATTCTGTTGATGATGCTTGCATCTATGTTCCCTGATCTCCTTCCCATGCTTTCTATCTCCCAGTGTTGTCTCTCTTTTTTTCTTCATTTATTTTTTCTATTTCCATCTTTAAATCCTGGATGGTTTCATTCAATTCCTCCACCTTTAATTCTTCCTGTAAGTCTTTAAGGGATTTTGTGTTTCTTCTTTAAGCACTTCTATTTTTTACCTCTGCTGTCTTGTATTTCTTTCAGGGAGTTATTTATTTCCTTCTTAAAGTTCTCTATCATTATCATGAAATGTGATTTTAAATGCTTATCTTGCTTTTCTGGTGAATTTTGATATCCAGTATTTGCTCTGGTGGGAGAACAGGTCTCTTATGCTGCCAAGTGTACTTGGTTTCTGTTGCTTAGGTTCCTGTGCTTGCCATCATGTTGTCTTTGGTGTTAGCTTGTCTTACTGTTCTGACAGTCACTTGAGTGTCTTGTAAACCTGTGTGGCAGTACTCCTATAGACCTGTTTTCTTTCAACTGGATTTGGGAAAAAAGAACTGTGAGACTGGTTCAGCTCAGGTTGCAGGCAGCAACCAAAGTGTCTGTATCATACTTCTCATGAGTTTCTGTGTGTTGAGGACACCAGGCAGGTCGTTTGGAGCAGAAGAGCTGTTCTTACCTCTGTTCTCAAGTATGTAGACACTCCTGGTGATTGCCTTTCAGCTTTGGCCTCAAGCAGGAACTGGACATTTCCTGCCACTGACTGCTCTTAGTTTCCCATATCCACAGGGCACTAGCCAAGTCCTGTTTGGGCCAGGAATGTGAGCAGAAGGGATCTTCCCTTTGCTCACAGGATTGTCTGCCCTTTTAGAGTCCAGCTCTCTCTTCCATGGGATTTTTGTATAGAGAGCTGTGGTATCATTTCAGCTCTGGGTGCAGTCAGAAATCTGAAGTGCCCTGTCCCAGACTGCTCCTTCATTTGTGAGTCCTGAGGCCCCCAAGAGGGTTGGTTGCTCAGAGCAGAAGTGTTTGTCTTAACTCTGCTCTTAGGTGTATTGGCACTTCTGGCCACTTGCTTTCTGCTCTGGGTGCAGGCAGAAACTGGAAGTTTCCTGCTCCTGACTGCTCCTAGGTTCCTATGTACAGAGAGCACAGAGGGCACTAGGCAGGTTTGTCTTTGGCCAAGATCATTTGATCATTTTGTTGTGCTTTTTTTTTTTTTTACAGTATTCAAGGACTTATTGCCAAGGAATTAGTAGGGGAATATTAGAAGATGGTAGCTCTTGGGGCCACTACAGGCCTCTCTGCAGGCTGTGCTCCAGGCAAATCTGACTGTGTGGGAAAAGAGGGGCAGGTTTTTAGACTGATTTTTCTTGGGGTATGCAGGCCTCCGCAGGGAAGCAGAAAGCTTTTGGGGTGACTCTACAAGTTTCTTGGGATGAAATGGCAGGCCCAGTGCCAGCTACTGGATGTTGGGCACCATAGTCAACTGACCTCTGTTTGCTGTGCACCAGTGTCCCAGACTATGAGATGATTCAAGGGGCTGGTATCCAAGTTAGTTAATCCTGTGGCCCTGCAGGACCCCTTGGGAAATCCATCTTATTACTACTACTTTTAAGTTTGTTCTTTTCATATGTTCCAATTTTCCTGTTTTTTTTAAAGTAACCTTTTATCTTTAGCATTTTCTTTGACCGATGTATTAATTTCTTTTACCATGACTCCTATGCCTGTTATACTTTCTTCTGTCCCTTTCATTTCTGTTTGTAATGCCTGTGTAAGTAGTACCTGTTCTCTGTGTTAGTTTTTCCATCTCCAGGATAGCCACAGTATATTTTCTTTATCATTTATATTTTCATTTTTAGGTCTGGAAAAGTTTTATTTGTTTCTTACACCTTTTTCCATTGTATTTTTCTGTATTTTTAGTGGATTCACACATACCCACCTAGAGGCCTCTATTACCTTTTTATTACCTTTATAAGATTAGGTTTTAGGACATTTTCTTGTAATTCAGGTGTGTTAGCATTTTCAGGATATGCTGTAACAGATTATATGGGTTCTGATGGTTCTATATTGCCCTGGCTTTTATTTATTTTGTCTTATGCTGACTTTTAGCCATCTGGTTATATTTCATGTTGATAAGCCTGGTAGCCCATCTGGTTATATTTATGGTTGATTAGCTTACAAACCTCTGTGTCTGCATGTAGAATTGGTAGTCTATGATGCTAGTGTCCCTCTTTAACTGCAGGTAGAGGTAGTTTTCCTTGGTTACAGTGGGCCTCCAGGGACTCAGGCAGAGATAAAGTTCCTTGGTGATTGCAAGCTTTTGGGGCTGGCATATTTGAGGAAAGTGTGACAGAGGAGAGAGGTGACAGCAGATTTCATGGCTGCTGGGTTTTCCTGGGAATCCAGTGGGACATGGTTTGGTGCTTATGAGTCTCAGTTGTTGTCCTGGACAGCAGCAGGTTTCTAGGAATGTATGCTGTCTATGGCCCAGAAACTAGTGTGCACAGATGATAAGGCTGAACTTTGTGCCAGTGGGTTTGCCCAGAGGTGCTGGCAGGTCAAAAATTGTGGGTCAGGTCTCACCTGGTGATCCAATATGGCTGCAGACCTCTGAGATTGTAGTTTGGAGTTTGGGCCAGAATATGGAGTGCAGAGGGTTAAGGGCAGACCTTAAGACTATTGGGCTTGATGGCAGATGCTGATTGCAGAGATTTGGGGCTTGGGATCTTAACAGCTAGTACCCAGTGGGAGCCATAATGAGGTTTCCTGATATACATCAATAGATACATGTTAATGTTTCTATTTAAGGTGTTAGCATATAGCACAAATAAATTACCTTATTTAAAGTTTCTAAAATTCAATAGAATATTTCCTTATCTTATTAGTTATAGCAAGATTAGGTGCATAACTGTAACACGAATCTATGATTTATTAACTCTCTGAGGTCCTTCTCATCAATCAGAATTCCTTTAATATCAATATTTTTAGTGTTTTCCTGGTAAGTGTATGAATCACTCAAACAACAAAATAGTAAGAATAGTAATAATCTGATTTAATTTGTCTAAACTGCATAACCAATTTGAGGATACCAGTCACTTTTAAACTTCATTTTTATTTCTACTTTGGCTGATCCAGGTGCAGCTATTTCATCAGGCAGGTACCACATTCCTCAGACCAGGCAGGACCTTTCTGGTATTTCTATAATATTTAATCACAGAAAATTTATATGTGATTTACAAAGTGTCCATCTAAATTTCTGTAGTTGATACTTGACACTAAGGTAGTACTTCCTCATGGTGACAGAATTAGGAAAGAAACATCCCAGAAATACATGTCGCTCTGGTGACACACTCTCAGGGAACATGCTATAGGAACACTTATTCCAGTTAAGGGATTATCTATCTTGTTGATTTTCTCAAAGAACCAGCCCCTTGGTGGTGATTCTATGTATAGCCCTTTTTTATTCTACTTGGTTGATTTCAGCCCTGAGTGTGATTATTTCCTGCCTTCTACTCCTCTAGGGTGTTTTTGCTTCTATTTGTTCTAGAGCTTTTAGGTGTGCTATCAAGGTGCTAGTGCTTTCTCCTGTTTCTTTGTGGAGGCACTTGGATGTATGAGTTTTCCTCTAAGCACTGCTTTCCTTGTGCCACATAAGTTTGGGTAGCTGTGCCTTCATTGTCCTTAAATTATATGTTGTCTTTAATTTCTTTCTTTATTTCTTCCTTGACCAAGTTATCATGAAGTAGAGTGTGGTTCAACTTCCATGTATGTGGATTTTCTGTCGTTTTTTTTTGTTATTGAAGACCAGCCAAAGTCCATGGTGATATGACAGGATACATGGGATTATTTCAATCTGGTATCTATTGAGGCCTGGTTTGTGGTTAATTATATGTTCAATTGTGGAGATGGTACTTTGAGGTACAGAGAAAAATTTATTTTCTTTTGTTTTAGGATGAAATGTTCTATGAATATCTGTTAAGTCCATTCAGTTCATAACTTTTGTTAGTTTCTTTATGTCTCTGTTTAATTTCTTTTTTTTCATGATCTGTTCATTAATGAGAGTGGGGTGTTCAAATCTGTTACTATTATTGTGTGAGGTGTAATATGTGTTTTGAGTTTTATTCAGATTTTAAGGATGTAGTTTCCTTTGCCTTTGGAGCATAGATATTCAGGCTTGAGTTCATCTTGGTGCATTTTTCCTTTCATGAATATGAAGTGTACTTCCTTATCTTTTTTTGATAATTTTGGTTGAAAGTCAATTTTATTCGATATTAGAATGGCTATACCAGCTTATTTCTTTGGAACATTTGATTGGAAATTTGTTTTCCAGCCTTTTTCTCCCAGGTAGTGTCTGTCTTTGTCTCTGAAGTGGGTTACCTGTATGCACCAAAATGCTGGGTCTTCTTTATGTATCCAGTCTGTTAGTCTCTGTCTTTTTATTGGGGAATTGAGGTCATTGATGTTAAGAGATATTAAGGAATAGTGATTGTTGCTT
The DNA here is from genome assembly GCF_036323735.1 of Rattus norvegicus. NCBI lineage: Eukaryota > Metazoa > Chordata > Mammalia > Rodentia > Muridae > Rattus > Rattus norvegicus. The sequence continues at coordinate 139,294,563 of NC_086024.1, forward strand.
CCTGTTATTTTTGTTGTTAGAGGTGGAATTATGTTTGTGTATCTCTCTTCTTTTGGTGTTGTTACAAGGAGATTACTTTCTTGATTTTCCTATAATGTACTTCCCTCCTTGTTTTGGAAGTTTTTCAACAATTATCCTTTGAAGGGCTGAATTTGTAGAAAAATACTGTGTATATTTGGTTCGTTATAGAATAACTTGTTTTCTCCATCTATATTAATTGAGAGTTATGCTGGATATAGAAGCCTGGACTGGCATTTGTGTTCTCTTAGGGTCTCTATGACATCTGCCTGGGACCTTCTGGCTTTCATAGTCTCTGGAGGGAAGTCTGGTGTAATTATGATAGGTCTGCCATTATATGTTACTTGACCTTTTCCCCTTAATGCTTTTAAATTTTTTCTTTGTTTTGTGCATTTGTTTCTTTTACTATTATATGGCAGGAGGAATTTCTTTCCTGGTACAATCTATTAGGGTTTCTGTAGGCTTCTTTTATGCTTATGGATATCTCTTTCTTTGGTCAGACTAACCAGAGGGCACAGAGAAAATATCCAAATTAATAAAATTGGAAATGAAAAGCAAGACATGGCAACAGAATCTGAGGAAATTAAAAAAATCATCAAATCCTACTACAAAAGCCTATATTCAACAAAACTGGAAAATCTTGAGGAAATGGAAAATTTTCTAGACAAATACCAGGTACCAAAGTTAAATCAGGATTGGATAAACCATTTAAACAACCCTATAACTCCTAAAGAAATTGAAGCAACTATTAAAAGTTTTCCAACCAAGTAGAGGCCAGGACCAGATGGGTTTAGTGTAAAATTCTATCAGACCTTGGTAGAAGACCTCAAACTATTGCACAAAATAAAAACAGATGGAATACTAAAAATTTGTTCTATGAAGCCACAATTACACTTCTAAATAAACCATACAAAGATCCAAAAAAGAAAGAGAACTTCAGACCAATTTCCCTTATGAATATTGATGCAAAAATACTCAATAAAATTCTTGCAAATTGAATCCAAGAACACATTAAAATAACCATCCATCATGATCAAGTAGACTTCATACCAGGGATGCTGGGGCAGTTCAATACATCGAAATCCATCAACATAATCCACTATTTAAAGAAACTCTAAGAAAAAAATGCCACATACTTATTTCACTAGATCCTGAGAAAGCATTTGACAAAACTCACAACTTCTTCATGGTAAAAGTCCTGGAAAGATAAGGAATTCAATACCATACATAAACAGAGTAAAAGAATATACAGCAAACCAGTAGCTAACATTAAACTAAATGTAGAGAAAGTTGAAGCAATCCCAATACATCTGGGACCATACAAGTCTGCCCACTCCCTCACTACTTATTTAATAGAGTAGTCAAAGTCCTAGCCAGAGCAATCAGAGAGCAAATGGAGGTCAAAGGGATACAAACTGAAAGGAAAAATTCAAAATATCACTATTTGCAGATGATAAGTTAGTATACTAAAGTGACCCCAAAATTCCACAAGATAACTTCTACAGCTGATAAACAATTTCAACAAAGTGGCTGGGGATAAAATTAGCTCAAACAAATCAGTAGACTTCCTCTACTCAAAGTATAAACAGGCTGAGAAGGAAATTAGGGAAAACACACCCTTCACAATAGTTCTAAATAATATGAAACACCTCATTGTGACTCTAACCTAGCAAGTGAAAGATCAGTATGACAGGAACATCAAGTCTCTGAGGAAAGAAATTGAAGAAAATCTCAGAAGATGGAAAAATCTTCCCATGCTCATTGACTGGCAGGATTAATATAGTAAAACTGGCTGCTTTGCCCAAAGCAATCTACAGATTAGATGGAATCTCCGTCAAAATTTCAACTCAATTCTTCATAGATTTAGACGGAGCATTTTGCAAATTCACTGGGAAAGACAAAAACGCACAGGATATAAAAATCTATACTCAACAACAAAAGAACTTCTAGGGTAATCACCATCAATGACCTCAAGCAGTATTAGCGAGCAATAGTGATAAAAACTGTATGGCATTGGTACAGAGACAGACAGGTAGATAAATAGCATAGAATTGAAGACCCAGAAATGAATCCACACACCTATAGTCACTTTATCTTTGACAAAAGAGCTAAAACCATCAAATGGAAGAAAGATAGCATTTTCAACAAATGGTGCTGGTTCAATTGGATGTCAGTCAGCATTTAGAAAAATGCAAATCAATCCATTCTTATTGTTGTATAGGAAGCTTAAATTCAAGTGGACTAAAGACCTCCACATCAAACCAGATAGCCTCAAACTAATAGAAGAAGTGGGGAAGAGTCTCTATCACATGAGCATTGGGGAAAATTTCCTGAACAAAATACCAATGGCTTATGTTGTAAGATCAAGAATTGACAAATCGGACTTCATAAAACTGAAAAACTCTTGTAAGGCAAAGGACACTGTCATTAGGACAAAATGGCAACCATCAGATTGTGAAAAAAAAACCTTTTCCAGTCCTCCATCTTCTACAGGGCTAATATCCAAAATATACAAAAACTCAAGAGAGTCAAATAACCCTATTAAAAATGGGGTATAGGGGTAAACAAGAATTCTCAGCTGAGAAATATCAAATGGCTGAGAAGTACCTAAAGAAATGCTCAACATCCTTTGTCATCTCGGAAATGCAAATCAAAAGAACTGTGAGATTCCACCTCTCACCAGTCAGAATGGCTAAGATAAAAAACTCAAGTGTCATCAGATGCTGGCAAGGCTGTGGAGAAAGAGGAACATTCCTCCATTGTTGGTGGGATTGCAAACAAGCAGAACCAATCTGGAAGTCAGTCTGGAGGTTGCTCAGAAAATTTGACATTGCCCTACCTGAGGACCCAGCTATACCTCTCCTGAGCATATACCGAAAACATGCTCCAACATACAACAAAGACAAATGTTCCACTATGTTCACAGTGGCGCTATTTATAACAGTCATAAGCTAGAAATAAACCAGATGCCCTTCAACAGTGGAATGCATACAGAAAATATGGTATATCTACACAATGGAATATAACCCAGCTATCAAAAACAAAGACTTCATGTAGTTCATAGACAAATGGTTGAACTAGGAAATATCATCCTGAATGAGGTAACCTAATCACAGAAAAACTCACTTGGTATCCACTCGATGATTAGTGGATATTAGCACAAAGACTCAAATTACCCTTGATACAATCCACAGATCACATGAAACTCAATAAAAGGATGACCAAGTGTGGATGCTTCCCTCATTAAAAGGGAAACATTCATAGGGGTGGATATGGAGACAAAGTTTGGAGCAGAGACTGAAGGAATGGCCATTCAGAGCCCATTGCACATGTGACACATATTTATGCAGCCACTGAAACTAGATAAGATTGATGAAGCTAAGACGTGCATGCTCACAGGAACTGGATATAGATCTCTTCTGAAAGACACAGCCAGAGCATGTCAAATACAGAGGAGAATGCTTGCAGCAAACCATTGAACTGAGAAGAGGACCCCCATTGGTGGAATTAGAGTAAGGATTGAAAGAGCTGAAGGGGCTTGCAACCTCATAAGAACAACAATATCACATGACCAGAGCTCCCAGGGAGTAAATCACTACCCAAAGACTATACATGGATTGATCCATGGCTCCAGATGCATATGTAGCAGAGGATGGCCTAGTTGGACACCAGAGGAAGGAAAAGCCCTTTGGTGTTCCCAAGGTTGGACCCGCAGAGTAGGGGAATGTCAGGGAGGGGGGCGGCGAAAGGAGGATGGATGGGGCTGGGAACACCCTTCTAGAAGTAGGAGAGGTAGAGGGGATAAGGGCCTTATATACAGGAAACCGGGAAAGAGAATAACATTTGAAATGTGAATAAAAATATATCCAATAAAATTAAAGAACAAATTTTTCAAACATTTTCTGTTTGATTACCTCTGTAGGTAGTGTATGCCATGATTCTGCATTTGTATCACCTGAGTATCCTTTTTGTTTATTATTGTTAAGAACTAACCACAGGAAATATGCAAGAGTGGAGAATTTCAAGGGCATTTCTATACAGTATTGGTAATTTTGTTCTACTTCTGAGGGTGATCCCTGCTTGTACTTATGTATTCTATAGTGTACTTACTTCAATGTGTGTGTTTGTGTGTGTGTGTGTGTTGATTTCATTAACACATGGTGTTAGCATATTACTAATGTGTTGGGTCAAAATTGAAATCATATAAATTAGACATCTAGAAGTTGGTTCTGATATAATTTAACCAGAAAAACCATATTTAAAAAATTCACTCTGTTCATTCCATTTTACCACCAGCCATGTAGACTGGCCACATCTCAATAGATCATTTGGGTTTGGTCTTGTGTAGAGTTGTTTAACTTATTATTACATGTGTCCTGAACTCAGAATTTTAAATAATGTAGTCAATTTGGTCCCCATGGCTTCATCGTACATTATTGGCATAAGTTTCCAAAGAAGCTTCAGGGTCTAATTAAAGGGTATGAGATAATAACCAACCAATAACTGTCTCAAATAGAGACCCACTCCAAAGAGAAGCAGCAATCCCTCACACTGTTAATGATACTCTATTATGACTGCATGCAGGAGTCTAGCATGGTTGTTCTCTGAGAGGCTGTTCCCAGTAACTGGCTCACACAAATGCAGAACTACACAGGCAAAGAGAGAATGGAACTTGAGGACTCTGATGGAAGAATAACAGGAAGGATTTCAGCCCCAACACTACTCCACAGGTAGACCAAGAAACTATCTTGGATATTTGAGACTCTCAGAGAATAAACCACTGTAGGGAGCTGCGATGTGCTGCACCTCAAAGATGACGCTTGTTTCTGCCTTCCACCCTCCCAACGGTGAGCACTCCTTGTAGTAAACAAGTCCTTATTTGGCTATGCCTGCCTGCCCAGCTAGTTTCCGCATAGTGACAGCCTATTGGTGGGACCCATGTGGCTCATTGGGGTTGGCCAGTAGGAAGGGATTTAAGGTGATGTAGGGCATTCCCTGGGTAGTAGTAGTAGAAGATTGTATCAAGTTTCCTGAATAAACTGCTTGAAGAAGATCTCCTCTGGTCGTGTCTTCCTTGCTGGTCGAGGTTGGGCACGATAAGTTGTGGCCCGTATGGAGACACCCTGAGATCAGAACTTCTTGCATTCAGGGCAGTGCTGGTAAGTTCCCAAGGTAAGGTGGGACCATAAAGACCTTGGGAAATGAGCGGCCATAAAGTCTCAGGGTAGTGAGCAAGAAAGTTCGTGGTAGCAGTGAACCGAAAGTAAAGTTTGCAGCAGTAGCGAACCGAAAGTAGCAAGACACGCCGTGAATTTATCTGTAGCAGCATAGAAAGTTTTTGTCATGGGGACCTCACAGTCTCATCCAATTTTTCTGGCTCTTCAAGAGCTGTTTGAGTGAAAGAAACTAAAAATAAAAAAGAGCACCATAGAGAGATTCTTGAGTGAATGCAGTGCCATTGCACCCTGGTTCGCAGTCTCTGGTAATCTTACTGTGGCAAGTTGGGAAAAATTAGGGAAAGACCTTGATTTTGCCTGGAAACAGGGGACTCTAAGACCTGGGGTTCGTCCAGTGTGGCGCTTAGTGCGTAGTTGCCTTGAGGTTCAAAAATGTTGTCAGGAAGCTATAGAGAAGGGGCAAGCTGCCCTAGAAATGCTTCAAGAGGAGAGGTCAGAAAAGCAGGGAAGCGCAAAGGAGACAGACTCAGAAAAGACACATACAGAGGAGGAAACAGAAGAAGAGTTACAAGAGTTGATAGATCAAATGAGGAAACAGTCTCTAAAAAATAGACAGAAGAAGAAAAGGAAAAAGCCTAAAATGGCGGAGGAACCTCCTGGGTGGTTCCCCTCGGCTTCTCCCTGCAATGTTGTAGAGGGAGGAAGTAGTGTTTCAGGTAGTACATTCTGCCCTGAAGTGTGGAGAGCAGTTCATACTGAGCTGCATTTGGCCTATCCTGTCTATGTGGATGCTAATCAACAAAGATATCATGAGCCTCTTGATTTCAAGGTGATTAAAGCCTTGGCTGAGTCAGTGAGAACATCTGGTATCACTGCCTCCTTTACTATTGCTTAGAAAGAGGCTCTGCACGGATTTTCATGATTCCTAATGATTGGACCAACCTGGCGCGAGCGTGCCTCAGCCCAAGGCAGTATCTAGATTGGAGAGCTTTTCTAGTTGAATATGCCAATGAACAGGCTGCTGCCAATTTAGAGGCAGGAGGTGGGCTGGCAGCCTGGGACAGAGACATTTTGTTTGGGCAAGGGCGTTTTACTAATCAGTAGACAGGTTTCCCTGGGGAAGTTTATGCACAGATAAATGAAGTTAAATTATTAGAGGGTAAGGGTTTGTTTATTGCCCCTGAAAAGGTACAAAAGGGCAATATTGTAACTTATTTAGGAGCAAAAGTAAGTCCTTATACCATTATCCCTGAGAAGGTTGAATTGAGGAAAGATAATCTTAAGACTCTTAATGATTTTCAAAAAATACTAGGAGATATTAATTGGGTCAGATGTTATTTAAAATTACCAAATTATGAATTAATACCGTTGTATAATATTTTGGCTGGTGATTTGGGCTTCGATGCAACTAGAAAATTGAATGATGAAGCAAGGGAAGCTTTAAAGAAGGTTGAAAAAAATTACAAAGTGCCGGTTTACATCGATGGAAGGAGGGTGCAGACATCATATTATGCATTCTAGCCACCTACATGCAGCCCACAGGATTGTTGTGGCAAGATGGCCCTCTGCTCTGGGTTTAACCCAAGGTTTTTCCAGCTAGATCAGTAGAGTACTATCCTACAGCCGTTGCAGAATTAGCCCTGAATGGGATCCAACAATGCACTCAATTCTTTGGTGTGTCCCCTACCTCGATTATAGTGCCCTATACAAGTCAGCAGATAAAGATCTTATGTGGCACTGTGGATGATTGGGCCATATTATGCCATGAGTTCCATGGAAAGATAGATAATCATTATCCAATACATCCTTTGCTATCATTTTTTAAGATGCCGTAATTTTTCCTAAGGTTACCTCCAGTGTTCCCATACAGGGGGCTCCAAACATTTTTACAGATGGGTCCAAAACTGGCTGTGGAGCCTATATGGTTGACCATGAAGAGCCAATTTTGTGTTAATATCAACCCGGATCTCCACAAGTAATTGAACTCAAGATTGTGCTGGAAGTGTTTAAAAATTGTTTTTTTTTTTTGCCTTTAATTTGCTCTCTGATTCATCATATGTTGTGAATGCAGTTAAGATATTAGAAGTGGCTGGCCCTATTAAATCAGCAGTACGGTATGCCAGCTATTGAGGGAACTTCAGGAATTGATCTGGGGAAGAGATCACAAGGTTTTATCCAGCATATCAGAGCTCATACAGTCTTGCCTGATCCTCTAAGTGAGGGAAATGATCTTGTGGATTGATGTACCCAAATGGAGTGTATCTTCTTAAGCTCATCTTTGGATCAGGCCCAACAGTTTCATCAACAATTTCATGTGCCTACAAAGTCTTTATAACAAAAGTTTCATTTGTCACTAGCTGATGCTAGACAAATAGTTTTGGACTGCCCACAGTGTGTGACTTTTCACCATCCCCCTAGTGTAGGGGTTAATCCTAGAGGCCTCTTGCCCCTAAAGATTTGGCAAATGGATGTAACTCACATATCTGAATTTAAAATACATTCATGTTTCTGTGGATACCTGCTCAGGTGTCATTCATGCTACCCCTATGAGTGGGGAAAAGGCAGGCAAAGTTATTGGCCACTGCCTAGAAGCCTGGGCTGTTTGGGGAAAGCCCCAACACTTGAAAACTGATAATGGCCCAGCATACACTGCCCAATCTTTCATATCCTTTTGTAAGCAAATGAATGTGCAGTTGAGCCATGGCCGGCCTTATAATCCCCAAGGACAAGGTATTGTTGAGCGAGCACATCGTACTTTGAAGGAATGCGTAATTAGACAAAAAGGCCATGGCAGACCTCCCAAGGAACAGATATCCTTAGCCCTTTTTACTCTTAAATTTTTGATTATGGATGATGATGGCCTTTCTGCCACTGCCCGACATCAGTGTTGGGCAGGCACTTTGAAAGGTTATGCGAAGTGGAAAGTTGTGCTCACTGGATTATGGCGTGGGCCAGATCCTGTGCTGGCGTGGGCGAGGGGGTCTGTATGTGTGTTTCCTCAGGACCGGCAAGATCCATTGTGGGTCCCCGAGAGATTGACCAGGTGGTGCAGGAAGAATGAAGATCCTGCTGTTGCTGACACTTCTCAGTGTGACCCAAGTGCTGGTCCAAATGGAGCCCCGGTGGGGGATACTATCGGTGTTCCTGAGACCCATGCCGATACGCCATGACCTTTAAGCCCACTCCTGTATGTGTTTATGTTCCTTTTGTGTTTATTGTTAGTAATGCTAGTCAAGAATTTGGAGAGGTGTTGTCATGGTCTAATGAGACCTGTTTTTATACACAATGCTGGGATGCAGAAAAGTTTGCTATCACTGTGGTTGCTCGCATGCCCAGATGGGTTCCAGTTCCTGTGGATGCCCCCCATGCTATAACTCTATTTAGACAAAAAGGGGATTTCGGCATCACCGCTGCCATAATTACGCTATATCCCTTGTCGCAGTAGGAGCAACGACTGCTGCCATAGCTATGAGTCATTCTGTGCAGACAGCCCATACGTTGATTAATTTGTCTTCCAATGTGTACTCATCAATGATTGCTACAGTCTCTATTTGTATAGAGAATCTCTGAATGTGATATTTAGAGGGAGCCTAGACTCACAGGCCAAAATAAAGCAGCGATTGAAGGAATGGCCAACCCACAACTGGATTAAACTGAGACCTATCCAGTGGTCAGGAACTATACCCCGATACTAATAATGATACATTTATATTTGCTGACATGAGCCTAGCATAGCTGTCCTCTGAGAGTCCCTACACAGAAGCTGACTGAACAGATGCAGAGACTCAAAATCTTCAAAGGTTCAAAGTCACTATTTGGACCTTGTACAGATTGGGGTAACTGGATTGTTACATACATGCAGAAAGCATAAAAGTACAAGGTGGTAAGAAAGAGGGCGGGGAGAAGAGTCATGGAATGCTGGTTTATTGGCAGTTGGGGAATTGGGTCATATGGTAGGGGGGATTTTCTGGGAGTTAAATGTTCTAGGTCATTACATTTGTCTCTTTACTTTGTGAGACAATGGAGGACTCCTGATAGTCTGTGGTCATAATTTGACTAGTACTAAGGAAAAGGTTGCCGGAGAAGAAGTGCAAGATACTATCTAGAAGGATAGATGAAAATTTGGGGATTCCGTATTGGTGAGTACTAAGGAATTATAAGGTTGGGGCTGAGATTTTCTAGCCAATGGGACCATGGAGGTCCCTGATAATTAGAGGGTGTAACCATTTATTATAAATACCTTTCTTGTATCTGTAAAAATATTTAATTAAACTACAAATTTTCTGGTGAGTTTAAGGACAGCAGATATACAGTGGTGCTACATAATAGAGATTCCCCACACTTAAAGTAACAAGCAGGCTGAAAGAGAGAAGAAAATAATCCATGAGTAGGGAAACAATGAGACTGGGTGTTTCTGCTTCCATTAGAAAACTTATTCAACCTCTGTCCTAAGGGAAACAGACAGTAACCCATGAACAGTGGGTCAACTCATCCAGAAGGCATGGGTCTTGTCAGTACACATGGCCTCAAATGGCTGCAACAATCAGACAAGGGAGTGTGTACAATGACTTTGGGAAGCAGGAATGTTTTAACACACTATATTACAGTGTTTTTATTGCTACTTACTTACCTGAAAACTCACCAAGATGTATATATTAATATGTGGAGATTATTTTATGCCCACTGTAATGGCTATTTTTTTTTGTTGTTGTTGTCAATTAGACTAAAAACCAATAATGGTTACCATTCCCATTAAAGATTTCTGCTTAAGATTATTTGGGGGAAGTATATTTCTCACCTGAATAGTTGAGGGAAGAAGATATATTTAATCAGATTTTTAATCCAGATCTAATCTTGGCCATCCTTTCTGCTGGAAGCTTCTATAAGGACTTGGAGCGTTGATGTATTTCCTGAGCATTGCCTGTTTGTCTTGCCTTCTTGTAAAATCCAGGGTTTTCTTTTTCTTATAATATAAAAGCCCAGGTGTTTGCCATACCAGTAATGGGCAAACCCTTTACATCTTAAACACTGTTGAAGAAAACACCTCACAGTGTTGTCTACAGCCTCATAAAGGTATTTTATCCACTGAGGCTTCCTTACTTGGATTATTCCAGTTTGTTTAATGTTGACAATGAAACTACTAAGATATCCAAATTACCTCCATTTAAAAAATGACTTACATTACACTATTTTCATAATGATCCTGGACCAATCCAGGCTGACAACACATAGGAGAAGGACCCTAGTGTTGTGAGAGCTAGGAACACAATTCCATGAGGGTATCCCTATAGTAGGTCAGAGTGAGGCCTCCACAGAGAGATTCATTGAGGGACATTGGAATAGCGGGATCAGGAAATGGAATAGCAAAAGTATAATTGTGCACTCCTGAGACTGCAGAGCGGGAGAGATCACTAGTACTGCCAACCCCTACCCACATCCCTAGCCCAAGAGGAAACGGTGTAGGTCCTCTGGGAACAGGAAGATAGGGGCACTCAAGAGGCAGGTCCCCTGCGTTCGAGACAGCTCCCGGATCTGAAGGGACTTTGTCAAAAGCTCCCTGCACCCAAACCCGTAGGAGGGTGAGCTAAACCTTCAGAGGAGTAGACACACCTGGGAAGCCAGAAGATACTGCACTCTGCCCACATTTCTGACTCCAGAGGAAAACACCTAATGTCATTTGGGACCCCTGTGCACAGGGGCCCGAGGATGCGGTGGGGCCAGCCCTTTTCATTGCTGAACAAAATCAGAGATGAAAAGAGAGACATAACTACAGAATCAGAGGAAAGTAAAAAAATCATCAGATCCTACTACAAAAGCCTATATTCAACACGACTGGAAAATCTGAAGGAAATGTAAAATTTCCTAGACAGATACCAGGTATCGAAGTTAAATCAGGAACAGATAAACCATTTAAACAACCCCATAACTTCTAAAGAAACAGATGTAGTCAATAAAGGTCTTCCAGCCAAAAAAAAAGCCCAGGTCCAGATGGGTTCAGTGTAGGATTCTATCAGACCTTCATAGAAGAACTCATACCAATACTATCAAAACTATGCCACAAAATTGAAATAGATGGAGTGCTACCAAATTCCTTCTATGAAGCCACAATTACACTTGTACCTAAACCACACAAAGACCTAACAAAGAAAGAGAACTTCAGACCAATTTCCCTTATGGATATCGACACAAAGATACTCAATAAAATTCTTGCAAACCAAATCCAAGAGCACATCAAAACAATCACCTACCCTGATCAAGTAGGCTTCATTGCAGACATACAGGGATGTTTTAATATATGGAAAACCATCAACGTAATCCACTATATAAACAAACTGGAAGATAAAAACCACATGATCATTTCATTACATGCTGAGAAAGCATTTGACAAAATTCAATACCACTTCATGATAAAAGTCCTGGAACGGTAGGAATTCAAGGCTCATACCTAAACCTAGTAAAAGCCATATACAGCAAACCAGTAACTAATACTAAACGGAATGTAGAAAAACTTGAAGCAATCCCACTAAAATCAGGGACTAGACAAGGCTGCCCATTCTCTCCCTACATATTCAGTATTGTTCTTGACGTTCTAGCTAGAGCAATCAGACAGTGAAAGAAGATCAAAGGGATACATATTGGAAAAGAAGAAGTCAAAATATCACTATTTGCAGATGATATGATAGTATATTTAAGTGATTCCAAAATTTCCACCAGAGAACTACTAAAGCTGATAAACACCTTCAGCAAAGTGGCTGGGTATAAAATTAACTCAAATAAATCAGTTGCCTTCCACTATACAAAAGAGAAGCAAGCCCAGAAAGAGATAGGGAACAACACCCTTCATAATAGTCCCAAATAATATAAAATACCTCGGTGTGACTTTCACTAAGCAAGTGAAAGATCTGTATGATAAGAACTTCAAGCCTCTGAAGAAAGAAATTGAAGAAGATCTCAGAAGATGGAAAGATCTCCCATGCTCATGAATTGGCAGGATTAATATAGTAAAAATTTCCATTTTGCCAAAAGCGATCTACAGATTCAATGCAATCCTCATCAAAATTCCCAATTAATTCTTCATAGAGTTAGACAGAACAATTTGCAAATTCATCTGGAATAACAAAAAACTCAGGATAGCTAAAACTCTCCTCAATAATAAAAGGACTTCCGGGGGAGTCACTATGCCTGAACGCAAGCCATATTACAGAGCAATAGTGACAAAAACTGCACCGTATTGGTACAGAGACAGACAGATAGACCAATGGAATACAATTGAAGTCCCAGCCCTGAACCCACACTGCTATGGTCACTTGATTTTTGACAAAGGAGCCAATACCATACAATGGAAAAAAGATAGCATTTTCAGCAAATGGTGCTGGTTCAACTGGAGGTCAAGATGTAGAAGAATGCAGATCGATGCTTATCACAGTTTACAAAGCTTAAGTCCAAGTGGATCAAGGACCTCCACATCAAACCAGATGCAGTCAAACTAATAGAAGAAAAGGTGGGGAAGCGTCTCAAACACATGGGCACTGGAGAAAATTTCCTGAACAAAACACGAATGGCCTGTGCTCTAAGATCAAGAATCGACAAATGGGATCTCATAAAACTGCAAAGCTTCTGTAATGCAAAGGACACTGTTGTTAGGACAAAATGGCAAACAACAGATTGGGAAAGAACTTTACCAATCCTACAACAGATAGAGAGCTTATATCCAACATATACAAAGAACTCAAGAAGTTAGAGTACAGTGAGCCAAATAACCCTATTAAAAAATGTGGTTCATAGCTGAACAAAGAATTCTCAGCTGAGGAATGCCATATGGCTTAGAAACACCTAAAGAAATGTTCAACATCTTTAGTCATAAGGGAAATGCATATCAAAACAACCCTGAGATTTCACCTCACACCAGTGAGAATGGCTAAGATCAAAAACTCTGGTGATAGCAGATGCTGGTGAGGATCTGGAGAAAGAGGAACACTTCTCCATTGTTAGTGGGATTGCAGACTGGTACAACCATTCTGGAAATCAGTCTGGAGTTTCCTCAGAGAATTGGACATTGAACTACCTGAGGACCCAGCTATACTTCTCTTGGGCATATATCCAAAAGATGCCCCAACACATATCCAAGACACGTGCTCCACTATGTTCATCGCAGCCTTATTTATAATAGCAAGAAGCTGGAAGGAACCCAGATGCCCTTCAACAGAGGAATGGATACAGAAAATGTGGTACATCTACACAATGGAATATTAGTCAGCTATCAAAAACAATGACTTCATGAAATTCAAGGCAAATGAATTGAATTGGAAAATATCATCCTGAGTGAGGTAACCCAATCACAGAAAAATACACTTGGTATGCACTCATGATACGTGGCTATTAGCCCTAATGCTTGCATTACCCCACATCCCCAGAACACATGAAACAAGAAGGATGACCAAAATGCGAGCGCTTCACTCCTTCCTTAAAAGGAGAACAAGATTACCCTTGAGAGGAATTAGGGAGGCAAAGTTTAGAACAGAGGCAGGAGGAACACCCATTTAGAGCCTGACCCTACGTATAGAGCCACCAAACTAGATAAGACAGATGAAGCAAAAAGTACACACTGACAGGAACTCGATGTAGATCTCTCCTGAGAGACAAAGCCAGAATACGGCAAATACATAGGTGAATGCCAGCAGAAAACTACTTAACTGAGAACAGGACACCTGTTGAAGGAAACAGTGAAAGGACTGAAAGAGCTTGAAGGGGTTTAAGACCCCATATGAACAACAATGCCAAGCAACCAGAGCTTCCAGGGACTAAGCCACTACCCAAAGACTATACATGGACTGACCCTGGGCTCCAACCTCACTGGTAACAATGAATAGCCTAGTAAGACCATCAGTGGAAGGGGAAGCACTTGGTCCTGCCAAGACTGAACACCTAGTGAATGTGATTGTTGGGGGGAGGGTGGTAATGGGGTGAGGATGGGGAGGGGAAGCCCATATAGAAGGGGAGGAGGAGAGGTTAGGGGGCTGTTGGCCTGGAACCGGAAAGGGGACTAACAATCGAATGTAAATAAGAAATACTCAAGTTAATAAAGATAAAAAAAGAAAAAGAAAAAAAAAAAGAAAGTGTTAACTCCAAAAACAATTCTGTGATGGTCATTAATTTTCACTTTTGAAAATCACTATATAATGTATATATTTGTGTTATAGATTGCAATATTTATAAGTATGTACAAGGTGTAGTAATAAAATATAAGAGTGACTATTACTCAGGTATATGGCACCTGCTTCTCGAATGAGTATCTCAGTTGACCTTCAGCACTTAGCTGAGAAGCAGGTGGGATGTTTTATCACATGATCTGAACGCTTTTGATCCATTGAGGCTTTGTTTCATCTCTACCACTTTATATCTGTACTTCCTAACCTAGGGACAGCTATTCCCTCTCATGACATGAGATTAACTCATTTTAGTGTATGAACGTGAAAAATGAGCTGATCTCTTAGATGAAACAGAGACCTCATCTTTAACAGCGACTAGTGATTTTTCTAACGTTATATTTATTTATTAAAATGGGGGATGCATCTTTGCATCATTACCCTTTGAATTAAGTTCTTACCAATGCTACACAAGAGCTCCATCATCGGCCTAACTCCCAGTACTGAATGAGAAATCAAAGAGAGGGCACACAGACATACTACCAGTGGTCTGGTAAATGGAAAGAGGTCATCTGTGAGCAGTCATTTAACTATCTTTGCTCCAACCCCTTCCTGTGTTCCTCTTGTTTCCCCAACCCAACTTCTCTTAGCCATGGAACCTCCACCAGATGAAGCTACAACTCTCAATCCAGCTAACAAACTGCCTCCTTTCTGCAGCAGGCCTGTATCCACACCTTGAATACCTCAAAGCACCACCTCAGTTTTTCATTCTCACCATGCTACCCAAGAACCTCTTTGCTCAACCTCTCCAGATGCATGCCCTCCTCCTGTGCCAGCTTCAGGCAACTACAATGCAGCTGCCCTGAATTGGTACCTATCTTCACCACTCCCATCAGCTGCTCCAAGGCTGTAGACAAACCCCCAAGTCTTTCATTGCAGGGACACCTGACCAAGCACTGCTCTTTCCTTTAAGGAAAGAAGCTGAAAGATGGCCCTGTCAGTGTACATGTTCCTTTCTCATTAAAGAACTTTCTCAGATAAAAGGAGAATGGGTTCCTATACCTCTAACTCCTGTGCCTTTACTAAAGAAGGTTCAGAACCTTAATCTTATAGCTTGTCTTTCCACAATGTACATATACTCCTTACCAATAGTTTACTTCCTGACGAAGGCAGGTGAGTTTTGGAGCAGGTGAGAATACATGCAGACCAGGTGCATCAAACAGATGGATTATATCCAACTGCATTTGTGGTGGTAACTGACCAAGACCCCGAATAGAATTATAATTCTGAAGGTGACATTTTAGTCAGAGATAGATTCGTAACCTGCCTCCTGGCAGTTTCCACAGGGCAGCCTTACATCCAGTAAAATGTGAAAATCTCCAAGAGGTCATCCAGGAAAAACAGGAAAACCCATCTCAATTTTCCTAATGCCTCACAAAGGCTTTATTATAATACACTAATCTGGATTCTGAAAACCCAGAAGGTTAGCAACCTCTGATGACCTACTTCTTTCCCCAGAGCAACCCCAGCTTAGAAACCTGGAGAGGGGACCCTAACTCCACAGACAAAAGTTTTGTCCCTGGCCCTCAAAGTGTACCATCAGAGAGATAAGGAGGATATGAGACAAAAATACCATATGTTGGCATAAGCTCTGTGATAAGCCCAAGCTATTGTCATGGACTTTTTGTCTTTTCAGGCTCAGAGACCACCGGGCTCCTGCTACAAATGTGGTCAACAGAGTCATTTGGTGAAGGCTTGTCCTAATTTCTGCAAGCCAAGGGAACCATGTCCTAGGTGCCATCAGGAGGGACATTGGGCTGTCGATTGCCCTCATGTTGGGCAGGACAGAGGGACATTACTCCCAGATAATGCTGATCTCCTAGGCTTAGCTATGGGCAACTTAAGGGGCCTGAGCTTGCTTGACATGACTACTGCCATCACTATGGAGCTCTGGGTAGCCATCATGGTATGAGTGGCCCATCTTTTTTTTTTTTTTTTTGATACTGGGTCACTTACTCAGTCCTTATGGAGTTTTGGGGATCCACTTCACCTTTTTTCCTATTGTCAAGGTAGGAGGACAACCTTAACTTTCCCCACCAGACCCCACCACTTAGTTGCATTTTTAGGGTGCGTACTTCTCACCCATTTATCTTTGGAAGTGCCAACCTATACTGTACCCTTATTGGAAAAGGATGTTCTAGCTAAGTGGGAGCCTCTATTTCCTTTTGCCTAAATCCAAGCTCTCCAGTTATCTCTCTGTTACTTCTTCTAGCCAGTCAACCTGCTAAAACTAACAACTGACATCTCAGAAAAGTGGTAAAAATTATTTGTTCTTTAGAAGAAAAATGAGATGACTGTGTTGAAGAACTTCAATTTTTCATATGAAATATGATCACAGAGCATGTTTAAGTCAAGAGAATTTTGATGCCAACTCCAAATTATTGGTATTTCTATTCTTCAGAAGAGCATCCTTATCTGCACTATTTTTCTTATTTATTGAATATTTATTCATGTATTTATTTATTTATTTTGAATTTACAACTCAGTCACAGTCCTCATTTCTCTACTCTTCCCAGTTTCACCCTTACAAATCCCTTCCCAAATTGCCATTTTTCTTATCTGACTGTAAAGGTACCACTCCACCCTGTAGCATCTAGTCTCAGTAAGCCTCACAATGAGCCCCAACAAGGCAGTTTAAATAAGGAGAAAGGGATTCAATAGCAGAGAGCAGAGACCAGGACACATCCTGTTGAACTTCTTAGGGTACCCTCATGAGGACAGAGCTGCACATTTGCTCAAATATTTATGGGGTCTTCGTTTGGCTCCTGCATACCCCCTGGTTGGTGGCCCAGGCTGTGTAGACCCCCAAATGGTCCATGATATTTGACTCTATTCATCTTCCTTTGGAGTCTGGACACTTCCAACTTGCTCATTTCTATCCCTCACTCTATGGCAAGAGCCCCTGGGATTTGCATTGTGTTTGGCTGTACATCTGCCTCCATCTACTGCTGGATGAAGCCACTGAGGAGGCAGTTTGCTATGGCCCCTGCACATATTGTAGGCAAGTCAAAATATGGGTGGGGGATTTTGTGGTTGAAGTAATGTGCCCATCCCCCTTCTGTAAGTACTGCCAGGCTACAAGGGGCATCCACTTTAGTTTCTATACCCCCTTATGGTAGGAATCAGCTAGATCACCCCCATAGACTTCACATACACTATTCTGGCCCAGACCTCTAGCTAGTTACTAGAGAGGAACCCTTCCACTATGGCAGATTTTTATTCTAATTTCCAGCCATCTCTCTAGCCTCCTCCTTCTCACACTTGATTGCCATTGCCAAATCCCTTCTCTCCTCCTCTCCTACACAGTTCATCCTCTCCATTCCCCTCAGCTGACTAATTTACATTTTGAGTGAGATTCATGAATCCTCCTGTGGGACCTGTTTAATATTCAACTACTTTGGGTCTTTTGATTGTGGAATGGTTGTCCTGTACTTTTTGACTAATGTATACTTATAAATGCATACATATTATATAGGTGATTTTGAATCTGGACTACACCACTCAGCATGATTCTTAAGTCCCATCCATTTTCCTGAAAATTTCATGATGTCTTTGTAATACCTGAACAGTATTCTATTTATAGCTATTAAACATTTTTTATCTATTCTTCAGTTCAGGGACATCATATCTATTTGTTTCAAGTTTTCTGGCTATTACAAATAATGTCGTTGTGAAAATAGCTGAACAAACGTCCCTACAGTGGGGGATGTTTTGGGATTATACCCAGGAATGGTATAGCATGATCGTGATGTAGAACTATTCCAGGATTTCTATGAAACCATCAAATATATTTTCAAAAAATTTTGTACTTGTTACATTCCCACTAGCAAAGGATGATTTTTTCCTCTTGCTCTGAATCCTTACCAGTATGTTTTATCATTTGAGTTTTCGATCTTAGCAATTCTGATTAGGGTAACATGTAATCTCATGGTATGTTGCATTGCATTTTTCTGATGACTAAGGATGTTAAATATTTCTTTAAGGGATTCTTGAACATTCAGTATTCCTCTCTTGAAAATTTTCTTTTTAATGCTTACTGTTCCCCTGTTTTCTTTCCTTTAGTGGACATTTTCTTTTTTCATATTTTAAATATTATTCCCTTTCCTGGTTTTCCCTCCAGAAAAATCTGTCTCATGCCTCCAAACCCTGCCTCCTTGAGTTTGCTCCCCAACACATCCACCAAATACCTTTTGCCTCTATGCCTTTGCATTCTCCTGTACTGGGGAGTCACACCTTCACAGGACCAAGTGCCTCTCTTCCGTTTGATGCTTAACAAGGTCTTCTCTTCTGAGTTGTCTGGTATGTTGATATTGTTGTTCTTCCCATGGAGGTGCAACCCCCTTAGTTACCTCAGTCCCTTATCTACCTCCTACAATTTGAATCTAGGTCAATGGTTGTTTGTGAGCATCTGCCTCTCTATGTACCTCACTGATGGTGAAACAAGAAAGCTTAGAGATGTTTGACTCTCTGATCCACATTCATCAGCTCGTCTTCCACTACCCAACTTTATCTTCTCTATTTCATTTACCTAGATTATTCATATTTTCCTTACATAAGACATAGGTTTCATTTTTTTTTCTTTTGAAGATCCTAGTATGAAGTAGCTTAATAAAATTGTTGAAAATGAGTATTATATTCTATTGCTGTATATGAACTAACCAGAATAATGACCTGCTAAAGGCTTGAGTCTGATATTTTATCAAAAGTTGGACATTCTATATCTGCAGGAGAATCAGTGCTTTTACTGGGGATTAAAATTGTGGTGATGAAACACTTCGAAAAATAAACTTGAAGTGAAAATGTTCATTTGGGCAACCCTTCTACATTCCTGTTCATTAGAAAAAGAAATCAGAACTGGAAAACAGAAAGGGCAGGAAACTAAAGACAAGAGGCAGTGCATAAGGATCAGCATACAAAGTAAAGATGGTGTTCCAAATATGTTCTCTTTATTGAAAGCACAGGAAAATCTGTGTGACTAATGTTGGATGGACTTCAGTGTTACATCCTAGCGGTCCTGACAGTTGTATTCCTGAATTGTTGCATACAGAACTCACAGATGTCTGACAATATATTGAACCTGGTATTTTCAAAGTTATTTGGCAGCAGGTGATCTCAGAGTGTGGCCACTTCAGGAGCCTCCTCCCTCATCAGATACATGTTTCTCATTTTGTCTGGGTGTGCACAGAGCATGAAGAAACAACAAAAATTATTCTGTATTTAGTTCATCAATCACAGATCTGAAAGCAAGCAACACAAATTCTTGCACTCCTCACTTAGGTGATGTATATACATTTAAAGCCTCTCATGACACGACACTATGTTGATGCTTCCCCTGTGTGCAAATAGAATGTTCTGAAAAGTAACCCAGAGTGAAGTGATGTAACAACTTGAAAATAGCAGAGAATTAAACATTTGTGATGAACCCACATTCTAGCAATCCTATGGCCAGTGAGTAAGATTGAAAGGGACATATTCCAGGCAGTGTTTTGGGGGCAGTGGTGATATTTTATATATTTTAGAAAGCTCAGCCCTATTGCTATAGCATTTGTAGAAATTCAGGGGTTCAGTGACATTTATCTCCTCTCTTCATTTGCTTAAGTGCTGGAATATTTTACCCTGTGTTCTGTGGTTCCCATGGCCACTTCCTCTGCATTGTTGTGCACATATATACACTTACTTTACAAATGTACAGAAATTATAAGAACTTTGGCGTTTGGCTCTGAGAAGACTTCAATAATCAAAGAAATTTACCAACTGCTAATCAAGTTGCGTTGGAAATTGAGATGAAATCAGAAAACTTGTCAGTCTCGAGCATCATTGGTTGGTCTGGACCACAGTTTGCAGTTATCCAGTCATTCACTACTGTAGTTGTAGCTGTGAGTTCCTTGTGGACAAGATGTTAAAGCCCCATCTCCCTTTCAGAAACCGTCATCACACAGGCGAATGGAATTGATGGTGGCAGAGCATGAGGCACCTGTGGTGGTACATGACAGCATATTCTAGTCAATGCTGATTGAGTAAACCAGAAAATAGAGACTATTTCTTTTATTTCTACAGAACTCACAGGAAACAAATGTGTTGCATTCCCAGCTATGCCACTATCACAGGCATTACAACTCAATGACAATCTGACAATTATACACAGTTTCCCAGGTTACCTCATGTTTTGAACAATAATCATTCCCTGGTGTCTAATACTTTCCTACTCTCTCAGGGATCTAATGTTTCAGGATGTTATGACCACAGAACCTACTTTTCTTTTATGGTGACACCAAGCATATGACCAGAATGCCATTTACAAATATGTTATATTTAGATTCTTAATGCCACACCTGACTTCTGATGAGGAAAACCAACTCAGAATGAACCAATCGTCATTTACATCATGTTTCTTGGACAAAAGCATAAAAGAAAATCCTTAGAAACCTAAGGGAAGGAGAGTAGATTAATGTGTTAAACACAAAAAATTATCTGTTCAGTTAAATTCTTGGTGAACTATACAAACCAAACCGTAACTAGTACAGAGAAAGATCTAACAAATGTTACTCTTTGAGTGGAATAGGACTTGTGTAGAACTCTCTGAAGCTCAGTAAGTATTACCATTTACATTGACCTCATGTCTCAGTTCTGGAGCCTCACATACATTTTTATTACTGACACCACAAGCTGGGTCTGTGTTGGGTCCGTGTCATATGATATTTGTGATATTTATGGAGAGAAACAAAGTCATCTTCTTCATGGGTCACAGGCCCTGTTTGTTTCCCATATTGACTCTATCTTGAAGACAATACAGTGTACTGTGAAGGGAATGTTACAGACTCTCTATTTCCACACTCTCATATGTTCCTTATTTTTTGGGGATCTGAACCAGGGTCCTCAAACAGATTCTTGTCTTCCTTACATGATGTTCTGCCTTTTGTTCAAGCCACAGTTTATCCTACTTTGAAAGTCATCTTTAATGGGAGTATAGGTATAATTTTGTGCTTTAAGTTCTTACCACACCAGGAGGAAGATTTGTGTTTAGTCTCCTTAACTACAAAATAGTTCAGTTTGGTAGGTAGCCAATCAGAAAGCCTACTTCTCAGATGTGAAGATATTGTGATATTGGGACTCCGTAACCAAGCAGTCTAGCAATATACTGTGATCCATGTCTAGTGATGAAATACAGGCTTAGTGATGGACTTTATTTCAACCTCATTGTGTAGATGGATAGAAAAAGACATCTCAACCATCTCAACACACACACACACACACACACACACACACACACACACACACACACTCAGAGAGAGAGAGAGAGAGAGAGAGAGAGAGAGAGAGAGAGAGAGAGAGAGAGAGAGAAGCATCAGAAATCCATGAACAGAGCCTTGAAGAGACAGAGAGGCAGACTGAGACAAAGAAACTCCATAACATATAAATAAATGAATGCAATCAATACAAAGCACATATTAAACAGGGTAAAAAATCAAATAAACATTTGTCTACTACAAGGGTTATTACAAGATCACTTGGAGAGAGAATCCTTGTAGAGAGGCAACTTAGACACTAAGGAGTCCCAGGCTTACTTTGTTCCAGGTCTTTCTACATAAACTAACACTCAGTAACTGGATGCTTTCTGTGCTCCTTGTGCCCCCTGCTGGTCACTAGTATCCTGCAAGAGGTTTGTGTTTAAGCTCACAGTAACATTCACTCACTGTGTGTCTTGCACAGTAATAAGTGGCCGTGTCCTCAGACCTCAGACTATCCATTTGCAGGTATAGGGTGCTTTTTGCATTATCTCTGGAGATAGTGAATCGGCCCTTCACGGAGTCTCGATAGTAAGTGCTACTACCATCATAAATAATGGTTGCGACCCACTCCAGACCCTTCTTTGGAGCCTGGCGGACCCAGGCCATGGCATAGTCACTGAAAGTGAATCCTGAGGCTGCACAGGAGAATTTTAGGGACCTTCCAGGCTGTACTAAGCCTCCGCCAGACTCCACCAGCTGCACCTCACACTGGACACCTGCAAACAGAGAATACTGGTTAGAAAACCATCACTAACACATCAAAACAAAACAATTTTCTTATTCTCATGTGCACACAACAGAGATAATCACTTTTTATCAATTACCTTTTATGAAAAGGACAAGGAAAACCAAGCTGAGCCTGATGTCCATGGTGAGGAGTCTGTGCAGTGCTGCAGTACTGATTACTGAATGGGAGAACCTCAGAGTCCAGGACTGGGCTCCTCTGTCAGAGCTGCAGGGTCAGGACAGGCTGGTTTTCATGGGCGTAGAGAAGAATTATTTGCATATCTTACTGCTAAAACATGCTATGGAATTACACCTGAGCTGAAAACAGTGCTCATAGCAGATATATTATATTAAGGATATGGATGTCAGTTACAGAGTTTGACTAAGTGTCGTGGTTTCATATTTACATTATTTTTTGGTAAAGATTCACCATATGACATTTAGTTTTTTTTTTGTCCTTGTGCACAGCAGTTTTGTTTTCATAGTCAGGATTCTTTAGTATAAATATGTAATTAAATAGCACCATACATACTTGTGTTTCTACATATGTGCTCAATCTTTTCCAATACCTGAACAGGACATGGCTTCTCCCAATTGTGTTTTTTTGGAAACAGTTACTCCTGTAAGGTTATGGTAGCAGAACTCGTTTTTGTGACAAGAACACTGGGTTTTTTCTGAAAGTTACTTCTTTATGATAGAATACTGTCCTTAGACATTATATATATTTCTAAATTAGACATTGTAGAGACTGTCTAAGACTCAAAATTGTTCATGGATACAGATGTATATTTGCAGCAAACTCACTCATTTTTCATTCTGAAGTTATTAATTTATTCCTTTAAAGTCCCCCCTCCAACATTTTTTCTCTTTATGTGTATACCAGTCAACATGTGATTGTTTTATATTGTATTATATTAGTTTTTATTTTCTCCAGTTAGCATACTCCATATACCTGTGGCTTTTAATCATCTTTTAGGGTGCCTTTTTCATATTTAATCAGATCTCTTATTTCAGTCCTCCCCTTTCGGTTCCGCGTACCACACTTCAATTTTGCTTTCATATCACCAATATTCCCTTGTCCTTGGTCATCCATGTCCTATGCATAAGATGTGTCCCCTTCTTAGGTTTCTCATTCCAAATGCTACAAAATATAATTCAGAACTGCAGGCACGCAAAGAATGTTTTGAATATGAAACAAGCTGTTTTTGCCTTCTCAAGGCTTTGTTTTATTTTTTGAGGTAATATTTTACAGTCACATTTAAATTCCTCCAAGGCTCAGAGGACATGCATTAGGAGGACATAGAGAAAATGAAACATGTGAAACTTGGGGTTGAGAACTGTGAAATAATGTCTTGTGGACAGGACCTGCCTATCCAATCCATGCACTGATGATGGCTTTTATCTGTCCCCACCTGAAACCAAGCCAATCATAACCTAATATAGACTTTATAAGTATTTTCCAGGTCTTCTGTCTTAGTGAGGGACTGTTTTATGTAGATTTCATGGAGAAGAGAACAATGTGGTCATTGGTCGATTTTCTATGCTGCAATGCTTGCCTTTACACACATGCACATATGCGCAGCATTTTGGGATAAAAATGCCATGATGTTGAGAGTGGTTGAGTTGAGATATGTGGTTGGCAAAGATATGGGGATGTTGAAGGGGAAAATAGGATAGAGACATAAACATATTACACTTATACATGTGGAGTATACCGTTCTTCAGAACTTAGAAAAAATGGTGCCTACTAGGTGGCTGAATTGTCCAAAGACAATAAATCCCCAAAGAAAATATTAAGATATATGCTGCAAAATATAAGGCTGGATAGGTAAGGCAACCCTCAGTAAAGGCAATGGTAAAGAAGGTTTTCTTTTTTCTTTTTAAATTTTACTACACCATATTTCAAGGAGCAGTTTTAAACCATGATAATAGAACCAACATTGCAGTTGCACATATACAAACGTGGAGAGAGAGAGAGAGAGAGAGAGAGAGAGAGAGAGAGAGAGAGAGAGAGAGAGGAGAGACAGGTGTGTGGAAAAAGAGGTAGAGAGACCTGAGGTTGTGTATGGTTTTTGTGAACATGCCAAGGGAACAATAATGAACCAGTGTAAGAGGTGTAGGTAATAGTTGGGTTCATTGCTTGTTTTGGAAAACAGGATAGGAACCAGGAGGAGGTGCCAATTTACCTCTTGGATTTTCTCACCCCAAGGGGCAAGTGAAGGGTCCCTGAATGGTGAAAACATAACTACAGATACTCTAAACAGAGAAGAGTTGTGAAATAATGTACAGAATATTGGGGGTGTGGTATGTGCAGCGTTGGCATGTGTGGCTGTGGTACGTGGGGCTGTGTGAGAACCTTAGAGAAAAAGTGCTGGGAGCTAAAGACCAAGGTCTTTTATTTTGCTGTTTCCTGGATTAGTGGGATAAGTAGAGGACCTTTGACAATGTGTACATGTGATCTGGATTCCTAAATGAATGGGGACTAGGAACAGAAATAGAAGACACTGAGCAGACATTGAGTGAAGATTTCAGGATCCACTATTGGTACAGCTACTGAAGAGGATCCAGGGCATTCACTGAGTTTTATAGGGCTATAGGACAATTGTAGGATTTCTTTTGGGGAAAGAGAAAAATTACCATACCTTTTTCTGAAGTGCATGTGTTAAAATCTTTTAAAAATTCAAGTTTGTAGGATACAAATATGTTACATACCATGTATTCCCAACCCTTGAAGACACAGGACTTCTGAAATCAAAAGTATGAGGCAATAAATCTTGAGTTTAGAAAACAAAGAAACAAGGAAGTTTTTCTTCCATTAGAAAAATTAAATCAACCTCTATCCTAGGTCAAGGGAAAATGTCAAGAGAACTCTTCCAGAAACATAAAGATTGTCAGTATCTTTAATGCATATAAAGTCACATGATCACATGTGGGAATATTAGCAGGAACTTCAGGAAAGCAATGAATGTTTTTCTCTCTTGCAGTATAGTGGTTTCATCATGTTTTCCCACATGTAAACTTATAAAATAAAACCAATAAAATACATGCTAGTAAGTAGACATCCTTGAATTCACATAGTACCTCAGTAAATTATCTTTAACAATCTGACTGAGGTAAGTTCTGTCCCTCAAGGACTAGTTCTATGACAATATCTCATAGGAAGAGGACCATAGGTATATGTGAGATACAAGCACCATTCAGGGAGAGTGTCTTCCTTTGACTTCACACCTCATGCCTCCTGACAGAGATCCTAGCACTGAGAGACAGTGTGACTGCGAGATCAAGAAATGAACTTCGAAATGCAAAAATATATTTCAAATGAAAATATCACTACCTGTCATCACTGTACAACCATACAGGAAATTTCTAGGTCACATGATTGCTATTTTGAAATCCATGGGATCCTGCATATTGTATGCCAAAGTTGAACAGAGTCATGCTAATGTTCATAGGGAACAGGGACCCCTTTCTCTCCAACCAGGCAACACTTCTTTTCACTTATTTTTAAATGTTCTAATTATCAGAAGAGTTTCATTTAGAATTTAAAAACCATTTCTGTTATTATTGGAAATGTTGAGTTTATGAATCCTCTTCTGTCCACATTCTCTGACTGAAAGGAAGGATCCCAGTTAGTTAGAGGAGGACAGAAGACAGAAAGTTGTGTGCCCAAGAGAATACTATGTCTCTCTTCTCTTTATTGTAGTCTCTGTTTTATCTTAGATACTCACATCTCAGACAAGTGATAAAAATGTTCTTTAGAAGAAAAATAAGACAACTCTTAGCATTTTGTCTAAACTCTGTCCCAGAGTTACCTGACAATAGCCAGGTATGCCTTACTCACAAAAAAGAGCTGCTTACCCACTCTGCTCTCTTGCTCTTGTCTTCTTGCTCTCACTCTGTCTTCCTGCCCCATCCCTGTTTTCTCCTCATTCAATCTGCTCCTGTCCAGTGCTCAAGGACATCCTTTACTCCTCCACTCTTCTACTCTTTCTGTGTGTTTGTCTCTGTGTGTCTGTCTCTGTGTGCATGTGTCCATGTCTCTATTTCTGTTTCTCTCCCTCTCCCCCCTCTCTCTACCTTTGTTTCTACTAGCATTTTATTCTCCTCCCTATGCCCTAAACAATCTTTTCTATACTATCCCTTATTGAGGCTGGTCCCTCAGAAGGAAAGAATGCCTCAGTATGTGCCTGAGAAGTTAGCCCCTAACCCTATACCTTCCCATTCATCCACCAAAACATTCCTTCTCTCACCTTTTTTCTTTTTATAAGCACAATATTTACTGTGTTAGAGTACTTCAATTTTTCAAATAAAATATAATCACATGATATATTTAAGAGAAGAGAATTTTGAGGGCATCTCCATTCTATTGCCTCTTCTATTTACTACAGACAAGCATCACTGTCTGCATTATTTATTTGATTGTTTACTTGCTTATTTACTTATTTTCAGTTTACATCTCAATGACAGCTTCATTTCTCCCCTCTTCCCAATATTGCCCTTATACATCCCTCCCCACATTTCCCTTCCCCCTTCTCCTCTGATAAGAGGAGTCACCCTTTCTTACTACCCCACTGTGGGGTGCCTTTTCTCTACAGGACTAGACACATCTTCTCCTACGTAGGCTCAACAAGGCAGTTCAGGTGTGGGGAAAGGAATCCAATGATAGGCAGTAGAGACCATAACAGTGACTGTTCTACTTTTTAGGGTACACACATGAGGACCAAGCTGTGTACTTGTTACAGATATATAGAGGGTCTAGGTCTGTCTCCTGTATGCTCTGTTGTTCGTACCCAGTCTGTTTGGCCCTGCATATGCCTCAGTATCCAGCTGGATGAAGCCTCTCAGGAGACAATTTTGTAATCTCTATGGGAAGACAATTTTTATGGGTTAATGAAGTCCCCATCCTTCCTTTTGAAGTCCTGTCATGGTACAAGAGGTGGACACTTCAGTCTCTATGTCCTGGCTGGTAGGAATCTCAGCTGGGGTTAAGGTCATAGACTTCCCATGTACTCTCCTGTCCTACAGCTCTAGTTAGGAAACAAGATGCCCACAACACCACTGTGCATATTTCAATTCTCATTCCTACCCACCTCTTGCCTCTATCTCCCTAGAACTGATTGGCATCCTCTGCCCTCTCATCTCTTCTCTCTACCCAGTTCCCTCTCTCTCTCCACCTCCGCGGAGTATTTAATTTCCCCTTCTTAGTGAGATTCATGCATCATCACTTGGAACAAACTTACTATCCAGTTACTTGTGCTTTTGGATTGTAGCATGATTGTCCTGCACATTATGACTGGTGTAAACTAGTGAGTACATATCATAAGTGCTTTATGGCTCTGTGTTAATCTTATTCAGCACGATATACTCAAGTTCCAATAATTTGCCTGGAAAATTCATGAGGTCCTTGTTTTTAATAGGAATAGAATTACACTGTCTATATGTTTGACATTTCCTATCTATTCTTCAGTGGAGGGACACCTATGTTGTTTCAAGTTTCTGGCTATTATGAATTAATCTGCTATGAACATTCTTGAACAAGTGTCCCTGTTGTATA
This sequence comes from Rattus norvegicus, assembly GCF_036323735.1. NCBI lineage: Eukaryota > Metazoa > Chordata > Mammalia > Rodentia > Muridae > Rattus > Rattus norvegicus. The sequence continues at coordinate 139,322,533 of NC_086024.1, forward strand.
GTGGGTAGTCTGTTGGGTGTGTGCACGGGGATGATATAACTTGGTATTGAGTTAAAAGTATTCCCAGATTTTTGTAAAACAACCAAATGTAATTTGAGAGGTTGTACTAGGTTTCACTCCCACCTGCATTGGAGTGTCTTCTTGCTCCAAGTCCTTGACAGCATGTGCTATCACTTTGGGTTTTGTCTAGTAATTTGCCTGCATGTAAATGGAATCTTAACTAGAGCCCCTGAAATTTAATGACTATTCTGCACATGAAAGGAAGAGGTAGTGTTTGCCATTTCAAGCTTTTGTCAAATTGTTTGATACAATATTTTCCATAGAGAGGATATTTTTTGTTTAGGCCCATACAGAAGTCCACTCAGTGTTTTTCTGGCAAAGAGATAGATGGCCGTGTCCTAAGTTTAAACTTTGTTCAGTTTCAAGTAAAACTTGACTATTTGTTGTTTCCCTGATGATGCTGATTCAGGATTTGAGATCTGAATCTTATAATGTGATTTCACTACTTAACATTGCTGGCATCCACTGCAGACCCTTTCCTAGAGGCTGGAGGACCCAGTGTATACCAAGAACACCATGGACGGTTAATGAGTCGCCAGAGACAGGGCAGGTGAGAGACAGGCTTTGTGAGGACTACAGCAGGGCAGGATCTGATTCCTTTAGTTGTACCTCTACAAGGCACCTTGGGCATACAACATCACCATCAGTCAGCCATGTCATAGGTGTCAAGCCTGCTTCCCTCTATGAAAGGCCTGAAATATTTGCAGCTTGGAAAAGTCACCAGGTAGAGGGGTTCTAAGCGAACAAAACAACATCTTGTCAAATGGAACATCCAAACTGATCTGAAGCAAAGTAAAATTAAGGCAGGCTGATTGTGGGCCTGTGTACTGGAGGCTGTCCACAGTGATCTCCAGCAAGGCCAGATGGGAGGGCTCATGCAACGGGGAAAAGGCATGAGCTGGGAGGGGTAATTGCCTCCTAGTCTACTGTGCCTCTGCTGCTGCTGCTGCTGCTGCTGCTGCTGTTGCTGCTGCTCTCACCACTGCTACTGTAGCTGCTGTTTCTCCAAGATGCTGCACTGGGTTGCAGGGAGAGCTCCTGTAGGTGTTTTGCAAGAGAAGTTTTCTTCCCTGGTGTTGGTGTTACAGGTCTTATGACAGAAGCTCACAGAAGGCAATTCTCATGTAATTCTCATGTACCTTTGTTCCTTCTGGATAAAATCTGTATACACAGATTGTGGTGGGATGGGATCTAACAGTGGATGCTTCCCATAGGCTTGGTCTGAGAGGTTAGGGATGTCTCACCTACATGTAGAAGGGCTTGGAGGTGTTGTCCCTAAGTGACTGATGGCCACAGATCATTCTGGGAGTGGGGGTGGGGCTGTGTAAAACTGCAGTTTAGTGACAGAGCCCTGGTGCTAGGAGCAGGCAAAGCTCCTACCATCCCTTCAGGATTTCTGTGTCTTCTAGCCTTATCTCAACCTTACATGGGTTTCTCTCACTGCCCACACTTATGTGGCAGATTATAGTTTAGACAGTGTAGAATGAGAAGACTTGTCATTTAGATGGAAAGAGTTATTTTGATAATAATATGTATGGAGGTTGGCCACAGTTAATAACAATGTCTTGTGGACTTTATATATGGAAAGAAGATACCATGAGTTAGCACTCAAAGTGCTAATTGTTTCATCATTAAATTGTGGACATGTATTTGAAATCTTTACGTTAGAGAGGAGGAATTATATTGTCTTCAAACATCATTTAAAGAAACAGTAGAAATGTTGCTAAAACTGCAGTCATGAGGGAAACAATAGGTTACCAAATCTCACTGTCTGTCCTCAACCACAGTGTTCCACTGAGTTTTCTTCATAAATCAACTCAATAATTTGTTCTTATATATCACTGCTACTTGATAGAACCACTTAATGATTCTTCTATTGTGTGAAGAAACAAGAAGTTTAATAGAATATGACACTGAGGAGCATGTTCTAGAGAATTTCCATGGCTGGAAAAAGAGTCTATATTTTTAACCCTAAAAATCTATGCTCAAACAGCATGGGACATAATTTCCAAGATTCTGAAGTGATCCTGAAAGGAACTTGTTGATCCTCATCACCCCTTGCTGGTCCTAAGAATCCCTGTAGGAAGTTTTTGTGCAAGTTCACACTGGACTTTCCTCACTGTGTCTCTGGTACAGTAGTAAATGGCTGTGTCTTCAGTTTGCAGACTGTTCATTTTTAAGAAAACTAGGCTCTTGGAGGTGTCCCTGCAGATGCTCAATCTGGATTTGAGAGCTGAATTATAATTTGTATTTCCATTACCCCATATTCCTCCCATCCACTCCAGACCCTTTCCTGGAGGCTGGCGAACCCAGTGTACACTGTAGTCGGTTAATGAGAATCCAGAGACAGTGCAGGTGAGGGACAGGGTCTGTGAGGGCTGCACCAGACCAGGTCCTGACTCCTTCAGCTGCACCTGGGACAGGACACCTGGGGACAAGCAACATCACCATTAGTCATTCATGCTATAGATTAAGTGCCTGAATCCCTCTCCTGAAACTCTGAAACACTTACAGCTTGGAAATGTCAGCTGGCAGAGCAACAGCACCAGGACAGCCATTCTGTGATGGAGGCTCTAGTTAGAAGGAGATGTGGCTCCTCTGCTAGGCCTGGGCTTTCAGTCTGAGCCTGAGGGCTGCTTTGCATTGAGGGAGGATCCTGAGTAGATAAAAGGAAGTGCAGGGCAGAATTTCTAGTTTCCTCTCCATGTTCCTGAGATTACCTTTGTGCTTAGAAAACATGGAGCTGAAAACTCAGTAACTTTACCCTGGTAATGTTTGGATTTCCAATTCCAAATACAAAACAGAAAGTAGTAGTCACATTGTGCAGGCCTCGGAAGCAAAAAAGGGGCGGGGTAATAGGGAGGTTTACAGTAGGTGAGTCTTTATTCATACAATACAAGTAGAACAGGTTACCTTATCTTCAATGCAATCGTACATCATTGTAAATTGCACTAGAGGATGTAGGATCGAATTGGGGATCGTTTTATCCCCCAGAAATTCTTTCTCTTGAATTCTTTACTATTACTATATTTTTAGGTTTTTTCTATTTCATTATTCTCTTCAGAACAGCATTAGTGGCCCCTGCATCACCAGGTGGTTTGAGAATAAAGAGGCAAAACCACAGACTTTAAATAGCCTTGTAATGCAATTGATTTTCAAGTTATCTTCACATAAATTGGCAACCATCAATATCAGTAGGATAATACATATTATTTGCATTTGTTTTAGTATAAAATATAGAAGTGATGATTATTCAATTGTGTGCCACAATCTGTACAATTATTACTTAGAAAATAGTCATGAAATTGTTTTCCAACTATATATTTATACCTTTGTATATATGAGGAATCAACTCTTTTACAAAACACTTTCTGTGGATTCACCTTAGTCTCATCATGCCTCTAGAAATAAGTTTTTAGAAAGAAGTTCAGAAATATTTAGTCCATTTTGTTTCACAGGTTTATCTGAGAGTAGATCAGATGATGTGGGTCCTATGTCAGTTGGCTGAGTGACTTAGCCTTCCTATTTAGGGACCCTGTAGTTGGAAACTAGTCTTTGCACCTCTTGATTTATGTCTGTTTCTCTGTATCAATGCACTTTTATATCTCTCTGTCTCTTGTTTCAGCTTGTAGCACATAAATGTATTCTAAATATGATTATCCATTGGTGAGTGAAGGGAAGTTCAGCTGTTCATAACAATTCATAAAAATCAGTAGACTGATACCACATTGATTTTTATGTTAACTGAAGTGAAAGGTAAGCCAGAGATCACTGAGTGATAAGACAAAGTGGAGCAGAGGGCAGGCATGGACATGAGGAACCTTGTGTTGAGCACCATAGAGAGGAAGAGATTGGACAGCTTCTCCTCATGCCTTGGAAATGTGAACACCAAGGAAGAGAAGGACAGAGTTACCACAATCTGTTTGCTAGGACTCAGAGAATGTGGATCTATTACTTTTCCTTGGAGTCCCAACATTTTGTTTTTCTTATTTCCTTGTGTATAATCTTTGTATTGTGAGCAGCTGTGGTGCAGACCAGTCACATTAGAGCGAAAGCCATCCATTTAATGATCATGAACAGTATTAGTGCTGTGTTCCTCTTGTTCTGATACTCTGAGGGTTAAGATGATATTTTTTCAGAAATTATTCTCAGGAGATCCCATCTTGGGTTTGTCTCATATTTTCATTGTTGTTACAAAAATTTGGAAATGAGTATCATAGAAATAAATGCACCTTTCTATACTATATTGGGGATGTTCTATAAGTCCTCTTATTCAGGTGTTTTTTCTTTGGGTATTTCGGAGATAATCTGTGTCCCTATTCTGTCCCACAATTATGATTTTCCATAATTCTCTCTACAATAAAGTTCCTAGAAAAATGTCATTAGGAATTATATGAGTTCATGATAAATCCACACATTATAATTATCTTAAATTGCAGAGGTGGATCCTTACTAATGTCTTTCTTCAGTCATTTGTTTACTTATATGTATCTCACATGTGGATACCCACTTAATTGGTCGTGTTGCTAAGACAATACCAGACTGTCCATTTGTCTGGTGGCTAGGATAGGTACCTTTTAAATAATGAAAGTATGTGATATCCTAGGCAGATGTGGTTGGAGCCATCCATGGTTCTCCGATCCTCAGTTGTCTTAGAAAGAATGTATCACCATGGAGACACAGCTAGTCAGATGAGTTTCTTCATGGTTTCTGATTCATTCCCAATTTCAATTTCTTTCCTTGACTTCATGTCCTGATTTGCCTCTGTGATGTTTTCTAAGAATTAAGATGGCAGAAACACTTTCTGTCACGTGTTGCTTTTGTCCATAATGTTGATTATATAAAAAGCTTACAAACTAGGACAATTGAAATTCTTCTGATGAGAAGATGGGTATAGGGAATTTGACATTCTGCACAACTGCAAATTCAGTGACACACACACTCACAATTATAGATACAGGAATGCATTACAATATGCACACACACAGCATCACATTCACAGAGAGAAATACATATCCATAGGCAGAGGAATGGCTTTTTTAAATCCTCTCTTTAGACAGGGATCCTGTCGTTGGTCTGGGTTCACTCTATAGACCAACCTGGTATTAAACTATCAGATATTGATTGTCTTGGCATTTTCCCCCTATTGACTGAATTAAAGGTGTGCACCAGTATTCCTGACCATCACGTGTAGGTGCTTTTAAAAATTAATTATGAAAATAAAATTAATTAAAATAAATTTAGGCATATCTTATTTTTTCATGTTTATCAAAACGGGTATTTCTTTTTTATCTTTATTAACTTGAGTATTTCTTATTTACATTTCAATTGTTATACCCCTTCCCAGTTTCTGAGCCAACATCCCCCTAACCCCTACCCCTCCCCTTCTATATTGGTTCCCCTCCCCATCCTCACCCCATTACCACCATCCCCCCAACAATCACATTCACTAGGTGTTCAGTCTTGGCAGGACCAAGGGCTTACCCTTCCACTGGTGCTCTTACTAGGCTGTTCATTGCTACCTATGAGGTTGGAGCCCAGGGTCAGTCCATGTATAGTCTTTGGGTAGTGGCTTAGTCCCTGGAAGCTCTGGTTGGTTGGCATTGTTCATATGTGGACTCAAGCCCCCTCAAGCTCTTTCAGTCCTTTCTCTGATTCCTTCAACAGGGGTCCCGTTCTTAGTTCAGTGGTCTGCTGCTGGCTTTCGCCTATGTATTTGCCGTATTCTGGCTGTGTCACTCAGGAGAAATCTACATCCGGTCCCTGTCAGCCTGTACCTCTTTGCTTCATCCATCTTATCTAGTTTGGTGGCTGAATATGTATGGGCCACATATGGGGCAGACCCTGAATGGGCGTTCCTTCAGCCCCTGATCTAAACTTTGCCTCCCTATCTCCTCCAAAGGGTATTCTTGTCCCCCCTTTAAAGAAGGAGTGAAGCATATGAATTTTGGTCATCCTTCTTGAGTTTCATGTGTTCTGTGCATCTAGGGTAATTCGAACATTTGGGCTAATATCTACTTATCAATGAGTGCATACCATGTGTGTATTTCTGTGGTTGGTTTACCTCACTCAGGATGTTATTTTCCAGTTCCATCCATTTGCCTATGAATTTCATAAAGTCATTGTTTTTGATAGCTGAGTAGTATTCCATTGTGTAGATAAACCACATTTTCTGTATCCATTCCTCTGTTGAAGGGCATCTGGGTTCTTTCCAGCTTCGGTCTACTATAAATAAGGCTGCTATGAACATAGTGGAGCATGTGTCTTTGATATATGTTGTGGCAACTTTTGGGTATATGCCCAAGACAGGTATAGTTGGGTCCTCAGGTAATACAACATCCAATTTTCTAAGGAACCTCCAGACTGACTTCCAGAATGGTTGTCCCAGTCTGCAATCCCACCAACAATGGAGGAGTGTTCCTCCTTCTCCACATCCTTGCCAGCATCTGCCATCACCTGAGTTTTTGATCTTAGCCATTCTGACTGGTTTGAGGTGAAATTTCAGGGTTGTTTTGATTTGCATTACCGTTATGACTAAAGATGTTGAACATTTCGTTAGGTGTTTCTCAGCCATTCCGCATTCCTCAGCTGTGAATTCTTTGTTTAGCTCTGAACTCCACTTTTTAATACAGTTATTTGTCTCACTGCGGTCTAACTTCTTGAGTTCTTTGTATATGTTGGATATAAGCCATATCTGTTGTAGGATTGGTAAAGATCTTTTCCCAATCTGTTGGTTGTCATTTTGCCCTAACCACAGTGTCCTTTGCCTTACAGAAGCTTTGCAGTTTTATGAGATCCCATTTGTCGATTCTTGATCTTAGAGCACAGGCCATTGGTGTTTTGTTCAGGAAATTTTCTCTAGTGCTCATGTGTTTGAGGTTCTTCCCCACTTTTTCTTCTATTAGTTTGAGTGTATCTGGTTTAATGTGGAGGTCCTTAATTCACTTGGACTTAAGCTTTCCTCAGGGTGATAAGAATGGATTGATCTGCATTCTTCTACATGCTGACCTCCAGTTGAACCAGCACCATTTGCTGAAAATGCTATCTTATTTCCATTGGATGGTTTTGGCTCCTTTGTCAACAGTCAAGTGACCATAGGTGTTTGGGTTCATTTCTGGGTCTTCAATTCTTTTCCACTTGTCTATCTGCCATACCAATACCATAGAGTCTTTGATCACTATTGCTGTGTAATAGTGCTTGAGTTCAGGGATAGTGATTCCCCCGGATGTCCTTTTATTGTTGAGGATAGTTTTAGCTCTCCTGGGTTTTTTGTTATTCCAGATGAATTTGCAAATTGTTCTGTCTAACTCTCTGAAGAATTGGATTAAAATTTTGATGGGGATTGCATTGAAACTGTAAAGCGTATTTGGTAAATTGGCGATTTTTACTTTATTAATCCTTTCAATCCAGGAGCCTGCAAGATCTTTCCATTTTCTGAGATCTTCTTCAATTTCTTTCTTTAGAGGCTTGAAGTTCTTAACTTACAGATCTTTCACTTGCTTGGTTAAAGTCAACCAAGGATTTTTATATTATTTAGGACTATTATGAAGGGTGTCATTTCCCTAATTTCTTTCTTGGCTTGTTTCTCTTTTGTGTAGAGGAAGGCTACTGATTTATTTGAGTTAATTTTATACTCAGCCACTTTGCTGCAGGTGTTTATCTGATTTAGTAGTTCTCTGCTGGAGCTTTGGGATCACTTAAATATACTATCATATCATCTACAAATAGTGATATTTTGACTTCTTCCTTTCCAATCTGTATCCATTTGATCACTTTTTATTGTCTGATTGCTCTGGCTAGAACTTTGAGAACTATATTGAATAAGTAGGGAGAGAGTTGGCAGCCTTGTCTATTCCCTGATTTTAGTGGGATTGCTTCAATAAGCATACCTTTTTATACAATACATTCTGATCATTATTTTTGCTTTCTTCATTCCTCCCTGAATCCTTCCTCTCTCCAAACTTGCTTAATTCCATAACCTACAGCCCTTATGAACATTCAAGGGATTGGTCTCATGGCATTCATTTATAGTGACAAAGAGAGATTTAAAAATCTGTTATTGTCAGTAGATTTTCACTTTTAAAAATCATTATATAATGTATATATTTGTGTTATGGATTATAATATTCATTAGTATGTCCAAAACATAGTAAGAAAATCTGAGTCTGAATATTGCTCAGGTGTATGGCACCTGCTCCTAGAATGAGTATCTGAGTTGAACTTCAGCACTTAGCTGAGAAGCAGCTGGGATGTTTTATCACATGATCTGAACTCTTGTTATCCATTGTGGTTTTGTTTCATCTCAACCACTTTATATCTGTGCTTCCTAACCTAAGGATGGCTATTCCCTCTCATGCCATGAGATCAATTGTTTTAAGTCTATGATTGTGAAAAATGGGCTGATCTCTTGGATAAAACAGAGGCCTCATCTTTAACAGGGACTAGTGATTTTTCTAATGTTATATTAATTAATTAAAATGAGGGATGCATTTTTGCAACATTACCATTTGAATTAAGGTCTTATGAATGCTATCCAAGAGCTCCATCATTGGCTTAACTCCCAGTACTAAATGAGGAATCAAACAGAATGTACTTTGTCCTTCAGACTAATGTGTGTTTGAGCAGCTCTGTTTTTAGGGTTTACCATCTCTGGTTTCTTTTGCTTCTTCTGGAACTGATGCTGGTCACATCACAGAATCACCTCTGCCCTGTGTGATGATCTTCATTTTTTTCATGTCAGAGCACTTCTTAAATTTGAAATCAAGTATAATGGATCTGTGAAAATATCTGTGGTTCAAATCCTTGTCAATCAAGTAACATTGCATGGGATCTTTTCTTTGAACTTAGTTCTCTATGCCTACACAAAGACTTGGGTGTGGCATCCAACCAGTTATCCAATCCATGACATATGAGGACAGAGCAATCACAGGAGCTTGCTGTCCAACCCTTCAGGCTCAGTTATAGAAGTTGTCTTAAAATCTATGGTGCAGATGGATAGAGTGTACACAAATACCCATACACACATGCATACACACAGAGTGTCAAAGGGAAGCTGTGAAAGAGAAATAGTATAATAAATTAATATGAAAATGTATACCACAATTGAAAATATGTATTTTAATAAGATTTTGGATACTTCAAGGAATAGTATACAGTGTATGTTTAGAATGAGTCCAGAAATAAAGGAGTCCATTCTTTAATGCTTCTCTGAACATGTCACTCTCTGTAACTCAGAGCTCTGCTGTTGTGGTTTCCCCTGGATTTATCTGTATATTGATGTTCGTTCCTCTGCCTCAAGGGTGGCTGCCTAGTCACTATTCAGGACTTAGATGACTTCATCAGAACCTACTCTCCATTTAATTTGTAAAATAAAGGCTAGAGCCAGTGATTGGGCAGGGGAAGAGAAGGTGGAGCAGAAGGAAGGAGAGAGGGTTTTTGAGAAGGTGGAAGATGGAGCTGAAGCACATGGCATGGAGAAACTGCAAGTGAGGGATTTCACAGCTCAGGAATAGGATAATGTAGTGGTAGATCTGCCCAATCTAAGCGTGGGCTTGTATTCATACTAATCGAGTTGTGTTTTCTTTGCATGGGCATATTTGGGTTGAAGAGGTTTCAGAAGCACTCTGGATGCTCTCAGAGGCTTCTGCTCATGCTGAGCTCCCTGCAGGGAGGTCAGTTTCTGAGTTCTCTGTGATATTCCCTCATTATGTCTCTTGAACAGTAGTACATGGTCATGTCCTCAAACTTCAGACTGCTACTTTTCAGGTACAAGGTATTCTTGGCAGTGCCTCTTGGAGAAGTTGTCCTTTCAAGGGTTTGGCATAATTGATGCAAGTACCATCACTATTAATGTATATTTCCCACCTCAGGTCTTTTCCTGGATCCTGGTGGCACCTGGCCCTGCCATGTGGGGCAGTGGACTGTGACACAAACAGAAAACCTGGTAAGGTTGAGTGGACTCAGGCACTCCAATACTTACCATAATTGAGGATTTTTAGGCATTAAAATCTACTCCTGACCAAGATACTGTCTTGGAAGAGATGACCACTACACCCGATGAAGAGGAATGAGACAATCAGTCACATCGGGACAATATCTGAAGTCCTTCCACATGATGATGAGGCATCCATAACATCTGAGACCAAGCCACCAGAAAACATCTGCTTTAAGATCCCAATCCACACAAAAATGTTCATAAGATCCAATCTACAAGGATGAAACTGTATTAGTCATTTCACCAAAGATTGTTTGAGAGTATCAGGCTTATTAAGCTGTACCACTCCAGGGAAGACTATTGTCTTCTGAAGCTATTTTTTTGCCAGAAGCTGCTCAAGCATACAGCAGCCACTTCCTGCTCAGTGGAGTTGGCCTTGGCTCTTACCTGCCTACTGCATCCTGATGCAGAGCAGTGGTGGCTGCAGTAGTGCCACTCTTTGGCTGCTCTAGCTGAGCCAGAGGTCTGTAGATCCCTGCTGATCACATCAGGTATGCAGACATCCAATGCCAGTTCCTGAAGGTGAAACCAGATGCTGCACAGCAGAGATGAGGGTCTTTTCTGGGTGCACCCAGCTTCCCCCACACTCCTCTGACTATAATTTGCACTACCTGCAAACACACAGAATGCTGGTCAGAAAACTGTCACAAAAAGCAATCTTTGTCTTTTTCCTGTCCACAGAAGACAGAATCTCATCTCCATCAGGTACCTTTAAATAACCATAAAAGAAATAGAAGGAAAACCAAGCAGAGCCCCAAGTACACAGAGAATAATCTGTGTTCAGTGCTGATCAGGGAATGTGAAGAATTGGCTATCTAGGGCTGGCTTCCTCTCCTTAAGCTGCAGTGTCAGAGAAGTACTGGCTTTCATGGGCTCAGAGAAGCAATATTTAACTGTCCTCTTGCTCTTTCTCTTGCAAGTTCTACAGTTGGACATTTGTCAGGACACAGTGCTCAGAGAAGATATAAGACATCAAATACAGTGATGACAGTTACAGAATTTAACACAGTATTGCAGTTTCACATTCACATTTTCTTTGTGAAGCATTCAACACACTGCATTTCCTTTTCTCTTTTGCATGTTCATAGAACTTTCTCTTATATAATTTCTATCTCCTTAGTATGAAATGGAAATAAAAAACTGCTACACTAAGTTGTGTTTCTATGTAGGAACTCAATTTTTCCCTTTGACTTGTCTGGACATGACTTCTCCCTGATATTCTTGCACAAGGTCACACCTCCCTTGGGAGTTTAGCAGAACTCCTTCTCTATGAGGCCAACACTTTACCTTTTCATGAGAGAACACTGTCCTCAGGCCCTATAAAGGCTTGCAAATTAAATATTCTAAGTCAATGTCTTTCTATAGCTCCGTGTTTGCTATTCAGAAATATTTCTATTTGCATCAAACTGACTTGATTTTCATCCAGAAATTCTCCATATGATCCCTGTAACTTCACCATTCTCTTTGTCCATTGTTATATCAGGTAATTGCTGCCTTCATGTTGTATTAGCCTAGTTTTCATTTTCCCCAATAAACATAACTTAGCAAAGCTTGGTTTGTACATTAACTCTTTGTATGACCTTGAATTTATTTAACTGGTTCTGTTTTCCCCTTCTAATCTTAATTTTCTCACCACAGTCCACTTGTGTGCACTGGTCACAACATTCCCCTTCCTTTGGTCTTCTTTGTCACTGACTTAAGATGCCATTCCTTTCTAGGCAGACATGGTGCTGCAAGATTCAAGGCAAGATTTGAAGGCAACCAGGAAGAGACCATCGTTTGCAGACACAAAAGAGTGGCTCTCTTCCAGAGTAGGGCGAACTTGAGCATTGGACTTCACCTGTCTTTCTTCCCCCGCATAGTGATGTTTTAAGAAAACTTGACTCTTGGATGTGTCTCTGCTGATGCTGATTCAGGATTTGAGATGTGAATTATACAATGTGATTTCACTGCTTCACATTGCTGCCATCCACTGCACATCCTTTCCCAGAGGCTGGAGGACCCAATGTATACCATGGATACCATGGATGGTTAATGAGTAGCCAGAGACAGGGCAGGTGAGAGACAGGCTTTGTGAGAACTACAGAAGGTCAGGTCCTGACTCCTTTAGTTGTACCTCTACAAGGCACCTTGGGACATAAAACATCACCATCAGTCATACACATCATAGGTGTCAAGCCTGCTTTCCTCTATGGAAGGCCTGAAATACTTGCAGCTTGGAAAAGTCACCAGGTAGAGTGGTTCTAAGCGAACAAAACAACATCTTGTCAAATGCAACCCCCAAAGTGATCTGAAGCAAAGTAAAATTAAGGCAGACTGGTTGTGGGCCTTGTACTGGATGCTGTCCACAGTGATCTCCAGCCAGGCCAGATGGGAGGATTCATGCAAAGGGGGAAGGGCATGAGCAGGGAGAGGGAATTGCCTCTGAGGCCAGTGGGTCTCTGCTGCTGCTGCTACTGAAGCTGCTGTTTCTCCAAGATGCTGCATTGGGTTGCAGGGGAGCTCCAAGCAGTATTTTACAAGATAAGTTGTCTACCCTGGCGGTGGTGTTACAGCACTTAAGATAGAAGCTCTCAGTAGGCAAAGTCATTTTCATGCAACTTTGTTACTCCTGGATAAAATCTGTATACACAGATTGTGGTGGGATGTGATCTGACAGTAAGGGCTTCCTGTAAGCTTGGTCTGAGAGGTTATGGATGTCTCACCTACATGCAGAAGTGCTTGGAGGTGTTGTCCCTAAGTGACTGATGGCCACAAATCTATCTGGAGTTGGGGGTGGAGCTGTGGAAGGCTGCAGTTTAGTGACAGGCTTCTGGTGCTAGGAGCAGTCAAACTCCTATCATCCCTTCATGATCTGTGGGTCTTGGAGCCTTAACTCAACCTTACCAGGCTTTCTCTCACTGCCCACACCCATGTGGCAGATCATAGTTTAGACAGTGTAGAATGAGAAGACTAGTCAGTTAGATGGAAAGGGTTATTTCAATAATAATATGTATGGAGGTTGGCCACAGTAAATAACAATGTATTGTGGCCGTTATATATGGAAAGAAGATAACACAAGTTAGTCCTCAAAGTGATAATTGTTTCATCATTAAATTATGCACATGTATTTGAAAAGTTTGTGTTAGAGAAGATGAATGCAATTGTCTTCAAACCTCATTTACGTAAATAGTAGAAATGTTACTAAAACTGAAGTCATGAGAGAAACAATACATTACCAAATCTTGAGGGTGTCCTCATCCACAGCATTTGACTGAGTTTTCTTCATAAATATCAACTCAATAATTTGTTCTTTTTTTTTCAGAGCTGGGAACCGAACCCAGGGCCTTGTGCTTGCTAGGCAAGTGCTCTACCACTGAGCTATATCCCCAACCCCAACTGGTTCTTATTTTACACTGTTAGATTATAGAACCACTTAATGTTTCTTCTATTGTGTGAAGAAACAAGAAGTTTAATAGCGTATGATACTGAAAAGCATGATCTAGAGAATTTCCATGGCTGGAAGAAGAGTCCATTTCTTTAACACTAAAACACATGCTCAAACAGCATAGGGCATAACTTCCTAGATTCTGAAGTGATCCTGAAAGGAAATTGTTGATCCTCAGCGCCCCCTGCTGGTTCTAAGAATTCCCGTAGGAGTTTTATGTGCAAGGTCACACTGGACTTCCCTCAATGTGTCTCTGGTACAGTAGTAAATGGCTGTGTCTTCAGTTTGCAGACTGTTCATTTTTAAGAAAACTAGGCTCTTGGAGGTGTCCCTGCTGATGCTCAGTCGGGATTTGAGAGCTGAATTATAATCTGTGCTTCCACCACCCCATATTACTCCCATCCACTCCAGACCCTTTCCTGGAGGCTGACAAACCCGTGTACACTATTGCTGGTTAATGAGAATCCGGAGACAGTGCAGGTGAGGGACAGGGTCTGTGAGGGCTGCAGGAGACCAGATCCTGACTCCTTCAGCTGCACCTGGGACAGGACACCTGGGGACAAGCAACATCACCATTAGTCATTCATCCTATAGATTAAATGCCTGAGTCCCTCTCCTGAAACTCTGAAACACTGAGAGCTTGGAAATGTCAGCAGGCAGAGCAACAGCACGAGGACAGCCATGCTGTGATGGAGGCCCTAGTGAGAAGGAGATGTGGCTCCTCTGCTAGGCCTGGGCTTTCAGTCTGAGAGTGAGGGCTACTTTGATTGGGGGAGGATCCTGAGTAGATAAAAGGAAGTGCAGGGCAGAATTTCTAGTTTCCTCACCATGTGCCTGAGATTACCTTTGTGCTTAGAAAACATGAAGCTGAAAACTCAGGAACTTTCCCCTGGTACTTTTTGTATTTCCAATTCCAAATAAAAATCAGAAAGTAGTAGTCACATTGTGCAGGCCTCGGAAGCAAAAAGAGGGGTGGGAGGGATAGGGAGATTTACAGAAGGTGAATCTTTATTCATGCAATACAAGTAGAACAGGTTACCTTATCTTCAATGCAATTGTACATCTTTGTAAATTGCACAAGAGGATGTAGGATGGAATTGGGGATCCTTACTTCCCCCAGAAATTCTTTCTCTTGTATTCTTTTCTATTATTATGTTTTTAGACTTTTCTATTTCATTATTCCCTTCAGAACAGCATTAGTGGCACCTGCATCAACAGGTGGTTTGAGAATAAAGAGGCAAAACCACAGACTTTAAATAGCCTTGTAATGCAATTGATTTTCAAGTTATCGCCACATAAATTGGCAATCATCAATATCAGTAGATAAGTACATATTATTTGCATTTGTTTTAGTATAAAATACAGAAGTGATGATTATTCAATTGTGTGCAAAAATACTGTATAATTATTACTTAGCAAATATTCATCAAATTGTTTTCCAACTATATTTATACTTTCTTATAAATGAGGAATCAACTGTTTAAGTAAAAAACACTTTCTGTGGACTCACCTTAGTCTCATCATGCCTCAAGAAATAACATTTAAAAAAGAAGGTCACGGATATTTAGTCCGTTTGTTTCAAAGGTTTATCTGAGAGTAGATCAGATGATGTGGGTCCTATGTCAGTTGGCTGAGTGACTTAGCCTTCCTATTTAGGGACACTGTAGTTGGGACCTAGTCTTTGCACCTCTTGATTTATGTCAGTTTCTCTGTATCAATACACTTTTATATCTCTCTGTCTCTTGTTTCAGCTTGTAGCAAATAAATGTATTCTAAATATGATTATCCATTGGTGAATGAAGGGAAGTTCAGCTGTTCATAGCAATTCATAAATATCAGTAGAGTGACACCATTTTCTATGTTAACTGAAGTGAAAGGTAAGCCAGAAATCACTGAGTGATGAGACAAGGACAGAGGGCAGGCATGAACATGAGGAACCTTGTGCTGAGCACCATAGAGAGTAAGAGACTGGACAGCTTCTCCTCATGCCTTGGTAATGGGAACACCAAGGAAGAGAAGTACAGAGTTACCACAATCTGATTGCTAGGACTCTGAGAATGTGGATCTATTACTTGGCCTTGGAGTCCCCACATTTTGTTTCTCTTATTTCTTTGTGCATAATCTTTGTATTGTGAGCAGCTGTGGTGCAGACCAGTCCCATTAGGGAGAAAGCCATCCATTTAATGGTCATTAACAGTATTAGTGCTGTGTTCCTCTTGTTCTGATACTCTGTGGGTTAAGATGATATTTTTTCCGAAATTACTCTCAGGAGATCTCATCTTGGGTTTGTCTGATATTTTCATTGTTGTTACAAAAATTTGGAAAGGAGTATCTTAGAAATAAATGCACCTTTCTATACTATATTAGGGAATGTGGTTTAAGTCCACTTATTCATGTGTTTTTGTCTTTTGTTACTTCAGATATAATCTGTGTCAGATATAATTCTGTCCCATAATACTGCTTTTCAATAAATCTCTCTACAATAAACTTACTAGGAAAAAGTCATTAGCAAAAGCATGAGTTCATGATAAATCCACACGTGATTTATCATTGTCTTAAATTCCAGAGGTGGATCCTTGTTGGGAGCGATGCCCTTGAAACCCTCCATTATTGATGTTATTATTATAATTATAGTTAGGTATGACTGGGTTCATGGAAAATCCCCAACCAGCTGCAGAAGACTAATACAAATCTAGTGGTCAGGATGAGTAATGATATGATAAAGCTCTGACTTCAAGATGCCCAGTGTGATGACTGTAATCTTTCTGAAAAACCAACATCCTGCTGACTAATAAATAATATGAGAAACCTGTAACATTTCTGAAAAACCAACATCCTGTTGACATTAGCTGACCACAGGAATACTGTGTCCTTGGCCTGCATAAATGTTTCTTACTTCCCACCTACCTCTGTCACCCCTGTTATGGTATAAATTCAGCCTTGGGAAAAAATAAAATTGTTGCCTTGATCAGACTCTTGTCTTGGAGTCCTTCTTCGCGTCTCTTGTAACCCATTCTCTTCCAGGTACCCTCAGAGCCATCGTTGACAGGTCCTTACTAATGTCTTTCTTCAGTCACTTGTGTACTAATATAAATCTCAAACGTGAATACCCATTTAATTGGTATTTGCTCAATTATATAACATACAGCCTTTTATGAATATTCAATGGATTGGTCTGATTGCATTCGTTCATATTGAGAAATAGAGATTTAAAAACCTGTAATTGTCAGTACATTTTCACTTTTAAAAATAATTACATTATGTATATATTTGTGTTACAGATTACAATATTTATTAGTAAGTGTAAGGTGTGATAATAAAATCTAAGGCTGAAGATTACTCAGGTGTACGGCACCTGCTCCTAGAATGAGTATCTCAGTTAACCTTCAGCAAGTAGCTGAGAAGCGGGTGGGATGGCTTATCACATGATCTGAACTCTTGTGATCCATTGTGGCTTTGTTTCATCTCAACCACTTTATATCTGTACTTCGTAACCTAGGGACAGCTATTCCCTCTCATGAAATGAGATTAACTCATTTTAGTGTATGAACGTGAAAAATGAGCTGATCTCTTAAGATGAAACAGAGGCCTCATCTTTAACAGTGACTAGTGATTTTTCTAAAGTTATATTTATTAATTAAAATGAGGGATGCATTTTTGCAACATTACCCTTTGAATTAAGGTCTTACCAATGCTACACATGAGCTCCACCATTGGCCTAACTCCCAGTACTGAATGAGAAATCAAAGAGAGGGCACTCATATATACTACCAGTGGTCTGGTAAATGGAAAGAGGTCATCTGTGAGCAGTCATTTAACTATCTTTGCTCCAACCCCTTCCTGTGTTCCTCTTGTTTCCCCAACCCAACTTCTCTTAGCCATGGAACCTCCACCAGATGAAGCTACAACTCTCAATCCAGCTAACAAACTGACTCCTTTCTGCAGCAGGCCTGTATCCACACCTTGAATAACCCAAAGCACCACCTCAGGTTTTCATTCTCACCATGCTACCCAAGAACCTCCTTGCTCAACCTCTCCAGATGCATCCCCTCCTCCTGTGACAGCTTCAGGCAACTACAATGCAGCTGCCCTGAATTGGTACCTATCTTCACCTCTCCCATCAGCTGCTCCAAGGCTGCAGCCAAACCCCCAAGTCCTTCATTGCCAGGGACACCTGACCAAGCACTGCTCTTTCCTTTAAGGAAAAAAGCTGAAAAATGGCCCTGTCAGTGTACATGTTCCTTTCTCATTAATGAACTTTCTCAGATAGAAAGAAGAATGGGTTTCTATAGCTCTAACTCCTGTGCCTTTACTAAAGAAAGTTCAGAACCTTTCTCAATCTTATAGTTGCCTTTCCACAATGTACATATACTCCTTACCAATAGTTTACTTCCTGACAAAGGCAGGTGAGTTTTGGAGCATGTGAGAATACATGCAGACTAGGTGCATCAAACGGACGGAACATATCCAACTGCATTTGTGGTGGTAACTGACCAAGACCCCAAATAGAATTATAATTCTGAAGGTGACACTTTAGCCAGAGATAGATTCGTAACCTGCCTCCTGGCAGTTTCCATAGGGCAGCATTACATCCAGTAAAATGTGAAAATCTCCAAGAGGTCATCCAGGAAAAACAGGAAAACCCATCTCAATTTTCCTAATGCCTCACAAAGGCTTTATTATAATACACTAATCTGGATTCTGAAAACTCAGAAGGTTATCAACCTCTGATGACCTATTTCTTTCCCCAGAGCAACCCCAGCTTAGAAACCTGGAGGGGGGACCCTAACTCCACAGACAAATGTTTTGGCCCTGGCCCTCAAACTGTACCATCAGAGAGATAAGGAGTATATGAGAGAAAAATACCATATGGTGGCATAAGCTCTGTGATAAGCCCAAGCTATTGTCATGGACTCCTTGTCTTTTCAGGCTCAGAGACCACCGGGCTCCTGCTACAAATGTGGTCAACAAAGACATTTGGTGAAGGCTTATCCTAACTTCTGCAAGTCAAGGGAACCATGTCCTAGGTGCCATCAGGAGGGACATTGGGCTGTCGATTGCCCTCATGTTGGGCAGGACAGAGGGACATTACTCCCAGATAATGTTCCAGCTGATCTCCTAGGCTTAGGTATGGGCAATTTAAGGGGCCTGAGCTTGCTTGACATGACCACTGCCATCACTAGGGAGCTCTGGGTAGCCATCATGGTATGTGAGTAGTCCATCTTTTTTTTTCTTGATACTGAGGCCACTTACACAGTCCTTATGGAGTTTTGGGGCCCACTTCATCTTTTTTCCTATTGTCAAGGTAGGAGGACAACCTTGCCTTCCTCACCAGACCCCACCACTTAGTTGCATTTTTAGGGTGTGTACCTCTCACCCATTTTTCTTTGGAAGGGCCCACATGTCCTGTACCTTATTAGAAAAGGATCTTCTAGCTAATTGGGAGCCTCTATTTCCTTTTGCCTAAATCCAAGCTCGCCAGTTATCTCTCTGCTCCTTCTGTTAGCCAGTCAACCTACTAATACTAACAACTGACATCTCAGAAAAGTGATAAAATTATTTGTTCTTTAGAAGAAAAATGAGATGACTGTGTTGAAGAACTTCAATTTTCCATATGAAATATAATCACAGAGCATGTTTAAGTCAAGAGAATTTTGATGCCAACTCCATATTATTGGTATTTCTCTTCTTCAGAAGAGCATCCTTATCTGCACTATTTTTCTTATTTATTGAATATTTATTCATGTATTTATTTATTTATTTTGAATTTACAACTCAGTCACAGTCCTCATTTCTCTACTCTTCCCAGTTTCACCCTTACAAATCCCTTCCCAAATTGCCATTTTTCTTATCTGACTGTAAAGGTACCACTCCACCCTGTAGCATCTAGTGTCAGTAAGCCTCACAATGAGCCCCAACAAGGCAGTTTGAATAAGGAGAAAGGGATTCAATAGCAGAGAGCAGAGACCAGGACACATCCTGTTGAACTTCTTAGGGTACCCTTATGAGGACAGAGCTGCACATTTGCTCAAATATTTATGGGGTTAACGTTTGGCTCCTGCATACCCCCTGGTTGGTGGCCCAGGCTGTATAGACCCCCAAATGGTCCCATGATATTTGACTCTATTCATTTTCCCGTGGAGTCTGTACACTTCCAACTTGCTCATTTCTATCCCTCGCTCTATGGCAAAAGCCCCTGGGATCTGCATCATGTTTGGCTGTACATCTGCCTCCATCTACTGCTGGATGAAGTCACTCAGGAGGCAGTTTTGCTATGGCCCCTGCACATCTTGTAGGCAAGTCAAAATGTGGGTGGAAGATTTTGTGGTTGAAGTAATGTGCCAATCCCCCTTCTGTAAGCACTGCCAGGCTACAAGGGTTATCCACTTCAGTTTCTATATCGCCTTATGATAGGAATCTCAGCTAGATCACCCCCATAGACTTCACATATACTATTCTGGCCCAGACCTCTAGCTAGTTACTAGAGATGGACCCTTCTACTACAGCAGATTTTTATTCTAATTTCCAGCCATCTCTCTAACCTCCTTCTCACACTTGATTGCCATTGCCAAATCCCTTCTCTCCTCCTCTCCTACACACTTCATCCTCTCCATTCACTTTAGCTGACTTATTTACATTTTGAGTGAGATTCATGAATCCTCCTGTGGGACCTGTTTAATATTCAACTACTTTGGGTTTTTTGATTGTGGAATGGTTTTCCTGTACTTTTTGACTAATGTATACTTATAAATGCATACATATTATATAGGTGATTTTGAATCTGGACTACACCACTCAGTAGGATTCTTAAGTCCCATCCATTTTCCTGCAAATTTCATGATGTCTTTGTAATACCTGAACAGTATTCTATTTATAGCTATTAAAAATTTTTTATCTATTCTTCAGTTCAGGGACATCTATATCTATTTTTTTCAAGTTTTCTGGCTATTACAAATAATGTTGTTGTCAATATAGCTGAACAAATGTCCGTACAGCGGGGGGTGTTTTGTGATTATACCCAGGAATGGTATAGCATGATCTTGATGTAGAAGTATTCCAAGATTTCTATGAAACCATCAAATATATTTTCAAAAAATTTTGTACTTGTTACATTACCACTTGCAAAGGATGATTTTTCCTCATGCTCTGAATCCTTCCCAGTATGTGTTATCATTTGAGTTTTCAATCTTAGCAATTCTGATGAGGGTAACATGTAGTCTCATGGTATGTTGTATTGCATTTTTCTGATGACTAAGGATGTTAAATATTTCTTTAAGGGATTCTTGACCATTTATTATTCCTCTCTTGAAAATTTTCTTTTTAATGCTTACTGTTTCCCTCTTTTATTTCCTTTAGTGGACATTTTCTTTTTTCACATTTTAAAAATTATTCCCTTTCCTGGTTTTCCCTCCAGAAAAATCCATCCCATGCCTCCAAACCCTGCCTCCTTGAGTTTGCTCCCCAACACATCCACCAAATACTTTTTGCCTCTAAGCCTTTGCATTCTCCTGTACTGGGGAATCACACCTTCACAGGACCAAGGGCCTCTCTTCTGTTTGTTGTTTAAAAAGGCCTTCTCTTCTGGGTTGTCTGGTATGTTGATATTGTTGTTCTTCCTATGGAGGTGCAAACCCCTTAGTTACCTAAGTTCATTCTCTATCTCCTCCAATTTGAACCTAGTTCAATGGTTGGTTGTGAGCATCTGCCTCTCTATGTACCTCACTGATGGTGAAAAAAGAAAGCTTAGAGATGTTTGACTCTCTAATCCACATTTATCAGCCGGTCTTCCATGACCCAACTTTCTCTTCTCTATTTCATTTACTTAGATTATTCATATTTTCCTTACATAAGACAGACGTTTCATATAGGTTTCATTTTTTTCTTTTGAAGATCCTAGTATGAAGTAGCTTAATAAAATTGTTGAAAATGAGTATTATATTCTATCACTGTATGTGAACTAACCAGAATAATGGCTTGCTAAAGGCTTGAGTCTGATATTTTATCAAATGTTGGACATTCTATATCTGCAGGAGGATCCCTTCATTTACTGGGGATTAAAATTGTGGTGATGAAACACTGAAAAATAAACTTGAAATGAAAATGTTCATTTGGGCAACCTTTCTACATTCCTGTTAATTAGGAAAAGAAATCAGAACTGGAAAACAGATATGGCAGGAAACTAAAGACAAGAGTCAGTGCATAAGGATCAGCATACAAAGTAAAGATGGTGTTCCAAATATGTTCTCTTTATTGAAAGCACAGGAAAATCTGTGTGACTAATGTTGGATGGACTTCAGTGTTATATCCTAGCGGTCCTGACAGCTGTATTCCTGAATTGTTGCATACAGAACTCACAGATGTCTCCCAATATATTGAACCTGGTATTTTCAAAGTTATTTGGCAGCAGGTGATCTCAGAGTGTGGTCACTTCAGGAGCCTCCTCCCTCATCAGATACATGTTTCTCATTTTGTCTGGGTGTGCACAGACCATGAAGAAACAACAAAAATTATCCTGTATTTAGTTCATCAATCACAGATCTGAAAGCAAGCAACACAAATTCTTGCACTCCTCACTTAGGTGATGTATATACATTTAAAGACTCTCATGTCATGTCACTATGTTGATGCTTCCCCTGTGTGAAAATAGAATATTCTGAAAAGTAACCCAGAGTGAAGTGATGTAACAACTTGAAAAATAGCAGAGAATTAAACATTTGCGATGAACCCACATTCTAGCAATCCTATGGCCAGTGAATAAGATTGAAAGGGACATATTTCAGGCAGTGTTTTGGGGGCAGTGGTGATATTTTATACATTTTAGACAGCTCAGCCCTATTGCTATAGCATTTGTAGAAATTCAGGGGTTTAGTGACATTTGACCCCTCTCTTCATTTGCTAAAGTGCTGGAATATTTTACCCTCTGTTCTGTGGTTCCCATGGCCACTTCCTCTGCACTGTTGTGCACATATATACACTTACTTTACAAATGTACAGAAAGTATAAGAACTTTGGCGTTTGGCTCTGAGAAGAGTTCAATAACCAATGAAATTTACAAACTGCTAATCAAGTTGTGTTGGAAATTGAGATGAAATCAGAAAACTTGTCAGTCTCAAGCGTCATTGGCAAGTCTGGACCACAGTTTTTAGTTATCCAGTCATTCACTACTGTATTTGTAGCTGTGAGTTCCTTGTGGACATGATGTTAAAGCCTCATCTCCCTTTCAGAAACTGTCATCACACAGGTGAATGGAATTGATGGTGGCAGAGTAGGACATAGAATGTAGAATCATTCTGTTGAGGCACCTGTGGTGGTACCTGACAGCCTCTTCTAGGCTATGCTAATTTGGTAAACCAGGAAATAGAAACTATTACTTTTATTTCTACAGAACTCACAGTAAACCTATGTGTTGCATTCCCACCTATGCCATTATCACAGGCATTAGAACTCAATGACATTCTGACAATTATAAGTTTCCCATGTTACCTCATGTTTTGAACAATAATCATTCCCTGGTGTCTAATACTTTCCTACTCTTGGAGATCTAATGTTTCAGGATGGTATCACCACAGAACCTACTTTTCTTTTATGGTGACACCATGCATATGGCCAGAATGCCATTGACAAGTAGGTTATATTTAGATTCTGATGAGGAAAACCAACTCAGAATGAACCAATCATCATTTACATCATGTTTCTTGGACAATAGCATAAAAGAGAATCCTTAGAAACCTGAGGGAAGGAGAGTAGATTAATGTGTGAAACACAAAAAATTATCTGTTCTGTTAAATTCTTGGTGAACTATACAAACCAAACTGTAACAAGTACAGAGAAAGAACTAAGAAATGTTACTCTTTGGGTGGAATAGGACTTGTGTAGAACTTTCTGAAGCTCAGTGAGTATTACTATTTACATTGACCTCATGTCTGAATTCTGGAGCCTCACACACATTTTTATTACTGACACCACAAGCTGGGTCTGTGTTGGGTCCGTGTCATATGATATTTGTGATATTTATGGAGAGACACAAAGTCATCTTCTTCATGGGTCACAGGCAGTGTTTGTTTCCCATGTTGACTCTATCTTGAAGACCATACAGTGTACTGTGAAGGGAATGTTACAGACTCTCTATTTCCACACTCTCATGTGTTCCTTATTTTTTGGGGATCTGATCCAGGGTCCTCAAACACATTCTTGTCTTCCTTACATGATGTTCTGCCTTTTGTTAAAGCCACAGTTTATCCTACATTGAAAGTCATCTTTAATGGGAGTATAGGTATAATTTTGTGCTTTACGTTCTTACCACACCAGCAGGAAGATTGGTGTTTAGTCTTCATAACTACAAAATAGTTTAGTTTGGTAGGTAGCCAATCAGAAAGCCTACTTCTCAGATGTGAAGACAGTGTGATATTGGGACTCTGTAACTAAGCAGTCTAGCAATATACTGTGATCCATGTCTAGTGATGAAATACAGGCTTAGTGATGGACTTTATTTCAATGTTATTGTGTAGATGGATAGAAAAAGACATCTCAACATCTCAACACACACACACACACAGAGAGAGAGAGAGAGAGAGAGAGAGAGAAACAGAGACAGAGAGAGAGAGAGAGAGAGAGAGAGAGAGAGAGAGAGAGAGAGAAGCCTCAGAAATCCATGAACAGAGCCTTGAAGAGACAGAGAGGCAAACAGAGACAAAGAAATTCCATAACATATAAATAAATGAATACAATGATTACAAAGCACATATTAAACAGGGTAACAAAAAAATCAAATAAACATTTGTCTACTACAAGGGTTATTACATGATCACTTGGAGAGAGAATCCTTGTAGAGAGGCAACTTAGACTCTAAGGAATCCCAGGCTTACTTTGTTCCAGGTCTGTCTACATAAACTAACACTCAGTAACTGGATGCTTTCTGTGCTCCTTTTGCCCCCTGCTGGTCAATAATACCATGCAAGAGGTTTGTGTTTAAGCTCACAGTAACATTCACTCACTGTGTCTGTTGCACAGTAATAAGTGGCCGTGTCCTCAGACCTCAGACTGTCCATTTGCAGGTATAGGGTGCTTTTTGCATTATCCCTGGAGATAGTGAATCGGCCCTTCACGGAGTCTCGATAGTAAGTGCTACCACCACTAGGACTAATGGATGCGACCCACTCCAGACCCTTCGTTGGAGCCTGGCGGATCCAGTGCATGCCATAGTTACTGAAAGTGAATCCTGAGGCTGCACAGGAGAGTTTCAGGGACCTTCCAGGCTGCACCAAGCCGCCCCCAGACTCCACCAGCTGCACCTCACACTGGACACCTGCAAACAGAGAATACTGGTTAGAAAACCATCACTAACAGAACAAAACAAAATAAATTTTTTTATTCTCATGTGCACACAACAGAGATAATCACACTTTTATCAATTACCTTTTATGAAAAGGACAAGGAAACCCAAGCTGAGCCTGATGTCCATGGTGAGGAGTCTGTGCAGTGCTGCAGTACTGATTACTGAGTGGGAGAACCTCAGAGTCCAGGACTTGGCTCCTCCGTCAGAGCTGCAGGGTCAGGACAGGCTGGTTTTCATGGGCATAGAGAAGAATTATTTGCATATCTTACTGCTAAAACATGCTATGGAATTACACCTGAGCAGAAAACAGTGCTCATAGCAGATATATGACATCAAAGATATGGATGTCAGTTACAGAGTTTGACTAAGTGTCGTTTCATATTCACATTTTTTTTGGTAAAGATTCGCCATATTACATTTAGTTTTCTTTTGTCCTTGTGCACAGAAGTTTTGAATTCACAGTCAGGATTCTTTAGTATAAATATGTAATTAAACAGCACCATACATACTTGTGTTTCTACATATGTACTCAGTCTTTTCCAATACCTGATCAGGACATGGCTTCTCCCAATTGTGTTTTTTGGAGACAGTTACTCCTGTAAAGTTATGGTAGCAGAACTCCTTTTTGTGACAAGAACACTGGGGTTTTTTCTGAAAGTTACTTCTTCATGGTAGAATACTGTCCTTAGACTTTATATATATATATATATATATATATATATATATATATATATATATATATATATATTTCTAAATTAGACATTGTGGAGACTGTCTAAGTCTCAAAATTGGTCATGGTGACAGATGCATATTTGCAACAAACTCACTCATTTTTCATTCTAAAGTTATTAATTTATTCCTTTAAAGTACCCCCCTCCAACATTTTCTCTCTGCCTGTGTATACCATTTAACATGTGACTGTTTTATGTTGTTTTATATTAGTTTTTATTTTCTCCAGTTAGAATACTCCATATACCTGTGGCTTTTTATTATCTTTTAGGGTGCATTTTTCATATTTAATCATTTCTCTTGTTTCAGTCCTCCCAATTCGGTTCCACGTACCACACTTCAATTTTGCTTTCACATCAGCAATATTCCCTTGTCCTTGGTCATCCGTGACCTATGCATAAGCTGTGGCCCTTTCTTACGTTTCTAGTTCCTAATGCTACAAAATAGAATTCACAACTGCAGGCACCCAAAGAATGTTTTGCATATGAGACAGGCTGTTTTTGTCTTCTCAAGGCTTTGTTTTATTGTTTGAGGTAATATTTTACAGGCACCTTTAAATTCCTCCAAGGCTCAGAGGGCATGAATTAAAAGGATGTAGAGAAAATTAAACATGTGAAACTTGGGGTTGAGTACTGTGAAATAATGTCTTGTGAACAGGACCTGCCTATCCAATCCATGCACTGATGATGGCTGTTTTCTGTGTAAGCCCCACCTGAAACCAAGCCAATCATAACCTAATATAGACTTTCCAGGTCTTCTGTCTTAGTGAGGCACTGCTTTATATAGATTGCATGGAGAAGAGCACAATGTGGTCATTCGTCGATTTTCTATGCTGCAATGCTTGCCTTTACAAACATGCACATATGGGCAGCATTATTGGGATAAAAATGCCATGATGTTGAGAGTCGTTGAGTTGAGATATGTGGTTGGCAAAGATATGGGGATGTTGAAGGGGAAAATAGGATAGAGACATAAACATATTTAACGTATACATGTGGAGTATACAATTCTTCAGAACTTAGAAAAAATGTGCCTACTAGATGGCTGAATTGTCTAAAGACAATAAATCCCCAAAGAAAATGTTAAGATATACGCTGCACAATATAAGGGTGGATAAGTTAGGCAACCCTCAGTAAAGGCAATGGTAAAGAAGGTTTTCTTTTTTCTTTTTGAAATTTTACTACACCATATTTCCAGGAGCACTTTTAAACCATGATAATAGAACCAACATTGCAGTTGCACACATTCAAACATAGAGAGAGAGAGAGAGAGAGAGAGAGAGAGAGAGAGAGAGAGAGAGAGAGAGAGAGACAGGTGTCTGGAAAATGAGGTACAGAGACCTGACATTGTGTATGGTTTTTGTGAACATGCCAAGAAAACAATAATGGACCAGTGTAAGAGGTTTAGGTAATAGTTGGGTTCATTGCTTGTTTTGGAGAACAGGATAGGAACCAGGAGGAGGTGCCAATTTACCTCTTGGATTTTCTCACCCCAAGGGGCAAGTGAAGGGTACCTGAATGGTGAAAACATAACTACAGATACTCTAAACAGAGAAGGGTTGTGAAATAAGGTACAGAATATTGGGGGTGTGGTATGTGCAGCTTTGGCATGTGTGGCTGTGGACATGGGGCTGTGTGAGAACCTTAGAGAAAAAGTGCTGGGAGCTAAAGACCAAGGTCTTTTATTTTGGTGTTTCCTGGATTAGTGGGATAAGTAGAGGACCTTTGACAATGTCTGTATGTGATCTGGATTCCTAAATGAATGGGGACCAGGGACAGAAATAGAAGACACTGAGCAGACATTGAATGAAGCTTTCGGGAACCACTATTGGTACAGCTACTGAAGTGGATCCACAGCATTTACTGGGTTTTAAAGGGCTATAGGACAATTGTAGGATTTCTGTTGGGGAAGATAACAACAACCATAACTGTTTTTCTTAAGTGTATGTGTTAAAATCTTTTAATTATTAAAGGTTGTAAGATACAAAGATATTACATACCATGTATTCCCAAACCTTGAAGACACAGGCCTTCTGAAAACAAAGGTATGAGGCAATAAATCTTGAGTTTAGAAAACAAAGAAGAAAGTTTTTCTTCCATTAGAAAAATGCATTCACCCTCTATCTTAGGTCACGGGAAAATGTCATGAGAACTCATCCTGACATATAATAAATAAATAAAGATTGTCAGTATATTTTCTGCATACAGAGTCACTTGATCACATATGGAAATATTGACAGGAACTTCAGCCCAATAGGTTTTTCTTATTTTTTTCTATTTTTTTATTTTTTTACGGGGCTGAGGACAGAACCCAGGGCCTTGCACTTGGTAGGCAAGTGCTCTACAACTGAGCTAAATCCTCAACCCCTTGACAGGAACTTCAGGAAAGCCTTGAATGTTTTTCTCTCTTGCAGTATAGTGGTTTCATCATGTTTGCCCACATGTAAACTCATAAAATAAAACCAATAAAATACATGCTAGTAAGTAGAAATCCTTGAATTCACATAGCACCTCATTACATTATCTTTAACAATCTGACTGAGGTAAGTTCTGTCCCTCAAGGACTAGTTCTATGACAATATCTCATAGGAAGAGGACCATAGGTATATGTGAGATACAAGCACCATTCAGTAAGAGTGTCTTCCTTTGACTTCATACCTCATGCCTCATGACAGAGATTCTAGCAGTGAGAGACAGTACGACTGTGAGATCAATGAACTTCGAAATTCAAAAATATATTTCAAATGAAAATATCACTAAATGTCAACAGTGTACAACCATACAGGAGAGTTCTATGTCACATGGTTGCTATTTTGAAATCCATGGACTCCTGTATATTTTATGCCAAACTTGAACAGAATCATGCTAATGTTCATAGGGAAGAGGGACCCCTTTCTCTCCAACCAGGCAACACTTCTTTTCACTCATTTTCAAATGTTCTAATATCATTGATTATCAGGAGTGTTTCACTTAGAATTTAAATTCCATTTCTGTTATTATTGGAGATGATGACTTTATGAATCCTCTTCTGTCCACATTCTCTGACTGAAAGGAAGGATTCCAGTTAGTTAGAGGAGGAGAGAAGACAGAAAGTTGTGTGCCTAAGAGAATACTATGTCTCTCTTCTCTTTATTGTAGTCTCTGTTTTATTGTAGAGACTCACGTCTCAGACATGTGATAAAACTGTTCTTTAGAAGAAAAATAAGACAACTCTTAGCATTTTGTCTAAGCTCTGCCCCAATTACCTGACAATACCCAGATATGCCTGACTCACTAAAAAAGGGGCTGCTTGCCTACTCTGCTCTCTCTTGCTCTTGACTTATTGCTCCTACTCTGTCCTCGTGCTCCATCCCCAGTTTCTCCTGATTCAGTCCAGTCCTCTCTAGTGCTCAAGGACATCCTTTATTTCTCCACTCATCTACTCTCTCTGTGTGTTTGTCTCAGTGTGTATGTGTCTGTGCCTCTATCTCTTTTTCTCTCCCTCTCTCCCTGCCTTTCCCTCTCTCTGTCTCCCTCCCCCTCTCTCTCCCTCTCCTTCCCTCACTCCCCCCTCTCTTCCCCTCTCCCTCCCTCCATCCCTCCCCCTCCCCTCTCTCTGTCTCTCTGTCTCTGTCTCTCTATCTTTCTCTGTTTCTCTCTCTCTGCCTTTTTTCCTACTACCCTCTTTACTCCCCCTGCTATGCCCTAAGCAAAGTATATTCTATACTATACCTTATAGAGGCTGGTTCCTCAGAGGTAAAGAATGCCTCAGTATGTGCCTGAGGAGTTAGCCCCTAACCTATACCTTACCATTCATCCACCAAAACATTCCTTCTCTCACCCTTTATCTTTTTATAAACACAACAATACTGTGCATTTCAATTTTTCAAATAAAATATAATCACATGATATATTTAAGAGAAGAGAATTTTGAAGGCATCTCCGTTCTATTGGCTCTACTATTGTACTACAGATGAGCATCCCTGTCTGCATTATTTATTTGATTGTTTACCTGCTTATTTACTTATTTTCAGTTTACATCTCAATGACAGCTTCATTTCTCCCCTCTTCCCAATCTTTCCCGTAGAAATCCCTCCCCACACTGCCCTTTCCCCTTCTCCTCTGATAAAAGGAGTCACCCTTGAGTACCATCCCACCCTGGGGTGCCTTGTCTCTGCAGGACTAGACACATCTTCTCCTACCTAGGCTCAACAAGGCAGTTCGGGTGTGGGGAAAGGAATCCAATGATAGGCAGTAGAGACCATAACAGTGACTGTTCCACGTTTTAGGGTACACAGATGAGGACCAAGCTGTGTACTTGTTACAGATATGTAGAGGGTCTAGGTCTGTCTCCTGCTCGGTCTGTTGTTGGTTGCCCAGTCTGTTTGGCCTTGCATCTGCCTCAATATCCAGCTTGAGGAAGCCTCTCAGGAGACAATTTTGTAATCTCAATGGGAAGACAATTTTTATGGGTTAATGAAGTCCCCATCCTTCCTTTTGAAGTCCTGTCATGGTACAAGAGGTGGACATTTCAGTCTCTATATCCCGGCTGGTAGGAATCTCAGCTGGGGTTAAGGTCATAGACTTCCCATGTACTCTCCTGTCCTACAGCTCTAGTTAGGAAACAAAGATGCCCCCAACACCACTGTGCATATTTCAATTCTCATTCCCAGCCATCTCTTGCCTCTATCTCCCTAGAACTGACTGGCATACTCTGCCCTCTCATCTCTTCTCTCTACCCAGTTCCCTCTCTCTCTCCACCTCCACTGAGTATTTCATTTCCCCTTCTTAGTGAGATCCATGCATCATCCCTTGAGACTAACTTATATCCAGTTACTTGTGCTTTTAGATTGTAGCATGATTGTCCTGCACATTTTGACTAGTGTAAACTAGTGAGTACATATCGTAAGTGCTTTACGGTTCTGTGTTACCGTATTCAGCATGATAAACTCAAGTTCCAATTATTTGCCTGCAAAATTCATGAGGTTTTTGTTTTTAATAGGAATAGTATTACACTGTCTAGATGCTTCACATTTCCTATCCTTTCTTCAGTGGAGGGACACCTATGTTGTTTCAAGTTTCTGGATATTATGAATAAATCTGATATAAACAATCTTGACCAAGTGTCCCTGTGGTATAGTGGGTAGTCTTATGAGTATATGCCCAGCGATGATGTAGCTCGGTATTGAGTTATAAGTATTCCCAGATATTTGTAAAACAACCAAATATAATTTGAGAGAGGTTGTATTACTTTTCACTCCCACCTGAAATGGAATGTCTTCTTGCTCCAAGTCCTTGTCAGCATGTGCTATCACTTTGGGTTTTGGTCTTAGTAATTTGCCTGTGTGTAAATGGAATCTTAGATAGAGCCCCTGAAATTTAATCATTTTTCTGCATATGAAAGAAAGAGGTACTGTTTGCCATTTCAAGCTTTTGACAAATTGTTTGATACAACATGTTCCATAGAGAGGAGATTTTTTTGTTTAGGCTCATACTGAAGTCCACTCTGTGTTTCTCTGGCAAAGAGATAGATGGCTGTGTCCTAAGTTTAAACATTGTTCAGTTTTAAGAAAACTTGACTCTTTGATGTGTCCCCGCTGATGCTGATTCAGGATTTGAGATCTGAATCATATAATGTGATTTCATTACTTCACATCGATAGCATCCACTGCAGACCCTTTCCTAGAGGCTGGAGGGCCCAGTTTATCTTTGATGGTTAATGAGAAGTCAGAGATAGGGCAATTGAGAGACAGGCTCTGTGAGGGATGTAGCAGGTCGGGTCCTGACTACTTCAGTTGAATCTCTACAGGGCACCCTGTGTCGTATAACATCACCAGCAGTCATACATGTCATAAGAGTCAAGCATGGTTTCCTCTCCTGAAAGCCTGAAACACTAACAACTTGGAAAAATCACCAGGTACAGGACCTCCAAGAGAGCAAAACATCTATTCAAATGGAACCCAGAAACTTATCTGAGGAAAAATAAAACTAAGTCAGGCTGATTATGTGCCTGTGTACTGGAGGCTCTCCACAGAGATTTCCAGCCATTCCAGATGGAAGGGTTCAAGCACAGGTGAAATTTCATGAGCAAGGAAGGGGAACAGCCTATTTAGACTCCGTGGCCTCTGCTGCTGCTGTCTCCACTGCTACTGTAGTTGCTGTTGTTCCAAGATGCTGCACTGGTCACTGTAGTGCAGGGGAGCTCCTGGAGGCATTTTAGGAGAGAAATCTCTTTCTTGGTGGTGATGTTACAACTCTTATGACAGAATCTCTCAAAAGACAAAGTAATTCTCACACAGTTTATTTCTTCTGGATAAGATCTTTGTCTATCTTTCCAGGGTGGACTGGGGTCTGAACGTGTGTACTTCCAATTGGCTTGGTCTGAGATGTTTGGAGTGTCTCATTTACCTGGGGAAGTCCTTCGAGGTATTGCCTCTAAGTGTCTGACTGCTACAAATATCCCTATGGTGAGGGCGATGTGGAAGGATGCAGGTAATTGAAGGGGGCCTGGTTCTAGGAACAGGGAAAGCTCCTACCATCCCTATCTGCTAACCTTAACTCAACCATAGCAGATTTTCTCTCACTACCCATAGCCATACAGTAGATCCTAGCTCAGAGAGTGTAGAATGAGAAGACTAGTCAATTAGAAGAAAAGGATAATCTCAATAATAATATGTATGGATGTTGGCCACATTTAATAGCCATGTATTATGTTCCTTATGTATGGAAAGAAGATACTGTCAGTTAGTATTAAAAATGCTAATTGTATCATCACTAAATTTTGGACATGTACTTGAAAACTTTATGTTAGAGAAGAAGGCAATTTTTTTCACATATCATTTAAGTAAACAGTACAAATGTTACTAAAATTGAAGTCATAGGAGAAACAATACATTACCAAATCTCACTGGCTTTTCTCATCCACTGAATCATTTTCAAAAATATCAACTTAATAATTTGTTCTTATTTTACACTGCTAGATTATAGAACCACTTAGTGATTCTTCTATTGTTTGAAGAAACAAGAAGTTTAATAGAATATGACACTGAAGAGCATGTTCTAGAGAATTTCTATGGCTGGAAGAAGAGTCCATATCTTTAACCATAAAAGCGATGCTTAGACATCATAGGGCAGAGCTTCCTAGATTCTGAAGTGATCCTGGAAAGAACTTGTTGATCCTCAGCGCCCCCTGCTGGTCCTAAGAATTCCTGTAGGAAGTTTTTGTGCAAGTTCACACTGGACTTCCCTCACTGTGTCTCTGGTACAGTAGTAAGTGCCTGTATCATCAGTTTGCAGACTGTTCATTTTTAAGAAAACTTGGTTCTTGGAGGTGTCCCTGCTGATGCTCAGTCTGGATTTGAGAGCTGAATTATAATATGTGTCTCCATCATACCTCATTCTTCCCATCCACTCCAGACCCTTTACTGGAGGTTGGCGAACCCAGTGTACATTGTAGCCAGTTAATGAGAATCCAGAGACAGTGCAGGTGAGGGACAGGGTCTGTGAGGGCTACACCAGGCCAGGTCCTGACTCCTTCAGCTGTATCTGGGACAGGGCACCTGGGGACAAGCAACATCACCATTAGTCATCCATCCTATAGAATAAGTGCCTGAGTCCCTCTCCTGAAACTCTGAAACACTCACAGCTTGGAAATGTCACCAAGCAGAGCAACAGCACCAGGAAAGCCATGCTGTGATGGAGGCTCTAGTGAGAAGGAGATGTGGCTCCTCAGCTAGTCCTGGGCTTTCAGTCTGAGCCTGAGGGCTACTTTGCATCGAGGGAGGATCCTGAAAATATAAAAGGAAGTGCAGGGCAGAATTTCTAGTTTCCTCTCCATGTACTTGAGATTACCTTTGTGCTTAGAAAAAATGGAGCTAAAAACTCAGGAATTTTTCCCTGTTAATGTTTGGGTTTCCAATTCTAAATAAAAGACAGAAAGTATTAGTCACATTGTGCAGGCATTGGAAGCAATGAAAGGGGCAGGGAGATGGGTAGGATTATGGGTGAATTCTTTTTCGTACAGTACAAGTAAAACTGGTTACTTTATCTTCAATGCAATCGTATATTATTGTAAATTGCAGTAGAGGATGTAGGATGGATTTGGGGTTCATTTTTTCCTCTCAGGAATTCTTTCCCTTGGATTCATTTCTTTCCTTTTATTTTAGATTTTTATATTTCATTTTTGCCTTCAGAACAGCATTAATGACACCTGCTTCACCAGGCGGTTTGAGAATAAAGAGTCAAAACCACAGACTTTAAATAGTCTTTTATTGTGATTGCTTTTCAAGTTATCTTCACATAAGTTGACAACGATAAATATCGGTATGATAAGTACGTATTATTTGATTGCTTAGTATAAAAATATAGAAGTGATGATTATTTAATTGTGTGCAAAAACTGTATGATTATTACCTGACAAATAGTCATCAAATTGTTTTCCAACTATATATTTATATTTTTTGATATATGAGGTATCAAATGTTTTAAAAATGAAAACAATTTCTGTGGACTCTCCTTAGTCTCATCACTTCCGAAGAAGAAGAAATAACTTTTAAGAAAGCAGTTCACAAATATTTAGTCCATTTTCTTTCAAAGATTTATCTGAGAGTAGATCCAAGAGACGGATGTGTGTCCTATGTCAGTAGTCTGAGTGATTTAGACTTCTTCTTTAGGGACACTGTAGTTGGGATCTAGTCTTTGCACCTCTTAATTTATGTCAGTTTCTCTGTATCAATGTACATTTATATATCTCTGTTTGTCTCTTGTTTCAGCTTGTAGCACATAAACATGTTCTAAACATGATTATCCATTGGTGAATGTAGGGAACATTAACTGTTCATAACAACTCATAAAAATCAGTACCATGACACCAGCTTGTTATGTTAACTGAAGTGAAAGTTAAGCCAGAGATCACTGAGTGATGAGACAAAGTGGAGAAGAGAGCAGGCATGAACATGAGGAACCTTGTGCCTTGGGGTGTTGATCAGCATAGAGAGTATGAGACTGGAGAGCTTCTCCTTATGCCTTGCTAATGGAAACACCAGGGAAGAGAAGTGCAGAGCTATCACAATTTGTTTGCTAGGACTCCAAGAATGTAGATCTATTACTTGGCCTCGGTGTCCTCACATTGTGTTTTTCTTATTTTTGTGCATGATATTTGTACTCTGAGCAGGTGTGGTCCAGACCATTCACATTAGGGAGAAACTCATCCATTTAATGGTCATTAACAAACACTATTAGTGCTGTGTTCCTCTTTTTCTGATCCTCTGAGTGTTAGGAGGATATTTTTTCAGACATTATTCTCAGTAGATCTCATCTTGGGTTTGTCTGATAGTTTCATTGTGGGTACAAAGTGGGGAAAGGAATATCATAGAAATAAATGCACCTTTCTATACTATGTTGGAGAATGTGAAGTAAGTCCATGTCCTGCTCAGTGGAGTTGGCCTTGGGACTTAGCTGCCTACTGCATCCTGATGCAGAGCAGTGGTGGCTGCAGTAGAGCCACTCTTTGGCTGCTCTAGCTGAGCCAGAGCTCTGCAGATCCTTGCTGATCACATCAGGTATGCAGACACCCAATGCCAGTTTCTGAAGGTGAAACCAGATGCTGCACAGCAGAGTTTGAGGGTCTTTTCTGGGTGCACTAAGCTTTCCCCACACTCCTCTGAGTGCAATTTGCACTACCTGCAAACACACAGAATGCTGGTCAGAAAACTGTCACAAAAAGCAATTTTCGTCTTTTTTCCTGTCCACACAACACAGAATCTCATCTCCATCAGATATCTTTAAATAACCATAAAAGAAATAGAAGGAAAACCAAGCAGAGCCCCAAGCACACAGAGAATAATCTGTGTTCAGTGCTGATGAGGGAATGTGAAGAATTGGCTATCTACGGCTGGGTTCCTCTCATTGAGCTGCAGGGTCAGAGAAGTTCTGGCTTTCATGGGCTCAGGGAAGCGATATTTAACTGTCCTCTTGCTATTTCTCTTGCAAGTTCTACAGTTGGACATCTGGCAGGACACAGTGTTCATAGATGATATAAACTATCAAATACAGTGATGACAGATACAGAATTTAACACAGTATTGCAGTTTCATATTCACAATTTCTTTGTGAAGCATTCAACACACTGCATTTCCTTTTCTCCTTTGCATGTTCATAGAACTTTCTCTTATATAATTTCTATCTCCTTAGTATGAAAGGGAAAAAACTGCTACACAAAGTTGTGTTTCTATGTAGGAACTCAATTTTTCCCTTTGACTTGTCTGGACATGACTTCTCCCTGATATTCTTGCACAAGGTCACACCTCCCTTGGGAGGTTAGCAGGACTCCTTCTCTATGAGGCCAACACATGGGATATTTCTGTACTTTACCTTTTCATGAGAGAACACTGTCCTAAGGCCTTATAAAGGCTTGCAAATTAAACATTCTAAGTCAATGTCTTTCTATAGCCCGTGTTTGCTATTCAGAAATATTTCTATTTGCATCAAACTGACTTGTTTTCCTCCAGAAATTCTCCATATGATCCCTGTAACTTCACCATTCTCTTTGTCCATTGTTATACCAGGTAAGTGCTGCCTGCCTTCATGTTGTATTAATCCAGTTTTCATTTTCTCTACAAACATAATTTAGCAAAGCTTGGTTTGTACATTAACTCTTTGTATGACCTTGAATTTATTTAACTGGTTCTGTTTTCCTCTTCTAATCTTAATTTTCTCACCACAGTCCACTTGTGTGCACTGGTCACAACATTCCCCTTCCTTTGGTCTTCTTTGTCGCTGACTTAAGAAACCATTCCTTTCTAGGCAGACATGGTGCTGCAAGATCCAAGAGTTCTAAACCTTGATTTGAAGGCAGCCAGGAAGAGACCGTCGTTTGCAGACAAGAAAGAGTGGCTCTCTTCCAGAGTAGGGAGAACTTGAGCATTGGACTTCACCTGTCTTTCTTCCCCCGCATAGTGATGTACTGTTTCAACAAGACCATAGTTACTCCAACAAGTCCACACCTCCTAATAATACCACTTCCTATGGACCAATCATATTCAAACCACAACAGATCTCAATAACACATTACACATACTCTTAGTAAAAAATATAAATCCTTAAGAACCAGAAATCTAAATGTTGGTTCTGATATATTTTAGTTGAACCTACTTCTCATTCATTCTTTTTTACCAATGAATTGATCTTCAGCTTGGTCCTTTGTAACATGACAGTGGATGATTTACATTTAACATTGTGTGGAGCTGTTCAACTTCCTGTTCACATCCAGACTTATAATAATTTCATCCATCTGACCTCGAAAGCTGCCTCACTTTGATGATCCATTGAGATGGAACCCACAGCCAACATTGCCTCTCTGAAAATGCTTTTCTAGCTCAAATGTGAGACACTAGGTTCTCCCAGTAAGCAGCAGTCTCTGGGCCCTGGTCACAGTGTTCTCAAGTGAAGTGTCACGTTTGCCACTGAAGTTTTTTTGAAACACCATTCTAACACTGCTATTCCATGCCCATTTAGACTTTCGACTTTTCTGACATAGACAGTCGAAATTATTTTAAAGTTTATCTTATTTATTTTTTAATTTCCAGCATCTGCTTAATATGCAAATTATGTGTAATAATGTTTTAAGAGTGTGGTCAGGTGGTGGTGGGCTCATAGCATATGAATCTGCTTTAATTCAGCTGTATTCTGTACATGCTACTGTAGGACATTTATGGATCATGATTTCAGAATCTGGTATTTCAGGATACTGTCCTTTTCCACAGACTTAACCCACAGGGTAGGTGTTAATTATCCCAGAGAGACCACAATGTCAGAAGAGATATGCCTTTTCATATATTTAGGGCAAATTATGATTTTTGATAGAGAACTCATTCCAGCAAAACATTGAGGCCACTGTGTGAACCAATCATAAGATGAGAGCCTGATTTGTCCATGTGGGCTTATTTAAACAGATGAACTGAAATCCACTGATGTGGGGGTCTGTTCACTCTATACTGGACTCTGATTCATTTCTGTGGCTTCTCTGATGGGAGTCCCAGGACTGTGCGAACTGTGTGCTGAAGGAATATCTTGGAGATTCTTATTCAATGAGTTAAGATGAGCAGTGAGAATCTAGCATAGGGAGGCTGGGGTCCTTTGTGTCACCTGAGCCTCAAAGGATTCCTACCATTACCTGGATGTACAATACTGATGATGAGACAAAAAAGCTTAGAGATATTCATTCTCAGATCTCCATGTATCTGCCAATCTCCCATTACTCAATAGTCTCCTCTCTCTTTCATTTTTTCTCAAGGAACCGTACTTTCCTTACAGAAGACACATATTTTACACAGATTTTCAATTTTGAATTTCAGAAGAAATTAGCCACTGTCCTAGTCAGGGTTTCTAGTCCTGCACAAACATCATGGCCAATAAGCAAGATGTAGAGGAAAGTGTTTTTTCAGCTTAAACTTTCCACATTGCTATTCATCAAAAAAGGGAGTCAGGGCTGGAACTCAAGCAGGTCAGGAAGCAGGAGCTGATGCAGAGGCCATGGAGGGATGTTACTTAATGCCTAGCTTCGCCTGGCATGCTCACCTTGCTCACTTATAGATCCCAAAACTACTAGCCCAGGGATCGTACTACTCACAAGCCCCGCCACCTCCACTCCTAAACACTAATTGAGAAAATGCCTTACAGCTGGATCTCAGGGAGGAATTTCCTCAAGGGAGGCTCTTTCTCTGTAACAACTCTTTTGCATAATTGTACAGGTTTCATATTTGGCTGACAATATATTTATCCTGGTGTTTTGAAGTTTATGTAGAACTCTCTGGCAAATTTGGGGTCAAATGATCTCTAAGTCTGGCCACTGCAAGAGCCACCTTCTTATCAGATACATGTCTAAAACCTTCACTGTCCATCCCTCTCTATGCATAGATCATCAAAGAAAAATAGAAAACATTCTGTATTTAGTTCATCACTCACAGATCTGAAAGCCAGCAAAACAAACTCTTGTACTGCTCACTTAGTTCTTAGGTCAAGTACATGTTTTTACAGACTCTTGTAACATGATACCATGTTGCTGCTTTGCCTATATGTTAATAAGATACTGTGAAATATGACCCAGAGTGGAGTGAGGTGACCATTGTGCAATTGCGGTGAAGTAAACATTGGTGATGAACCCACATTCTAGCACTTCTTCGGCTACTGAACAAGATTGAAGGGGACATATTCAAGGAAGTGGTGATGATCTATATGTTGTAACCAACTCAGCCCTATTGTTGCAGCCTTTATGGAAGCACAGGGATTTAGTGCCATTTCACTCTTCTCTTCATTTGCTTTAGTGCTGCAGTCTTCTACCTTGTGCTCCATGATCTCATTTTGGGCCTGTTGCTGGACCTTCTTTTCCTCATGCTTTTCTCCATTTCCACCCCTGCAGTTCCTTTACACAGGAGCAATTAGGACTAAGAGTTTTTACTGTGGGAGAGAAATTCCCATTCCTCACTTGATGTTCAGGTGGGCTCTGCAAGTTACTTCTCCCCTTTGTTGGGCATTTCATTTAAAGTCCCTTCCTTTGAGTCCTAAGGGGCTGTCACCTCCCAGGTCTCTGGTACATTCCGGAGGGTCCTTCCAACCTCCTAACTCCCAAACTTGCCCCTTTCCATACTTTCTGCTCATCTTCAGGGCTTCAGTCCTTTTCCTCCATCCAATACCAGATCAATTTCTCCTCTCCAGTAACCATCACCCCCCTGAGGCACCACTGCCCCACCCTAAGACACTCCCTACTTCCCCCTGCATTCGCTTTCATCTGCCTCCAAAGTGGGACTGAGGCAT
Organism: Rattus norvegicus; assembly: GCF_036323735.1. Lineage (NCBI taxonomy): Eukaryota > Metazoa > Chordata > Mammalia > Rodentia > Muridae > Rattus > Rattus norvegicus. The sequence continues at coordinate 139,361,868 of NC_086024.1, forward strand.
CCTCCCTCAGGCCCTTCAGCTTGTTGAACTTTTCAGGAACTGTGAACTGTAACTTGAGTAGTCTTTACCCTTTTTTTTTCTAATATCCACTTATTATTGAGTAAATACAGTGCATGTCCTTCTGAGTCCGAGTTACTTCACACAGAATGATGTTTTTTTTTTTTTTTAAATTCCATCCATTTGCCTACAAAATTGAACATGGCCTTTTTCTTAATAGCTGAATAGTAATCCATTGTATACATGAACGACATTTTCTGCATTTATTCTTCTGTCCTGGGACATCTTGGTTGTTTACAGCTTCTGTTTATCACAAATAAGGCCACTATTTTTATAGTGGAACATGTGCCCCTGTGGCAAGGTGAGGCATCTTTTGTATATATTTCTAGGATTGCTATTGCTGTGTCTTCAAATAGACCAATACCAATTTTCTGAGGCACCTTCAAATTGATTTCCAGAGTTGTTTTATCAGTGTAAATCCCACCAGCAATGGCAGAGCGTCCTCAGTTTGAAATTTGTTCAGTTTTAAGAAAACTTGACTCTTGGATGTGTCTCTGCTGATGCTGAGTCAGGATTTGAGATGTGAATTATACAATGTGATTTCACTGCTTCACATTGCTGGCATCCACTGCAGATCCTTTCCTGAGGCTGGAGGACCCAATGTATACCATAGAAACCGTGGATGGTTAATGAGCAGCCAGAGACTGGGCAGGTGAGAGACAGGCTTTGTGAGGTCTACAGAAGGTCAGGTCCTGACTCCTTTAGTTGTACCTCTACAAGGCACCTTGGGACATACAACATCACCATCAGTCATCCATGTCATAGGTGTCAAGCCTGTCTCCTTCTCCGGAAGGCCTGAAATACTTACTGCTTGGAAAAGTCACCAGGTAGAGGGGTTCTAAGCGAACCAAACAACATCTTGTCAAATGCAACCCCCAAAGTGATCTGAAGCAAAGTAAAATTAAGGCAGACTGGTCGTGGGCCTTGTACCGGATGCTGTTCACAGTGATCTCCAGCCAGGCCAGGTGGGAGGGTTCATGCAAAGGGGGAAGGGCATGAGCAGGGAGAAGGAATTGCCTCTGAGGCCAGTGTGTCTTTGCTGCTGCTGCTACTGAAGCTGCTGTTTCTCCAAGATGCTGCACTGGGTTGCAGGGGAGCTCCTGGCAGCATTTTACAAGATAAGTTATCTTCCCTGGTGGTGGTGTTACAGCACTTATGACAGAAGCTCTCACAAGGCAAAGTAATTTTCATGCACCTTTATTCCTCCTGGATAAAATCTGTATACACAGATTGTGGTGGGATGGGATCTGACAGTGAGTGCTTCCTGTAGGCTTGGTCTGAGAGGTTAGGGATGACTCACCTACATGCAGAAGGGCTTGGAGGTGTTGTCCCTAAGTGACTGATGGCCAAAATCTATCTGGGTTTGGGGGTGGAGCTGTGGAAGGCTGCAGTTTAGTGACAGGCTTCTGGTGCTAGGAGCAGTCAAACTCCTATCATCCCTTCATGATCTGTGGGTCTTGGAGCCTTAACTCAACCTTACCAGGCTTTCTCTCACTGCCCACACCCATGTGGCAGATTATAGTTTAGAGAGTGTAGAATGAGAAGACTAGTCAGTTAGATGGAAAGGGGTATTTCAATAATAATATATATGGAGATTGGCCACAGTTAATAACAATGTATTGCGGTCTTTATATACGGAAAGAAGAAAACATGAGTTAGCCCTCAAAGTGATAATTATTTCATCATTAAATTGTGCACATGTATTTGAAAAGTTTGTGTTAGAGAAGATGAATGCAATTGTCTTCAAACTTAATTTACATAAACAGTAGAAATGTTACTAAAACTGCAGTCATGAGAGAAACAATACATTACCAAATCTTGAGGGTGTCCTCATCCACAGCGTTTCACTGAGTTTTCTTCATAAATATCAACTCAATAATTTATTCTTTTTTTTTTCAGAGCTGGGAACCGAACCCAGGTCTTGTGCTTGCTAGGCAAGTGCTCTACCACTGAGCTAAATCCCCAACCCCAATTTGTTCTTATTTTACACTGTTAGATTATAGAACCACTTAATGTTTCTTCTATTGTGTGAAGAAACAAGAAGTTTAATAGAGTATGATACTGAAAAGCATGTTCTAGAGAATTTCCATGGCTGGAAGAAGAGTCCATTTCTTTAACACTAAAACACATGCTCAAACAGCATAGGGTATATCTTCCTAGATTCTGAAGTGATCCTGAAAGGAACTTGTTGATCCTCAGCGCCCCCTACTGGCCCTAAGAATCCTAGTAGGGAAGGTTTTGTGCAAGTTCACAGTGGACTTCCCTCACTGTGTCTGGCACAGAAGTACATGGCTGTGTCTTCAGTTTGCAGACTGTTCATTTTTAAGAAAACTTGGCTCTTGGAGGTGTCCCTGCTGATGCTCAGTCGGGATTTGAGAGCTGAATTATAATCTGTGCTTCCACCACTCTGTATTCTTCCCATCCACTCCAGACCCTTTCCTGGAGGCTGGCGAACCCAGTGCACATGATAGCTGGTTAATGAGAATCCAGAGACAGTGCAGGTGAGGGACAGGGTCTGTGAGGGCTGTACCAGATCAGGTTCTGACTCCTTCAGCTGCACCTGGGACAGGACACCTGTGGACAAGCAACATCACCATTAGTCATTCATCCTATAGATTAAATGCCTGAGTCCCTCTCCTGAAACTCTGAAACACTTACAGCTTTGAAATGTTACCAGGCAGAGCAACAGCACCAGGACAGCCATGCTGTGATGGAGGCTCTAGTGAGAAGGAGATGTGGATCCTCAGCTAGGCCTGGGCTTTCAGTCTGAGCCTGAGGGCTGCTTTGCATTGAGGGAGGATCCTGAGTAGATAAAAGGAAGTGCAGGGCAGAATTTGTAGTTTCCTCTCCATGTGCCTGAGATTACCTTTGTGCTTAGAAAACATGGAGGTGAAAACTCAGGAACTTTTCCCTAATAATGTTTGGATTTCCAATTCCAAATCAAAAACAGAAAGTAGTAGTCACATTGTGCAGGCCTCGGAAGCTAAGAAGGGGCGGGGTGATAGGGAGGTTTACAGTAAGTGAATCTTTATTCATGCAATACTAGTATAACAGGTTACCTTATCTTCAATGCAATCCTATACCTTTGTAAATTGCACTAGAGGATGTAGGATGGAATTGACCATCGTTTTTCCCCCAGATTCTTTCTCTTGAATTCTTTTCTATTATTATGTTTTTAGACTTTTCTATTTCATTATTCCCTCAGAACTGCATTACTGGCCCCTGCATCACCAGGTGGTTTTAGAGTAAAGAAGCAAAACCACAGAATTTAAATAGCCTTGTATTGCAATTGATTTTCAAGTTATCTTCACATAAATTGGCAACCATCAATATCAGTAGGATAAGTAAGCATTATTTGCATTTGTTTTAGTGTAAAAAATAAAAGTAATGGTTATTCAATTGTGTGCAAAAATCTGTACAGTTATTACTTAAAAATAGTCATGAAATTGTTTTCCAAGTATATATTTATACCTTTGTATATATGAGGAATCAATTCTTTTAGAAAACACTTTCTGTGGACTCACCTTAGTCTCATCATGCCTCTAAAAAAACTTTTAAGGAAGCAGCTCACAAATATTTAGTCCATTTTGTTTCAAAGGTTTATCTGAGAGTAGATCAGATGATGTGAGTCCTATGTCTGTTGGCTGAGTGACTTAGCCTTCCTATTTAGGGACACTGTAGTTGAGACCTAGTCTTTGCACCTCTTGATTTATGTCAGTATCTGTATCAAAGTACTTTTATATCTCACTGTCTCTTGTTTCAGTTTGTAGCAAATAAATGCATTCTAAATATGATTATCCATTGGTGAGTGAAGGGAAGGTCAGCTGTTCATAGCAATTCATAAAAATCAGTAGACTGACACCATTTTTTATGTTAACTGAAGTGAAAGGTAAGCCAGAGATGACTGACTGATGAGACAAAGTGGAGCAGAGGGCAAGCATGAACATGAGGAAACTTGTGTTGATCACCATAGAGAGGAAGAGACTGGACAGCTTCTCCCCATGCATTGGTAATGGAAACACCAGGGAAGAGAACTGCAGAGTTATCACAATCTGTTTGCTAGGACTCAGAGAATGTGGATCTATTACTTGGCCTTGGAGTCCCCACATTTTGTTTTTCTTATTTACTTGTGCATAATCTTTGTACTGTGAGCAGCTGTGGTGCAGACCAGTCACATTAGAGAGAAAGCCATCCCTTTAATGGTCATTAACAGTATCAGTGCTGTGTTCCTCTTGTTCTGATACTCTGAGAGTTAGGAGGATATTTTTCAGACTTTCTTCTAGTAGGTCTCATCTTGAGTTTCATATTTTTACTGTGGTTACAAAAATTTGGAAAGAAGTATCATAGAAATAAATGCACCTTTCTATACTATATTAGGGAATGTGGTTTAAGTCCACTTATTCATGTGTTTTTGTCTTTTGTTACTTCAGAGATAATCTGTGTCCCTATTCTGTCCCATAATACTGCTTTTCAATAAATCTCTCTACAATAAACTTACTAGGAAAAAGTCATTAGCAAAATCATGAGTTCATGATAAATCCACACATGATTTATAGTTGTCTTAAATTCCAGAGGTGGATCCTTGTTAGGAGCGATGCCCTTGAAACCCTCCATTATTGATGTTATTATTATGATTAGAGTTAAATACGACTGGGTTCATGGAAAATCCCCAGCAGGTTGCAGAAGACTAATATAAATCTAGTGGTCAGGATGAAGAATGATATGATAAAGCTCTGACTTGCTGAGAAATACATCTGACTTCAAGATGCCAATGTGATGATCTGTAATCTTTCTGAAAAACCAACATCCTGCTGACTAATAAATAATATGACAAACCTGTAACCTTTCTGAAAAACCAACATCCTGTTGACATCAGCTGACCACAGGAATACTGTGTCCTTGGCCTGCATAAATGTTTCTTACTTCCCACCTCCCTCTGTCACACCTGTTATGATATAAATTCTGCCTTGGGAAAAATTAAATTGTTGCCTTGATCAGACTCTTGTATTTGTGTCCTTCTTTGCGTCTCTTGTAACCCATTCTCTTCCAGGTACCCTCAGAGCCATCGTTGACAGGTCCTTACTAATGTCTTTCTTCAGTCACTTGTTTACTTATATAAATCTCAAACATGAATACCCATTTAATTGGTATTTGCTCAATTATATAACATACAGCCTTTTATGAATATTCAATGGATTGGTCTGATTGCATTCGTTCATATTGAAAAAGAGATTTAAAGACCTGTAATTGTCAGTACATTTTCACTTTTAAAAAGTATTATATTATGTATATATTTGTGTTATAGATTACAATATTTATTAGTATGTGTAAGGTGTAATAATAAAATCTAAGGCTGAAGATTACTCAGGTGTACGGCACCTGCTCCTAGAATGAGTATCTCAGTTGACCTTCAGCACTTAGCTGAGAAGCAGGTGGGATGTTTTATCACATGATCTGAACTCTTGTGATACATTGAGGCTTTGTTTCATCTCAACCACTTTATATCTGTACTTCATAACCTAGGGACAGCTATCTCCTCTCATGACATGAGATTAACTCATTTTAGTGTATGAACGTGAAAAATGAGCTGATCTCTTAGATGAAACAGAGGCCTCATCTTTAACAGCGACTAGTGATTTTTCTAAAGTTATATTTATTAATTAAAATGAGGGATGCATTTTTGCAACATTGCCCTTTGAATTAAGGTCTTACCAATGCTACACAAGAGCTCCACCACTGGCCTAAACTCCCAGTACTGAATGAGAAATCAAAGAGAGGGCACTCATACATACTACCAGTGGTCTGGTAAATGGAAAGAGGTCATCTGTGAGCAGTCATTTAACTATCTCATCAGATTCATGTTTCTTATTTTGGCTGAGTGTGCACAGAGCATGAAGGAACAACAAAAATTATTGTGTATTTAATTCATCAATCACTGATCTGAAAGCAAGCAACACAATTTCTTGCACTCCTCACTTAGGTGGTGTATATACATTTAAAGATTCTCATGACATGTCACTATGTTGATGCTTCCCCTGTGTGCAAATAGAATGTTCTGAAAAGTAACCCAGAGTAAAGTGATGTAATAACTTGAAAAATAGCAGTGAATTAAGCATTTGTGATGAACCCACATTCTAGAAGTCCTATGGCCAGTGGATAAGATTGAAAGCGACATATTCCAGGCAGTGTTTTGGGGCAGTGGTGATATTTTATATATTTTAGACAGCTCAGCCCTATTGCTATAACTCTTGTAGAAATTCAGGGATTTAGTGACATTTGTCACCTATCTTCATTTGCTTAAGTGCTGGAATATTTTACCCTGTGTTCTGTGTTTCCCATGACCACTTCCTCTGCATTGTTATGCACATATATATACACTTACTTTACAGTGTACAGAAATTATAAGAACTTTTGCGTTTGGCTCTGAGAAGACTTCAATAACCAAAGAACTTTACAAACTGCTAATCAAGTTGTGTTGGAAATTGAGATGAAATCAGAAAACTTGTCAGTCTCGAGAATCATTGGTTAGTCTGGACCACAGTTTGTAGTTATCCAGTCATTCATACTGTAGTTGTAGCTGTGAGTTCCTTGTAGACAAGATGTTAAAGCCTCATCTCCCTTTCAGAAAGCGTCATCACACAGGTGAATGGAATTGAGGGTGGCAGAGCAGGACAGAGAATGTAGAATCACTCTGTTGAGGCACCTGACAGCATCTTCTAGTCTATGCTAATTTGGTAAACCTGGAAATAGAGACTATTTCTTTTATTTTTACAGAATTCACAGGAAACCAATGTGTTGCATTCCCAGCTATGCCATTATCACAGGCATTACAACTCAATGACAATCTGACAATTATACACAGTTTCCCAGGTTACCTCATGTTTTGAACAATAATCATTCCCTGGTGTCTAATACTTTCCTACTCTCTCAGAGATCTAATGTTTCAGGGTGGTATGACCACAGAACCTACTTTTCTTTTATGGTGACACCAAGCATGTGACCAGAATGCCATTGACAAGTATGTTATATTTAGATTCTAAATGCCACACCTGACTTCTGATGAGTGAAACCAACTCAGAATGAAAGAATTGCCATTTACATCATGTTTCTTGAACAATAGCATGAAAGAAAATCCTTAGAAACCTGAGGGAAGGAGATTAGATTAATGTGTTAAAACACAAAAAATTATCTGTTCTATTAAACACCTGGTGAACTGTACAAACTAAACCATAACAAGTACAGAGAAAGAACTAAGAAATATTCCTCTTTGGGTGGAATAGGACCTGTCTAGAACTTTCTGAAGCTCAGTAAGTATTACTATTTACATTGACCTCATGTATCAATTCTGGAGCCTCACACACATTTTTATTACTGACACCACAAACTGGGTCTGTGTTGGGTCCATGTCATATGATATTTGTGATATTTATGGAGAGACACAAAGTCATCTTCTTCATGGGTCACAGGCCCTGTTTGTTTCCCATGTTGACTCTATCTTGAAGACCATACAGTGTACTGTGAAGGGAATGTTACAGACTCTCTATTTCTACACTCTCATGTGTTCCTTAGTTTTTGGGGATCTGAACCAGGGTCCTCAAACAGATTCTTGTCTTCCTTACATGATGTTCTGCCTTTTGTTCAAGCCACAGTTTATCCTACATTGAAAGTCATATTTAATGGGAGTATAGGTATAATTTTGTGCTTTAAGTTCTTACCACACCAGCAGGAAGATTTGTGTTTAGTCTCCATAACTACATAATAGTTCAATTTGGTAGTAGCCAATCAGAAAGCCTACTTCTCAGATGTGAAGACAGTGTGATATTGGGACTCCGCAAACAAGCAGTCTAGCTATATACTGTGATTCATATCTAGTGATGAAATACAGGCCTAGTGATGGAATTTATTTCAATGTTATTGTGTAGATGGATAGAAAAAGACATCTCATCCCTCTCAACGCACACACACACACACACACACACACACACACACACACACAGAGAGAGAGAGAGAGAGAGAGAGAGAGAGAGAGAGAGAGAGAGGCATCAGAAATATATGAACAGAGCCTTGAAGAGACAGAGAGGCAAACACAGACAAAGAAACTCCATAACATATAAATAAATGAATACAATGAATACAAAGCACATATTAAACAGGGTAACAAAAAAATCAAATAAATATTTGTCTACTACAAGGGTTATTACAAGATCACTTGGAGAGAGAATCCTTGTAGAGAGGCAACTTAGACACTAAGGAGTCCCAGGCTTACTTTGTTCCAGGTCTTTCTACATAAACTAACACTCAGTAACTGGATGCTTTCTGTGCTCCTTGTGCCCCCTGCTGGTCACTAGTATCCTGCAAGAGGTTTGTGTTTAAGCTCACAGTAACATTCACTCACTGTGTCTGTTGTACAGTAATAAGTGGCCGTGTCCTCAGACCTCAGACTGTCCATTTGCAGGTATAGGCTGCTTTTTGCATTATCTCTGGAGATAGTAAATCGGCCCTTCACGGAGTCTCGATAGTAAGTGCTACCACCATCATAACTAATGGATGCGACCCACTCCAGACCCTTCGTTGGAGCCTGGCGGACCCAGGCCATGTAATAGTCACTGAAAGTGAATCCTGAGGCTGCACAGGAGAGTTTCAGGGACCTTCCAGGCTGCACTAAGCCTCCCCCAGACTCCACCAGCTGCACCTCACACTGGACACCTGCAAACAGAGAATACTGGTTAGAAAACCATCACTAACACAACAAAACAAAATAAACTTTCTTATTCTCATGTGCACAGAACAGAAATAATCACACTTTTATCAATTACCTTTTATGAAAAGGACAAGGAAACCCAAGCTGAGCCTGATGTCCATGGTGAGGAGTCTGTGCAGTGCTGCAGTACTGATTACTGAATGGGAGAACCTCAGAGTCCAGGACTGGGCTCCTGCGTCAGAGCTGCAGGGTCAGGACAGGCTGGTTTTCATGGGCATAGAGAAGAATTATTTGCATATCTTACTGCTAAAACATGCTGTGGAATTACACCTGAGCTGAAAACAGTGCTCATAGCAGATATATGACATCAAAGATATGGATGTCAGTTACAGAGTTTGACTAAGTGTTGTGGTTTCATATTCACATTTTTTTTTGGTAAAGATTCACCATATTACATTTCGTTTTCTTTTGTCCTTGTGCACAGAAGTTTTGTTTTCACAGTCAGGATTCTTTAGTATAAATATGTAATTAAAGAGCACCATACATACTTGTGTTTCTACATATGCGCTCAGTCTTTTCCAATACCTGAGCAGGACATGGCTTCTCCCAATTGTGATTTTTGGAAACACTTACTCCTGTAAGGTTATGGTAGCAGAACTCATTTTTGTGACAAGAACACTGGGGTTTTTTCTGAAAGTTACTTCTTCATGATAGAATACTGTCCTTAGACTTTATATATATTTCTAAATTAGACATTGTGGAGATTGTCTAAGACTCAAAATTGGTCATGGAGACAGATGCATATTTGCAGCAAACTCACTCATTTTTCATTCTGAAGTTATTAATTTATTCCTTTAAAGTCCCCCCTCCATTTTCTCTCTGTATGTGTATACCGTTTAACATTTGACTGTTTTGTGTTGTTTTATATTAGCTTTTATTTTCTCCAGTTAGCATACTCCATATACCTGTGGCTTTTAATTATCTTTTAGGGTGCATTTTTCATATTTAATCAGTTCTCTTGTTTCAGTCCTCCCAATTCAGTTCCACGTACCACACTTCAATTTTGCTTTCACATCAGCAATATTCCCTTGTCCTTGGTCATCTATGACCTATGAATAAGCTGTGGCCCTTTCTTATGTTTCTAGTTCCTTTTATTTCAGTGTCCATATTCCAAAAATTTATTTATCTCAAACTGTGCATAATGGAGTAAAAACTTAAGATGGAAACGTAACAGTTATAAGGATGGTAGTAGTTCAAATATATACATGGATTCTCGGCAGCATGGTTCCAATAACAGCCGACGTTTCAGGTTCCTAATGCTACAAAATAGAATTCACAACTGCAGGCACACAAAGAATGTTTTGCGTATGAAACAGGCTGTTTTTGTCTTCTCAAGGCTTTGTTTTATTGTTTGAGGTAATATTTTACAGGCACCTTTAAATTCCTCCAAGGCTCAAAGGGCATGAATTAAGAGGACGTAGAGAAAATTAAACATGTGAAACTTGGGGTTAAGTACTGGGAAATAATGTCTTGTGAACAGGACCTGCATATCCAATCCATGCACTGATGATGGCTGTTTTCTGTGTAAGCCCCAACTGAAACCAAGCCAATCATAACATAATATAGACTTTGTAAGTATTTTCCAGGTCTTCTGTCTTAGTGAGGCACTGCTTTATATAGATTTCATGGAGAAGAGCACAATGTGGTCATGGGTCAATTTTCTATGCTGCAATGCTTGCCTTTACAAACATGCACATATGGGCAGCATTTTTGGGAAAAAATTCCATGAGGTTGAGAGTCGTTGAGTTGAGATATGCGGTTGGCAAAGATATGGGGATGTTGAAGGGGAAAATAGGATAGAGACATAAACATATTAAACTTATACACGTGGAGTATACAATTCTTCAGAACTTAGAAAAAAGGTGCCTACTAGATGGGTGAATTGTCTAAAGACAATAAATCCCCAAAGAAAATGTTAAGATATATGCTGAAAAATGTAAGGGTGGATAGGTAAGGCAACACTCAGTAAAGGCAATGATAAAGAAGGTTTTCTTTTTTCTTTTTTAAATTTTACTACACCATATTTCCAGGAGCACTTTTAAACCATGATAACAGAACCAACATTGCAGGTGCACATATACAAACAGAGAGAGAGAGAGAGAGAGAGAGAGAGAGAGAGAGAGAGAGAGAGAGAGAGAGGAGAGACAGGTGTCTGGAAAAAGAGGTACAGAGACCTGAGATTGTATATGGTTTTTGTGAACATGCCAAGGAAACAATAATGAACCAGTGTAAGATGTGTAGGTAAAAGTTTGGTTCATTGCTTGTTTTGTAGAACAGGATAGGGACCAGTAGGAGGTGCCAATTTACCTCTTGGATTTTCTCACCCCAAGGGGCAAGTGAAGGGTCCCTGAATGGTGAAAACATAACTACAGATAAAGGGTTGTGAAATAAGGTACAGAATATTGGGGGTGTTGTATGTGCAGCTTTGGCATGTGTGGCTGTGGTACGTGGGGCTGTGTGAGAACCTTAGAGAAAAAGTGCTGGGAGCTAAAGAACAAGGTCTTTTATTTTGCTGTTTCCTGGATTAGTGGGATAAATAGAGGACCTTTGACAATGTCTGTATGTGATCTGGATTCCTAAATGAATGGGGACCAGGGACAGAAATTGAAGACACTGAGCAGACATTGAATGAAGATTTTGGGAACCACTATTGGTACAGCTACTGAAGAGGATCCAGGGCATTCACTGGGTTTTAAAGGGCTATAGGACAATTGTAGGATTTCTGTTGGGGAAGATAACAACAACCATAACTGTTTTTCTTAAGTGTATGTGTTAAAATCTTTTAATTATTAAAGGTTGTCGGATACAAAGATATTACATACCATGTATTCCCAAACCTGAAGATACAGGCCTTCTGAAATCAAAGGTATGAGGCAATAAATCTTGAGTTTAGAAAACAAAGAATTAAGAAAGTTTTTTTCCATTAGAAAAATACATTCACCCTCTATCGTAGGTCAGGAGAAAATGTCAGGAGAACTCATCCTGCCTTATAATAAATAAATAAAGATTGTCAGTATATTTTCTGCATACAGAGTCACTTGATCACATATGGTAATATTGACATGAACTTCAGCCCAATGGGTTTTTTATTTTTTATTTTTATTTTTTACAGGGCTGAGGACAGAACCCAGGGCCTTGCACTTGGTAGGCAAGTGCTCTACAACTGAGCTAAATCCTCAACCCCTTGACAGGAACTTCAGGAAAGCAATGAATGTTTTTCTCTCTTGCAGTATAGTGGTTTCATCATGTTTGCCCACATGTAAAATAAAACCAATAAATTGAATGCTAGTAAGTAGACATCCTTGAATTTGCATAGTACCTCATTACATTATTTTTAATGATCTGACTGAGGTAACTTCTGTCCCTCAAGGACTAGTCCTATGACAATATCACGTAGGAAGAGGACCATAGGTATATGTGAGATACAAGCACCATTCAGTGAGAGTGTCTTCCTATGACTTCACACCTCATCCCTCCTGACAGAGATTCTAGCAGTGACAGACAGTGTGACTGTGAGATCAAGAAATGAACTTCGAAGTGCAAAAATATATTTCAAATGAAAATGTCACTACCTGTCAACAGTGTACAACCATAGAGGAGATTTCTAGGTCACATGATTGCTATTTTGAAATCCATGGAATCCTGCATATTTTTTGCCAAATTTGAACAGAATCACGCTAATGTTCATAGGCAAGAGGGACCCCTTTCTCTCCAACCAGGCAACACTTCTTTTCACTCATTTTTAAATGCTCTAATATCATTGATAATCAGGAGAGTTTCACTTAGAATTTAAATTCCATTTCTGTTATTATTGGAGATGATGACTTTATGAATAGTCTTCTGTCCACATTCTCTGACTGAAAGGAAGGATCCCAGTTAGTTAGAGGAGGACAGAAGACAGAAAGTTGTGTGCCCCAGAGAATACTATGTCTCTCTTCTCTTTATTGTAGTCTATGTTTTATTGTAGAGACTCATGTCTCAGACATGTGATAAAAATGTTCTTTAGAAGAAAAATAAGACAACTCTTAGCATTTTGTCTAAGCTCTGCCCCAGAGTTACCTGACAATAGCCAGAAATGCCTGACTCACTCAAAAAGGGGCTGCTTGCCTATTCTGCTCTCTCTTGCTCTTGACTTATTGCTCCCACTCTGTCCTCCTGCTCCATCCCCATTTTCTCCTGATTCAGTCCGGTCCTCTCTAGTGCTCAAGGGCATCCTTTATTTCTCCAGTCTTCTATACTTTCTGTGTTTTTGTCTCTGTGTGTATGTGTCTGTGCCTCTATCTCTGTTTCTCTCCCTCTCTCTCCCTCCCTTTAACTCTTCCCTCTCCTTCCCTCACTCCCCCTTCTCTCTCCCTCTCCCTCACTCCCTCCCTCCCCTCCTCTCTCTGTCTCTCTCTCTCTGTCTCTCTCTCTGCCTTTGTTTCTACTACCCACTTTACTCCCCCTGCTATGCCCTAAGCAAAGTCTATTCTATACTATACCTTATAGAGGCTGGTCCCTCAGAGGGAAAGAATGCCTCAGTATGTGCCTGAGGAGTTAGCCCCTAACCCTATACCTTACCAATTCATCCACCAAAACATCCCTTCTCTCACCTTTTTTCTTTTTATAAACACAACAACTACTGTGTACTTCAATTTTTCAAATAAATTATAATCACATGATATATTTAAGAGAAGAAAATTTTGAGGTCATCTCCGTTCTATTGGCTCTACTATTCTACTACATACAAGCATCTCTGTCTGCATTGTTTATTTGATTGTTTACTTGCTTATTTACTTATTTTCACTTTACATCTCAATGACAGCTTCAGTTCTCCCCTCTTCCCAATATTGCCCTTAGAAATCCCTCCCCACATTGCCCTTTCCCCTTTCCTCTGATAAAAGGAGTCACCCTTGCATACTACCCCACCCCGGGGTGACTTTTCTCTGCAGGACTAGACATATCTTCTCCTACCTAGGCTCAACAAGGCAGTTCGGGTGTGGGGAACGGAATCCAATGATAGGCAGTAGAGACCATAACGGTGACTGTTCCATTTTTTAGGGTACACACATGAGGATCAATCTGTGTATTTGTTACAGATATGTAGAGGGTCTAGGTCTGTTTCCTTCTTGCTCTGTTGTTGGCTGCCCAGTCTGTTTGGCCTTGCATCTGCCTCAATATCCAGCTGGAGGAAGCCTCTCAGGAGACAATTGTGTTGATCTCAATGGGAAGACAATTTTTATGGGTTAACGAAGTCCCCATCCTTCCTTTTAAAGTCCTGTCATGGTACAAGAGGTGGACACTTCAGTCTCTATATCCCGGCTGGTAGGAATCTCACCTGGGGTTACGGTCATAGACTTCCCATGTACTCTCCTGTCCTACAGCTCTAGTTAGGAAACAAAGATGCCCCCAACACCACTGTGCATAATTCAATTCTCATTCCCAGCCATCTCTTGCCTCTATCTCCCTAGAACTGATTGGTATCCTCTGCCCTCTTCTCATCTCTTCTCTCTACACAGTTCCCTCTCTCTGTCTACCTCCACTGAGTATTTCATTTCCCCTTCTTAGTGAGCATCTTTGCTTGAGACTAACTTACTATCCAGTTACTTGTGCTTTTGGATTGTAGCATGGTTGTCCTGCACATTATGACTAGTGTAAAGTAATGAGTACATATCATAAGTGCTTTATAGTTCTGAATTACCTTAATCAGCATGATATACTCAAGTTCCAATAATTTGCCTGCAAAATTCATGAGGTTTTTGTTTTTAATAGGAATAGAATTACACTGTCTAGATGTTTCACATTTCCTATCCATTCTTCAGTTGAGGGACACCTATGTTGTTTCGAGTTTCTGGCTATTATGAACAAATCTGCTATGAACAATCTTGACTAAGTGTCCCTGTGGTATAGTGGGTGGTCTTTGTTTATATGCCCAGGGATGATATAACTTGGTATTGAGTTAAAAGTATTCCCAGATTTTTGTAAAACAACCAAATGTAATTTGAGAGGTTGTGCTAGTTTTCACTCCCACCTGCAATGGAGTGTCTTCTTGCTCCAAGTCCTTGTCAGCATGTGCTATCACTTTGGGTTTTGGTCTTAGTAATTTACCTGCGTGTAAATGGAATCTTAGCTAGAGCCCCTGAAATGTAATGATTTTTCTGCATATGAAAGAAAGAGGTAGTGTTTGCCATTTCAAGCTTTTGTCAAATCGTTCGATCCAACATTTTCCATAAGGAGGAGATTTTTTTGTTTAAGCTCATACTGAAGTCCAATCAGTGTTTCTCTGGCTAAGAGATAGATGGCTGTGTCTTAAGTTTAAACTTTGTTCAGTTTCAAGGCAAACTCGACTATTTGTTGCTTCCCTGATGATGCTGATTCAGGATTTGACGTCTGAATCATATAATGTGATTTCATTATTTCACATTGCTAGCATCCACTGCAGAACCTTTCCTAGAGGCTGGAGGGCCCAGTTTACATCTTTGATGGTTAATGAGAAGTCAGAGATAGGGCAGTTGAGAGACAGGCTCTGTGAGGGATGTAGCATGCCGGGTCCTGACTACTTCAGTTGAATCCTACAGGGCACCCAGGGTCGTATAACATCACCAACAGTCATACATGTCATAGGAGTCAAGCATGTTTTCCTCTCCTGAAAGCCTGAAACACTTACAACTTGGAAAAGTCACCAGGTACAGGAGCTCCAAGAGAGCAAAACATCTATTCAAATGGAACCCACAAACTTATCTGAGGAAAAATAAAACTAAGTCAGGCTGATTATGTGCCTGTGTACTGGAGGTTCTCCACAGAGATTTCCAGCCATTCCAGATGGAAGGGTTCAAGCACAGGTGAAATTTCATGAGCAAGGAAGGGGAACAGCCTATTTGGACTCCGTGGCCTCTGCTGCTGCTGTCTCCACTGCTACTGTAGTTGCTGTTGTTTCTAGATGCTGCACTGGCCACTGTAGTGAAGGGGAGCTCCTGGTGGCATTTTAGGAGAGAAATTCTCTTTCTTGGTGGTGATGTTACAACTCTTATGACAGAATCTCTCAAAAGACAAAGTAATTCTCACACAGTTTATTTCTTCTGGATAGGATCTTTGTCTATCTTTCCAGGGTGGACTGGAGTCTGACAGTGGGTACTTCTGATTAGCTTGGTCTGAGATATTTGGGGTGTCTCATTTACCTGGGGAAGTGCTCGGAGGTATTGCCTCTAAGTGACTGACTGCTACAAATATCCCTATGGGTAGGGCGATGTGGAAGGATGCAGGTAAGTGAATGGGGTCTGGTTCTAGGAACAAGGAAAGGTCCTACCATCTGTAGCTGCTAGCCTTAATTCAACCTTATCAGATTTTCTCTCACTGCCCGAAGCCTTACAGTACATCATAGCTCAGACAGTGTAGAATGAGAAGACTATTCAATTAGAAGAAAAGGATAATCTCAGTAATAATATGTATGGATGTTGGCCACAGTTAAGAGCCATGTACTATGTTCCTTATGTATGGAAAGAAGATACCGTCAGTTAGTATTAAAAATGCTAATTGTATCATCAATAAACTTTGGACATGTACTTGAAAACTTTATGTTAGAGAAGAAGAAGGCAATTGTTTTCAAATATCATTTAAGTAAACAGTACAAATGTTACTAGAACTGAAGTCATAGGAGAAACAATACATTACCAAATCTCACTGGCTTTTCTCATCTACTGAGTCATTTTCAAAAATATCAACTTAATAATTTGTTCTTATTTTACACTGCTAGATTATAGAACCACTTAGTGATTCTTCTATTGTGTGAAGAAACAAGAAGTTTAATAGAATATGACACTGAGGAGCATGTTCTAGAGAATTTCCATGGCTTGAAGAAGAGTCATATCTTTAACCATAAAAGCCATGCTTAGACATCATAGGGCAGAGCTTCCTAGATTCTGAAGTGATCCTGGAAAGAACTTTTTGATCCTCTGCGCCCCCTGCTGGTCCTAAGAATCCCTGTAGGAAGTTTTTGTGCAAGTTCACGCTGGACTTCCCTCACTGTGTCTCTGGTACAGTAGTAAGTGCCTGTGTCATCATTTTGCAGACTGTTCATTTTTAAGAAAACTTGGTTCTTGGAGGTGTCCCTGCTGATGCTCAGTCTGGATTTGAGAGCTGAATTATATGATGTGTCTCCATTATACCTCATTCTTCCCATCCACTCCAGACCTTTTCCTGAAGGCTGGCGAACCCAGTATACACTGTAGCCGGTTAATGAGAATCCAGAGACAGTGTAGGTGAGGGACAGGGTCTCTGAGGGCTGCACCAGGCTAGGTCCTGACTCTGTCAGCTGTACCTGGGACAGGACACCTGGGGACAAGCAACATCACCATTAGTCATTCATCCTATAGATTAAGTGCCCAAGTCCCTCTCCTGAAACTCTGAAACACTTACAGCTTGGAAATGTCACCAGGCAGAGGAACAGCACCAGGAAAGCCATGCTGTGTGAAGGAGGGTATAGTGAGAAGGAGTTAGGACTCCTCAGCTAGACCTTGGTTTTCAGTCTGAGCCTGAGGGCTGCTTTGCATCGAGGGAGGATCCTGAAAAGATAAAAGGAAGTGCAGGGCAGAATTTCTAGTTTCCTCTCCATGTGCTCGAGATTACCTTTGTGCTTAGAAAAAAATGGAGCTAAAAACTCAGGAATTTTTCCCTCTTAATGTTTGGATTTCCAATTCTAAACATAAGACAGAAAGTATTAGTCACATTGTGCAAGCCTTGGAAGCAATGAAAGGGGCAGGGAGATAGGTAGGTTTATGGGTGAATATTTTTTCGAACAGTACAAGTAAAACCAGTCACCTTACCTTCAATGCAATCATATATTATTGTATATTGCAGTAGAGGATGTAGGATGGATTTGGGGTTCGTTTTTTCCCTCAGGAATTCTTTCCCTTGGATTCATTTCTTTCTTTTTATTTTAGATTTTTATATTTCAGTATTGCCTTCAGAACAGCATTAATGACACCTGCTTCACCAGGTGGTTTGAGAATAAAGATACAAAACCACAGACTTTAAATAGTCTTGTATTGTGACTGCTTTTCAAGTTGTCTTCACATATGTTGACAATGATAAATATCGGTATGATAAGTACGTATTATTTGATTTTTTAGTATAAAATATAGAAGTGATGATTACTTAATTGTGTGCAAAAACTGTATAATTATTACCTAACCAATAGTCATCAAAATTTTCCAACTATATATTTATACTTTTTTATATATGAGGTATCAACTGTTTTAAAAAAGAAAACACTTTCTGTGGACTCTCCTTAGTCTCATCACTTCCGAAGAAGAAGAAATAACTTTTAAGAAAGCAGTTCACAAATATTTATTCCATTTTCTTTCAAAGGTTTATCTGAGAGTAGATCCAAAAGACTGATGTGTGTCCTATGTCAGTAGTCTGAGTGATTTAGACTTCCTCTTTAGGGACACTGTAGTTGGGATCTAGTCTTTGCACCTCTTAATTTATGTCAGTTTCTCTGTATCAATGTACATTTATATATCTCTGTTTGTCTCTTGTTTCAGCTTGTAGCACATAAACATGTTCTAAACATGATTATCCATTGGTGAATGTAGGGAACATTAACTGTTCATAACAACTCATAAAATTCAGTAGCATGACACCAGCTTGTTATGTTAACTGAAGTGAAAGTTAATCCAGAGATCACTGAGTGATGAGACAAAGTGGAGCAGAGGGCAGGCATGAACATGAGGAACCTTGTGCCTTGGGGTGTTGATCAGCATAGAGAGTATGAGACTGGAGAGCTTCTCCTTATGCCTTGGTAATGGAAACACCAGGGAAGAGAAGTAGAGAGCTATCACAGTTTGTTTGCTAGGACTCCAAGAATGTAAATCTATTACTTGGCCTTGGTGTCCCCACATTGTGTTTTTCTTATTTTTTGTGCATGATATTTGTACTCTGAGCAGGTGTGATCCAGACCATTCACATTAGGGAGAAACTCATCCATTTAATGGTCATTAACAAACAGTATTAGTGTTGTGTTCCTCTTTTTCTGATCCTCTGAGTGTTAGGAGGATATTTTTCAGACATTATTCTCAGTAGATCTCATCTTGGGTTTGTCTGATAGTTTCATTGTGGTTACAAAAGTGGGGAAGGAGTATCATAGAAATAAATGCATCTTTCTATACTATGTTGGAGAATGTGATGTAAGTCCACATATTCATGTGTTTTTGTCTTTGGCTACTTCAGAGATAATCTGTGTCCCTACTCTGTCCCACAATGCTGCTTTCCATAAATCTACCTACAATAAAGTTACTAGGAAAAAGTTATTAGCAAAAGCATGAGTTCATGATAAAGCCACACATTATTTGTAATCGTCTTAAATTTCAGATTTGGATCCTTACTGATGTCTTTCTTTGGTCACGTGTATATTTACATCGATAATCATTTATTTGGTTATCTTGCTAGGACAATACCAGACTGTTTGTTTGTGTGGTGACTAGGATTTTATCAATGCAATACAAACTATAGTCATCAGCACAAAAGGAACCTCAATTGAAAAAAACAAAACAAAACAAACAAACAACAACAACAACAACAACAAACAACCTATCCATCAGACTGGTCTACAGGCAAGCCTGTGGAGGTATTCTTATAAATGACAATAAGGGAAATCCCAGGCAGATGTGTTTGGTGCCACTGTGGTACTGTGTTCCTGAGTTGTCTTAGAAAGGTCGTAGAACCACCATGGAGACACAATTATTCAGAGGAGTTTCTTCATGGTGTCTCATTCAGTTCTCACTTTCAAGTTCTTTCCTTGACTTCATGTTCTAAATTTCCTCTGTGATATTTCATAAGAATAAAGATGGCAGAAACTCTTTCCTTCCCCCATTGCTTCTGATCATAATGTTCTATGCCAATATCACATAGGAAGAGGAAGATAGGCATGTGTGAGCTACAAGCAACATTCAGTGAGAGTGTCTTCTTATGACTTCACACGTCATGCCTCCTGATAGAGATTCCTGACAGAGAGACCGTGCAACTGTGAGATCAAGAAGTCAACCCTGACATGTAAAAATGTATTTCAAATGAAAATGTCACTACCTGCCAACAGTGTACAAATGTACAGGAGATTTCTGGGGCATGTGATCGCTATTTCTAAATCCATGGGATCCTACATATTAAATGCCAAAGTTGAACAGGATCATGCTCATGTTCATAGGGAACAGGGACCCCTTTCTCTCCAAGCTTACAACTCTTCTTTTCATTTACTTTTTCAAATGTTCTCATATCATTGGTTATCAGAAGTGTTTCATTTAGAATTTAAATTCCATTTCTCTTGTGATTGAAGATGTTGACTTTATGAAACGTCTTCTGCCCACATTCACTGACTAAAAGGAAGGACCCCAGTTATTTAGAGGAGGACAGAAGGCAGAAAGTTGTTTGCCCAAGTAAATACTATGTCTGTCTTCTCCTTTTTGTAGTCTATGTTTTATCCTGGAGACTCACATCTCAGACAAGTGATAAAAATCAATTGTTCTTTAAAAGAAAAATATGACAACTGTTGGCAGTTTGTCTAAGCTCTGCCACAGAGTTACCTGACAATGGCCAGGTATGGCTGAATCACTGTAAAAGGGGCTGCTGCCCACTCCACTCTCTCTTGCTCTTGTCTTCTTGCTCCCACTCTGTCCTCCTGCTCCATCCCCATTCTCTCCTCATTCAGTCTTCTCCTCTCCAGTGCTCAAGGCCATACTTTACTCCTTCATTCTTCTACTCTCTCTGTGTGTCTTTGTTTCTGTGTCTCTGTGTCTGTCTGTCTGTCTTTCTCTGTCTCTGTTTTTCTCTCTGTCTCTGT
Source organism: Rattus norvegicus (assembly GCF_036323735.1). Taxonomy (NCBI): domain Eukaryota; kingdom Metazoa; phylum Chordata; class Mammalia; order Rodentia; family Muridae; genus Rattus; species Rattus norvegicus. Next base: position 139,382,498 of record NC_086024.1, read on the forward strand.
TTCTGTCTCTGTCTCTGTCTCTCTCTCTCTGACTTTCTTTGTTTCTACTAGCCTCTTTAGTACCCACTCTATGCCCTGAATTAATTCTCTTCTATACTATGCCTTATTGTGGCTGCTCCCTCGAAGGGTAAGAATGCCTCTGTATGTGCCTGAGGTGTTAACCCCCTACAGTATACCTTACAATTCATCCACCAAAACATATTCCTTCTCTCACCCTTCGTCTTTTTATAAACACAACAACCACTGTATAAGAGTACTTCAATTTCTCAAATAAAATATAATCACATGATATATTTAAGAGAAGAGAATTTTGAGGGCATCTCATTCTATTGGCTCTTCTATCCTACTACAGACAAGAATCCCTGTATGCATTATTTATTTGATTCTTTACTTGCTTATTTATTTATTTTCACTTTACATTCCAATCACAGCCCCCTTTTCCCTCTCTTCCCAGTCTTGCTTTAGAAATCCCTCCCCACATTGTCCTTTCCTCTTCTCCTCTCATAAGAGGAGTCACCCTTGCATACTGCCCCACCATGGGGTGCCTTATCTCTGCAGGACTTGACCCATCTTCTCCTACCTAGGTTCAACAAGGCAGTTCGGGTATGGAGAAAGGAATCCAATGATAGGGAGTAGAGACCATAACAGTTACTCTTCCACTTGTTAGGGGACCCACATGAGAACCAAACTGTGTATTTGCTACAGATATTTAGAGTGTCTCCTGCATGCTCTGTTTTTGGTTTTCCAGTGTGTTTGACCTTGCATTTGCTTCAATATACAGCTGGATGAAGCCTCTCAGGAGACAGTTTTGTTAATCTCAATGGGTAGACAATTTTTGTGGGTTAATGAATGTCTCCAACTCCCCTTTTGAAATCCTGGCGTTGTACAAGAGGTGGTCACTCCAGTCTCTATATCCTGGCTGGTAGGAATCTCATGTGGGGTTACCATCATAGACTTCCCATGTACTCTCTTGTCCTAGGGCTCTAGTTAGGAAATTAATATGCCCCCAAAACCACTGTGCATATTTCAATTCTCATTCCCAGACATCTCTTGCCTCTATCTGCCTAGAATGATTGGCATCCTCTGTCCCCTCCTTATCTCTTCTCTCTACCTAGTTCCCTTTCTTTGTCTACCTCCACTGAGTATTTAATTTCCCCTTCTTAGTGAGATTCATGCATCATCCCTTGGGACTAACTTACTATCCAGTTACTTGTGGTTTTGGATTGTAGCATGATTGTCCTGCACATTATGACTAGTGTACACTTATAAGTGAGTACATACCATATATGCTTTATGGTTCTGTGTTACCTTATTCAGCATGATATTCTCAAGTTCCTTTTTGCCTGCAAAATTTATGATGGCTTTGTCTTAATAGGAATGGTATTCCACTGTCTAGATCTTTCACACTTCTTATCCATTCTTCAGTTGAGGGGCACCTATGTTGTTTCAAGTTTCCGGATATCATGAATAAAGCTGCTATGAACATTATTGAGCAAGTGTTCCTGTGCTATAGTGGGTAGTCTTTTGGGTATATGCCCAGGAATGATATAGCTTGGTATTGAGTTATAAGTATTCCCAGATTTTTGTAAAACAACCATGTAAAACAACTCAATGTAATTTGAGTGAGGTTGTACTAGTTTTCACTTCCACCAGCAATGGAGGGGACTTCTTGATAAAATCCTTGTCAGCATGTGCTATCACTTGGATTTTTGGTCTTAGTAATTTGGATGCATGTAAATTGAAACTTAGCTAGAGCTCCTGACATTTAATGCTGGTTTTGAATGTGAAAGAAACAGGTAGTGTTTTTCCTTTCAAGCTTTTGTCAAATTGTCTGATACAACAGAGTCCATAGAGAGGATGTTTTTTTGTTTAGGCTCATACTGAAGTTCACTCAATGTTTCTCTGGCACAAAAGTAGATGGTGTGTCCAAAGTTTGAACTTTGTTCAGTTTCAAGAAAACTTTACTGTTCAATGTATCCCTCCTGATGCTAACTTAGAATTTGAGATCTGAATTATACAATGTGATTTCATTACTTTACATTGCTAGCATCCACTGCAGACCCTTTCCTAGAGACTGAAGGACCCAGTTTACACCATGGATGGTTAATGACAAGTCAGAGATAGGACAGTTGAGAGACAGGGTCTGTGAGGTATGCAGCAGGTCAGGTCCTATCTACTTCAGTTGTACCTCTACATGGCACCTGGGGTCATATAACATCACCAGCAATCATCCATGTCATAGATGTCAAGCCTGTCTTCCTCTCCTGAAAGCCTGAAACATTTACAGCTTGGAAAAGACACCAGGTACAGGAGCTTCACAGAAACAGAACATCTTGTCAAATGGAACCCCCAAACTGATCTGAAGCAAAGTAAAATTAAGGCAGGCTGATTGTGGGCCTGTGTACTGGGAGCTATCCACAGAGATCTCTAGCCAGGCCAGATGGGAGGGTTCATGTAAAGGGGAAAGTGTGTGAGCAGAGAGGGAGAATTACCTTCTCAGGCTCTGTGGCCTCTGCTGCTCTTACTGCTGCTGCTGCTGCTATCTCCACTCTTACTAGAGCTGCTGTTTCTCCAGGATGCTGCACTGAGTTGCAGGGGAGCTCCTGGCAGTGTTTTGCCAAGAGAAGTTTTCTTCCCTGGTGGGGGTGTTACAGCTCTTATGACAGAAGCTCTCAGAAGGCAAAGTGATTCTCACACACCTTTATTCCTTCTGGATAAAATCTGTATACATAGTTCTGTGGTGGGTTGGGATCTGACAGTGGGTACTTTCTATAGACACGCACTGGGAGGTTAAGGATGTCTCATCTACATGTAGAATGACTTGGTGGTGTTATTTATAAGTGACTGTTGGCCACAAATAACTCTGGGGGTGAGGGTGCGGCTGCAGAAGGCTATGGTTTAGTGACAGGGGCCTGGAGCTAGGAACAGACAAAGTTCCTACCATCCCTTCAGGATCTCTGGTGTTTCTAGCCTTAGTTCAGCCTGACCAGGCTTTCTCTTACTGCCCACCCCCATGCAAGACATCATAGCTTAGACGGGATAGAATGAGAACACTAGTCAGTTAGATGGAAAGGATTGTTTCAATAATAATATGCATGGATGTGGGCCACAATTAATAACAATGTATTTTGTTCTTTATATCTGGAAAGAAGATATTATACGTTAGCACTGAAAGTGCTAATTGTTTCACCATTAAATTGTGGACACGTATTTGAAAATGTTATAGAAGATGAATGCAATTGTCTTCAAACATCATTTAAGTAAACAGTAGAAATGTTATTAAAACTGCTGTCATGAGAGAAACAATAGGTTACCAAATCTCACTGGCTTTCCTCAACCACAGTGTTTCACTGCGTTTTCTTTATAAATATCAACTTCATAATTTGTTCTTATTTTATGCTGTTAGATTGTAGAAACACTTAATGATTCTTCTATTGTCTGAAGAAACAAGTTTAATAGAATATGATTATCACACTGAAGAGCATGTTGTAGAGAATTTCCATGGCTGGAAGAAGAGTCTATATATTTAACACAAAAACCCATGCTCAAAGAGCATAGGTCATAACTTCCTAGATTCTGAAGTGATCCTGGAAAGAACTTGTTGCTCCTCAGCGCCCCCTGATGGTCCTAAGAATCCCTGTAGGGAAGTTCTTGTACAGGTTCACAATAGACTTCCCTCACTGTGTCCCTGGCACAGAAGTACATGGCTGTGTCTTCAGTTTGCAGGATGTTCATTTTTAGGAAAATTGGCTCTTGGAGCTGTCCCTGCAGATGCTTAGTCTGGATTTGAGAGGTGAATTATAATCTGTGCTTCCATGACTCCATATTGCTTCCATCCACTCCAAACCTTTTCCTGGAGGCTATCGAACCCAGCTTAATCCACAGCCGGTTAGTGAGAGCCCAGAGACAGTGCAGGTGAGGGAAAGGGTCTCTGAGGACTGCACCAGGCCAGGTCCTGACTCCTTCAGCTGCACCTGGGACAGGGCACTTAGGGATAAGCAACATCATCATTAGTCATTCATCCTGTAGATTAAGTGCCTGAGTCCCTCTCCTGAAACTCTGAAACATTTACAGCTTGGAAATATCACCAGGAAGAGCAACAGCATCAGGACAGCCATGCTGTGATGAAAGCTCTAGTGAGAAGAAGATGTGGCTCCTTAGCTAGGCCTGGGCTTTTAGTCTGAGCCTGAGCCCGATTTTGCATTGGTGGAGGTTCCTGAAATGATAAAAGGAATTGTGAGGGATAATTTCTAGTTTCCTCTCCATGTGTTGAGATTTCCTTTGTGCTTAGAAAAAAAATGGAGCTGAAAACTCAGGAACTTTTCCCTGTTAATGTTTGGATTTCTAATTCTAAATGAAAAACAGAAAGTATTAGTCACATTGTGCAGGTCTTGGGAGCAAAAAGGGGTGGGAGGATAGGGAAGTTTTAGTAGGTGAATCTTCATTCATGCAATACAAACAGAACAAATTACTGTTTTGTCTTTATCTCTGTCCACACGACACAGAATCTCATCTCCATCAAGTACCTTTAAATAACTATAAAATAAATACATGGAAAGCCACGCAGAGTCCCAAGTACACAGAGAATAATCTGTGTTCAGTGTTGATAACTGGATGTGAAGAGTTGGTTATCTAGGGTTGGGCTCCTATATTCAAGCTGCAGGGTCAGGGCAGGGCTGGCTTTCATAGGCTATTTTTATTACAGTTTCTACCATTAGACACTAGGCAGGAGGTAGTGCTCAGAGAAGATATAACACATCAAATACATTGATGGCAGTTACAGAATTTAACACAGTATTGCAGTTTCATATTCACATTTTCTTTGTTAAGCATTCAACACACTGCATTTTGTTTTCCCTTGTGCATGTTCCTAGAACTTGCTTTTATATATATTCTAACTCCTTAGTGTGAAAGGGAAATTAAAAAAAAACTGTTATACATAGTTGTGTTTGTATATAGGAACACAGTGTTTCCCTTTTTGTCTTGTCTGGACATGATTCCTCCCTCATATTATTGCACAGGTCAAATTTCTTTGTGAGTTTAGCAGAACTACTTCTCTATGAAGCAAACACTTGGGATATTTCTGTATTTTAATTTTCATGAGAGAACACTGTCTTCAGGCCTTATAAAAACTTGCAAATTAAACATTCTAAGTCAATTCTTGATATAGCTCCATGTTTGTTAATCAGAAATATTTCTATTTGCAGCAAACTGAGTTGTTTTTCATCTAGAAATTCTCCATTTAATCCCTGTAATTTCACTATTCTTTTTTTTCCATTGTTATACTAGTCGTGTGCTGCCGCCTCCCTTCATGTTGTATTAGCCTACTTTTCATTTTCCCCGAGAAACATAAATTAGCAAACTGTGTTTGTACATTAACTCTTTGTATGAACTTGAATTTATTTAACTGGTTTTGTTTTCCCTTTCTGATCTTAATTTTCTCACCACAGCCCACTTGTGTGAACTGGCCACAATATTCCCCTGCCTTTGATCTTCTTTGTTCCTGACTTAAGATGACATTTCTTTCTAGGCAGACATGGAGCTGAAAGATCCAACAGTTGTACATCTTTATTTGAAGGCAGCCAGTAAGAGACATTTTTTTTGCAGACAACCAAGAGTGGCTCTCTTCCACAGTAGGCCGAGCTTGAGCACAGGATTTCAGCCCTCTTTCTTCCCCTGCATAGCAATGTACTTTTTCTTTCTTTTATTAAGTTTTTTTCCATCTTTATTAAATTGGGTATTTCTTACATACATTTCAAATGTTATTCCCTTTCCTGGTTTTTCAGGTCAACACCCCTCCAACTCCTACCCCTCCACGTATATATGGATGTTCCTCTTCCCTTGCTCCCCCCATTACTGCCCTCCCCCCAATAATCCCATTTTCTGGCGGTCCAGCCTTGGCAGGACCAAGGGCTTCCCCATCCGTGGGTGCCCTTACTAGGCTATTCATTGCTACCTATGCAGTTGGAGCCCAGGGTAAGTCCACATATATTCTTTGGGCAATGGCTTAGACCCTGGAAGCTCTGGTTGGTTGGCATTGTTGTTCATATGGGGTCTCAAGTCCCTTCAGCAATTTATTCCTTTGTCTGATTCCATCAACTGGGTTGCCGTTCTCAATTCAGTGGTTTGGTGCTGGCATTTGCCTAGGTATTTGCTGTATTTTGAATGTGTCTCTCAGGAGAGATCTACATCTGGTTCCTGTCAGACTGCACTTCTTTGCTTCATCCATCTTATCCAGTTTGGTGACTGTATATGTGTGGGCCACATGTGGGGAAGGCTCTGAATGGGCGTTCCTGCAGCCTCTGTTCTAAACTTTGCCTCCCTACCCCCTCCTAAGTTTATTCTTGTTCCCCTTTTAAAGAAGGAGTGAAGCATCTACATTTTGGTCATCCTTGAGTTTCATGTGTTCTGTGCATCTAGGGTAATTCGAGCATTTGAGCTAGTATACACTTATCAATGAGTGCATACCATGTGTGTTTTTCTGTGATTGGGTTGCCACACTGAGGATATTTTCAGTTCCATCCATTTGCCTATGAATTTCATAAAGTCATTTTTGATAGTTGAGTAGTATTCCACTGTGTAGATGTACCCCATTTTCTGTATCCATTCCTCTGTTGAAGGGCATCTGTGTTCTTTCCAGCTTGTGGCTATTATAAATAACGCTGCTATGAACATAGTGCAGCATGTGTCTTTGTTGTATATTGGAGCATCTTTTGGGTATATGCTCAGGAGCGGTACAGTTGGATATAAAGGTAGTACAATGTCCAATTTTCTGAGGAACCCCCAGACTTATTTCCAGAATGGTTGTACCAGTCTGCAATCCCTCCAACAATGGAGGAGTGTTCCTCTTTCTCCACATCCTTGCCAGCATCTGCTGTCACCAGAGTTTTTGACCTTAGCCATTCTGACTTGTGTGAGGTGTAATCTCAGGGTTGTTTTGATTTGCTTTTCCCTGATGACTAAAGAGGTTGAACATTTCTTTAGATGCTTTTCAGCCATTCGGCATTCCTCAGCTGTGAATTATTTCTTTATCTCTGAATCCAATATTTTAATAGAGTTATTTGTCTCCCTGCAGCCTTCCTTCATGAGTTCTTTGCATATTTTGGATATAAGCCCTCTATAGATTGTAGGATTGGTAAAGATCTTTTCCCCATCTGTTGGTTCCTGTTTTGTCCTATCAACAATTCTTGCCTTTGAGAAGCTTTGTAGTTTTATGAGATCCTATTTGTGGATTCTTGATCTCATCCCAACAAAACATTGAAGTCACTGTGTACACTAACCATAAGATGAGAGCCTTGTTTGTCCATTTGTGCTTATTTGCACAAATGAACTGAAATCGACTAGTGTGGGTTCTGTATGTTGTTTACTGGACTCTGATTCAGTTCTATGGCTTCTGTGATGAGGGTCCTAGGACTGTGATAATTGCGTGCTGAAGGAATATCTTGGAGATTCTTATTCAATGATTTAAGATGAGCAGTGAGACGAGCATAGCGTGACAAGAAGGTGGGGGTCCTTTTGGGTCACCTGGGACTCAAGTATTCCTATCATTACCTTGATGTACATCACTGATGATGAGACAAAAAAGTTTAGTGATCTTCATTCTCTGATCTCCCTGCATGAACCAATCTCCCATTACTCAATATCCTCCTCCTTCTTTCATTTTTTTGCCAGGGAACCATATTTCCCTTACAGAAGACCCAGTTTTTACATAGATTTTCATTTTGTATTTCAGAAGATCTTTGTGGCTGTCCTAGTCAAGGCTTCTAATCCTGCACAAAACATCATGACTAAGAAACAAGTTGGGGAGGAAAGGGTTTATTTAGCTTTCACTTTCTACATTGCTGTTCATCCACAAAGAGGGTCAGGGCTGGAACTCAAGAAGGTGAGGGAGGAGGAACTTGTGCAAAGGCTGTGGAGAGATGTTACTTGTTGGCTTTCTTCTCCTGGCTTGCTCAACTTGCTTTTTTATAAAACCAAGACTACTAGCCCAGTGATGGTACCAGTTACAAGAGGCCCTCTCCCTTGACCACTAATTGAGAAAATGCCTCATAGCTGGATCTCATGGAGAAATTTCCTCTAGTGAGGCTCCTTTCTCTGGGATAACTCTTTTGATTCATTGCACAGGTTTCATATTTGACTGACAATATATTTAACCTGGTGTTTTCAAGTCTATATAGAGGCGTCTGGTAAATGTGAGGGCAGATGATCTATGAATGTGGCCAGTATAGGATCCACCTTCCCATCAGACACAGGTCTACAACCTTGGCTCTCCATCTCTGGGTGCAAACAGAACATCAAAGAAAAATAGAAAACATTCTGTATTTAGTTCATCACTCCCAGATCTGAAAGACAACATAAACTCTTTTACTACTCACTTAGGACTTAGGCAAGTATATATTTTTAAGCTGACACCATGTTGCTGCTTTGCCTTCATGCTAAGATACTGTGAAATGTTACCCAGAGTGGACTGAAGTGACCACTGTGAAATTGCAGTGAAGTACACATTCATGATGAACCCACATTCTAGCACTCTTTCACCACTGTACAGGATTGAAGGATGCATATTCAAGGTAGTAGAGGTGTTTTATACGTTGTAAACAACTCAGCCCTATTGCTTTAGCTTCTATGGAAATACAGGCATTTAGTGACATTTCACTCCTCTTTTCATTTGCTTTAGTGCTGCAGGCTTCCACCCATTGCTCCGTGGTTATTCATGGTTCTCTTTCCTCTGAGTTGCTGTATACATACACATATCTACGTTGCAAATTACAGAATTTACAAGAACATTGAGTTTTGGCCCTTAGAAGATATCAACAACTAAAAAAATTAGAAACCTTTAAGAACAGTCCGGTGGGAACTGGGATGAAATCAGAGAAATTGTAAATCTCAGGCTATTTATTCACTTGACTAGTTGTAGTTGTGATGCTGTGGTAGGCAAAATACTCAATCCTCTCTCCCTCTCAGAAACATTATCTTCACACAGAGAGAGGGACCTGATGATGGTAGAGCAAGACAGAATGTAGAATCACTGTACAGAAGAACCTGTGGTGGTTATTGGAGCATCGTCCAAATATCGTTCTAATGAATGAACCAATAAGAACAGAATCCTCATCTTCCCTTTGATTAAAAATCACATCATACCAATATATTGCAGACAGAGCTATTCCATCAACACAGGCAGGAGACGTACCTGAAAATCTGACAATTTAGACAGATTCATAGACACTTCCTGTTTTGGTTGAACAACCCTCATCCCGTTTTTCCCAATACTCACCTAGTATTCTATAGTGACACCATCCATATGTTTCAAGAATGCTACTGAGAAGAAGGTTATATTTAGGTAGTTGGTGGCACACCTGACTTCTGGTGAGGATCCCCAACTGAGAATAGTCAAGAATCGTTTGCATTATGTTTCTGGGACAGAAATGTAAAGAAGATCCTTAGAAGCTTGGGAGAAGGAAAGGGATTAATGTGTTAAAACAAAAATCTTTCTAATAGGGTTATTTGGCTCCCTGGAGTCTAACTTCTTTAGTTATTGTATATATTGGACATTAACCCCCTAACGGAGATAGGAATGGTAAAGATCTGTTCCAAATTGTTGGTTGCCATTTTGTCCTAGTGAAAGGGTCCTTAGCCTTACAGAAGGTTTGCAGTCATATGCGGCCATATTTTTTTAATTCTAGATCTTGAGCATAAGTCAATAGTGTCCTGTTACGAAAGTTTCCCCATTACCCATGTGTTCAAGTCTACTCCCCAAATTTTCTTCTATGAGTTTCTGTTTCTAGTTTTTGTGGAGGTCCTTGATCCACTTGGACTTAAGCTTTGTAAAAGATGATAAGAATGTGTTGATTTTCATACGTCTACATTCTGCCCTCCAGTTGTATCAGCACCATGTGTTGAAATTACTATCTTTTTTCCATTGGATGCTTTTCAATCCTTTGTCAAGGATCAAGTGACCATAAGTGTGTGGGTTCATTTCAGGTTCTTCTATTATATTCCATTCATCTAATGCTGCTCTCTGTACCAATATGATACATTTTTCATTAATATTGCTCCATAATTAGCTGGTGGTCAGGGTTGATGATTCTTTATTTTTTTTTTCCTTTCCTTTTTTTTTTCTGGAGCTGGGGACCGAACCCAGGGCCTTGCCCTTGCTAGGCAAGTGCGCTATTGTTGAGCTAAATCCCCAACCCCTTTTGTTGATTCTTTTTATAGTTCTTTTTGTTTCAACTTGCTTGATTTCAGCAGTGAGTTTGATTATTTCTTGTTGTTTACTCTTCTTGGGTATATTTGCTTATTTTTGTTCTAGAGTTTTAGGTCTGCTGTCAAGCTGCTAAAATAGGAACTGTACATTTTTTTGGAGGCACTCAGAGTTATGATTTTTTTCCTCAGCACTGCTTTCATTGTGTTCCATAAGTTTGTTTATATTGTGCCTTCCTTCTAAAATGTCTTTGATTTGATTCTTTATATCATCCTTAACCAAGTTATCACTGAGTACAGCATTGTACAAATTCCATGTATATATTGGATTTCTCTCATTTTTGTTTTCATTGAAGCTTTAGTCCATGGTAATCTGATAGAATGCATGGGATTATTTCAATCTTCTTGTATCTGGTTAGGGCTGTTTTCTGACCGACTTTATGGTTAATTTTGGAGAAGGAAGAATGAGGTGCTGAGAAGAAGATATATTCTTTTATTTATCTGTTACACCATCTGGTTCATAACTTCTGTTAGTTTTTCTATGTCTCCGTTTAATTTCTGTTTTCATGATCTGTCCATTGATCAGAGTAGGGTGTTGAAACTCCCACTATTTTTGTGCGAGGTACGATGTGTGCTTTGAGCTTTAGTAATATTTGTTTTGGGAATGTAGTTTCCCTTGCATTTTGAGCATAGATATTCAGAATTAAGAATTCATTTTGGTGCATTTTTCCTTTGTTGAATATTAAATGTCCTTTCTTATCTTTTTGATGTCTTTTGGTTGAAAATCGATTTTATTCAATATTGGAATGGCTACTCCAACTTGTTTCTTGGGACCATTTCCTTTTAAATTATTTTCCATCCTTTTGCTCTGAGGTAGTGTCTGTCTTTGTCTCTGAGGTGTGTTTCCTGTATGCAGTAAAATGCTGGGTCCTGTTTCTGTATCCAGTCTCTTAGTCTATGTATTTTAATTGGGGAGTTGAATGCATTGATATTACTAGACACTAAGGAATAATGATTGTTGTTTCCAGTTATTTTTGTTCTTTGAGGTGGAATTATGTTTGTGTATCTCTCTTCTTTAGGTTTTATTGCAAAGTGATTACTTTCTTGCTTTTCCTACACTGTAGTTCCCCTCCTTGTGTTGGAATATTCTATTATCCTTTTTCTGGCTGTGTTTGTAAAAATATTGTGCAAATTTGGTTTTGTCATGGAATATCTTGGTTTATTCATCTATGTTAATTGAGAATTTTGATGGATATAGTAGCCTGTGCTGGCATTTGCATTCCCGTAAAGTCTGTATGACATTTGCTCTGAACATTCTGGCCTTCATAGACTCTGGTGGGAAGACTAGTTTAATTCTGATACATCTGCCTTTATAGTTTCTTGACCTTTTCCCCCTACTCTTTTTAATATTCTTTCTTTGTCTGGCTTCTTTGCTGTTTTGACTTTTATGTGACAGGAGGAATTTCTTTTCTTGTCCAATGTATTTGGAGTTCTGTGGGGTTCTTCTATACTCATGGGCATATCTTTCCTTAGGTTATTGCTTCTATAATTTTTTTTCTACAATTTTTTCAAGATCTTTACTGGCCCATTAAGTTGGGGGTCTTAAATCTCTTCTATACCTTTTATCTTTAGGTTTTATCTTCCCATTGTGTCCTGGATTTCCAGGATGTTTTGGGTTAGGAGCTTTTTGCATTTTACATTTTCTTTAACAGTTGTTAAAAATTCTACTAGTGTGTGAACAAAAAAGAACTTTAATAGTCTGTAACACTGAAGAGAAATCTCTAGAGAATTTCCATGGTAGAAGAGGCGTCCACATTTTTGACACTAAAACTCATGCCTACACAACATAGGCTAACACTTCCTAGAGTCTGAAGTGGTCCTGGATATCATTGTTTGTCTTTATTGCCCTCTGCTGGTCCTGAGCATCCCTGTAGGGAAGGTTTTGTTCATGTTTACATCAACTTCCCTCACTGTGTTTCTGGCACAGTAATACATGGCTGTGTCATCAGTTTGCAGACTGTTGATTTTTAAGAAAACTTGGCTCTTGGAGGTGTCCCTGCTGATGCTCAGTCTGGATTTAATTGCTGAATTATAATCTACGCCTCCATCATAATGTATTACTCCATCCAGTCCAGACCCTTCCCTGGAGGCTGGCGAACCCCGTGTACACGGGAGCTGGTTAATGAGAACCCAGAGACAGTGCAGGTGATGGACAGGGTCTGTGTCGGTTCCACCAGGCCAGGTCCTGTCTCCTTCAACTGTACCTGAGACAAGACTGCTGTGCACAAACAGCATCACCTTTAGTTACACATCTAGTTGTCATGTCTGAGTCCCTCTTCTGAAACCCTGAAACACTTACAACTTGAAAATGTCATCAGGCAGAGGAGTAGCACCAGGACAGCCATGCTCTAATGAAGCCTCTAATGAGAAGAGGATGAGGCTTCTCATCTAGGCCTGGGCTTTTATCCTGAGCCTGAGGGCTGCTTTGCATTAGGGAGGGTCCTGTGAGGATAAAAGAAGCGCTGGGCAAGGTTTCCAGTTTTCCTTCCTGTCGAAAGAAAGTTGCCTTGCGAATTTTAGAGCAATTGGAAAAGAAAATAAGGAACATTTTCCTGTTACTGTTTGGAATTTAGATTATAGATAAACAGGAAGTAATAGGATTCACACTGTGCATGTCTAGGAAGAAACAGGGGAGTGGTTATAGTCAATGAACCCGAATTCATGAAGTGCGGGCAGAAGAGGGTACCATGTCCTATGCATTTTTAAAACAAGATTTTTAAAATTTTTTTTATTAACTTGAGTATTTCTTATATACATTTCGAGTGTTATTCCCTTTCCCGGTTTCCAGGCAAACATCCCCCTAATCCCTCCCCCTCCCCTTCTTTATGGGTGTTCACCTCCCCATCCTACTCCCATTGTCGCCCTCCCCCCAACAATCTAGTTCACTGGGGGTTCAGCCTTAGCAGGACCCAGGGCTTCCCCTTCCACTGGTGATCTTACTAGGATATTCATTGCTACCTATGCGGTCAGAGTCCAGGGTCAGTCCAACAAGATTTTAATTCATTATCAAATATTCTTACTTGGCTCAGTGTCCAAACCACATGTCCTTCTGTCCGGTAGTCTTCTCTGCAATTGACTTTTCCTTTCTCATCAGACTTGGGAAGTCATAGATGGTGTTTTTTATTTCTTTAATTTTAATTTCTTTAATTTTTTATTTCTTTTTTTTAATACTCCAGGTTTCATTCCCCTCCTTTTCCATCAACCGACTGTTCCATATCTCATACATCTTCCTGACCTCCACCCCTGGCTACTTGAGGTTTTCCCCAGATCACCCACCCCACTAGACCTCTAAACTCCCTGGGGCCTCCTGTCTCTGAGCTTTATGTGCATCTTCTTGGACTGCACACAGACTTCTCTGCTCTATAAGTGTTTGGGGCCTGGTATCATGTTGTATATGCTGTCTGGTTGGTGAAGAGTTTCAAGATCTCCGGGTTCCAGACTAATTGTGACTGCTGGTCCTCTTACAGTGGGAATCTCATCCTCAGCTATTACCATCTTTTCCAGGCATCCCCTTGAGCTGGATCCCATTTTGCACCTATTGCTGGATCTTCTTTCCCTCATGCTTTTCTCCATTTCCGTCCCTGCACTTCTTTCACACAGGAACAATTTTGGGTTAGTTTTGTCTGTGGCATAAAAAACCCATCCCTCACATAATGCCCTGTCTTTCTGCTGGAAGTGAGATCTACAAGTTCTGTCCCCCCGCTGTAGAGCATTTTATCTAGACTCCCTTTCTTTGAGTCCTGAGAGTTTGTCACCTCCCAGGTCTCTGGTACTTTCTGGAGGGTCCTCCCAATCTTCGACCTTCCGAAGTTGCCTGTTTCCATTCTTTGTGCTGGTCTTCAGGGCCTCAGTCTTTTTTTCAATGCAATATCAGACAATGTTCTCCCCTCCCCCATCTCACTATCCCCTTTTCCCTCCCAGTTCCTCCCACATCCTCCACTGTGTTGGCTTTCATCTAACTCCCAAGTGGGACTGAGACTTCCTCCCTTGGGTACTTCAGCTTGTTTAACTTTTTGAGTTCTATGGACTGTAACTTGGGTAGTCTGTAGTGTTTTTGGCTAATATCCACTTATTAATGAATAAGACAGTGCATGTGCTTTCGGTTCTGATTTACCTCACATAGTATGATTGTTTTTTTTTTTTCATTCCATCCATTTGTCTACAGAAGTCAGGGTATTCTCATTCTTAATAGGTGAGTAGTATTCCATTGTATAAATAAACCACATTTTCTTTATCCATTCTTCTGTGGTGGGACATCTGGTTTGTTCCCAACTTCTGTTTATTGCAAATAAGGCAATATTAACACAGAGACAGGCAGGTAGATCAATGGAATAGAATTGAAGATTCAGAAAGGAACCCACAGACCTATGGTCACATGATCTATAATGAAGGAGCTAAAACCATCCAGAAAAAGATAGCGTTTTCACCAAATTGTGCTGGTTCATCTGGACATCTGCATGTAGAAGAATGCAAATTGATCTATTCTTATCACCCTGGACTAAGTTAAAGTACAAGTGCTTCAAGGATCTACACATAAAACCAGATACACTCAAACTAATAGAAGAAAAATTGGGGAACAGCCTCGAAGAAATGGACACTATGGAAACTTTCCTGAATAGAACCCCAATGGCTTATGCTCTAAAACCAAGAATTGACAAATAGGACCACATAAAACTGTAAAGCTTCTGTAAGGCAAAGGACACTGTTAATAGGAGAAAACAACATTCAACAGATTGTGAAGAGATCTTTTCCAATACCACATCCAATAGAGTGCTAATATGCAATATATACAAAGAACTCAATAAGTTAGACTTCAGAGAACCATGAAGCCCTATTAAACATGGGGTACAGAGCTAAACAAAGAATTCCCAGCTGAGCAATATCGAAGGCTGAGAAGTACATAAAGAAATTTTTAATAACCTCAGTTATTAGGGAAATGCAAATCAACACAACCCTTAGATTCCACTTCATAACAATTAGAATGGCTAAGATCAAAAACTCATGTGACAACAGATGCAAGTGAGGATTTGGAGAAAGAGGAACACTCTTCCATTGATGGTGTGATTATAAGCTGTTAGAATCATTCTGGAAATCAGTTTGGAGGTTCATCAGAATATTGGACGTAGTAGTTCCTGAAGACTCAGCTATATCACTCTTGGACATATAACCAAGGGATGCTCCAATATGTAACAAGGTCACATGCTCACTTTGTTCATAGAAGACTTATTTATAAAAGCCAGAAGCTGGAAAGAACCCAGATGTCTATCAACAGAGGAATGGATAAGGAAAATGTGCTACGTCTACACAACGGAGTACTACTCAGCTATTAAAAACAAATACTTCATGGAATTCATGGGTAACACACAGGCTGTGCACTCTCCTATAAGTGGATATCAGCCCCAAAGCTCTAATTACCTAGAATACAATTCTCAGACCACATGAAGCTTAAGAATAAGGAAGACCAAAGAGTGTATGCTTCAGTCCTTCTTAAAAGGGGGAACAAAAATATTAATAGGAGGATCTATGGAGACAAATTTTGGAGCAAAGCCTGAAGGAATGATCATTTGGAGCCTCTATTACCTGGGAATTCACCTATGCAGGGACCTATTAGTAACAGACTGGACTCTGATCCATTTGTATTTCTTCTGTTAAGAGAGTCTCAATAATTTGATAACTTTGTTCTGAGTGAAAATCTTAAGGATTCTCCTTCAGTGAATGAAGCTGAGAAGTGAGACTGGACCTGAGTAGAACAGGAAAGCTGGGGTCATTTGTGTGACCTGTTCCTCAAACATTTCTACTTTACCTTGAAGTACCTCACTGATGATGAATCAAATAAACTTAGAGTCATCCAAGCCTCTGGTCTTCCTGTACCAGCCAGTCTCCCAATATTCATTGACCTCCAAGGATGCATACTTTCCTTACAGAAGAGAGACATTTCCTATAGTTTTAATTTGGAAGATCCTGGCAACAGGTAACATTGTTGAAAATGAACATAATATTCTTTTGATAGACATGAAGTTAGAAGGAAAAGTGTTAAATGAAGGTCTTCGTTCTGGGATTTCATCAAAAGGTTTACATTCCACGGGTGCAGGAGGTCCAGTGGTCTTACTGTGTGTTAATAATGCTGTGATGAAACACTATGACAAGGCAACTCGGGGTGAAAGTGTTTATTTGGCCAGCACTTCTCCATTCCTCGTCATTAGAAAAAGAAATCAGAATAAGAACTCAAGCAGAGCAGAAAACTACAGGCAAGAGTTAAAGCATAATGATCAGCATACTGAGTCAAGATGGTGTTTCAAGGAGGTGTGCTCTTTATTGGAACCACTGGAAAAGATGTGAGACTGATGTAGTATGGACTGCAATTCCACGTCCCAGCGGTACTGACTGTTTTCTTCATGGATTTTACATACAGCTGTAATAGTTGATGGAAAGTATGTTTAACAAGGCTATGTAGGACTCTCTAATGTAACATGGCAGCTGGTAATCTCAGAGTTTGCCTATTGCATAAACCTCCTCCTCATCAAATACATATTTCTTTCATTGGCTGGGAACCCCTGGGTATACAGGGATTAGGAAGGAATAAAAGAACATTCTGATTTTAGTCTCTCGCAGATATGAATGCAATCACCACAAATTCTTGCACTAATCACATAGTTTTAGTACATACTTTTAAAGATTCTCTTGACATGATACTATGTTTATGTTTTCCCTTTATGCAAATAGGATATTGTGAAAAGTGACCCAGAGTGGACTTAGATGACCACAGGGAAATAGCAATGAAGTAAAGCTTTTCATGAACCAACATTCTAGCACTTTTTTTGGCCAGTGAATGAGATTAAAGGGGACATAGTCAAGGCAGTGAGAAGCAGCAGTGATGATACTATATATATTGTAGACAGCTAAACACTATCCCTGTAGCTCTTATGCTAGTCAGTATTTAGTGAAATTTGCCTCCTCTCTTCAATTGCTTTAGTGCTGCAATCTTTAAGCCTGTGTGCTGTGCTTTCCCAGTGTTCCTCTTCTGCATTGTTTTGCACATATGCACACCTACTTTACAAACGTTCAGAAATTATAATAATTTTACTGTTTGACTCTGAGAAGACAGCAATTATCAATAAAAATCTTAGAAGATGTTAAACAAACTGTGTATGAAGTTGAGATGGAATGAGAAAAAAAATTCAGTCTCAGGCATCATTAGTCTGTCTAGACATCAGTTTCCATTTAGCCAGTCATTCACTATTGCAGTTGTGGCTGTTAAGATCTTGTGGGCATGGTGTGGAAGTCTCATCTCTCAGACAGATGTACCTGATGATAACAGAACAGGACAGTGGATGTAGAAGCACTTGGTAGAAGCACTTGGTAGAGGCACCCATGTTGGTTTTTACTATCTTCTTCTAGATCTCTGCTTACTTGAGGAATATAGAAAAAACAGAGTTCATTCCTTTTATTTCTTCAGACCTCATGGGAATACAATGTGTTTCAGTCCCAGGTATGTATTATCTCAGACAACACATCTCCATGATATTCTGACAAACTTGGGCCTTTCTAAGGTTTCATGGTTTGATTGAATGATCATCATCGTCTGGCATCTAATGCCCTCCTTCTCTTTTATATGAGATCTTGTCTGTTCAGGGTGGTGTGACTGTAGACCTACCTTACCTATTCATTTATAGTGATGCCATCCAAATAATCACAAAATACCACTGAGAAATATGTTATCCTTGGATTCTAAGTACCACAGGTAACTTCTTTTGATAAGGAACACCAATGCAAAATGAGCCACCTTTCCTTTACATCAGCTTCTGGGGCAAGAGTCTATAAAGAAGATCCTTAGAATCCTGGGAGAAAGAAAGAAATAATGTTTCACCTTGGGTTGGTTAGGAAGTGTGTTGAGCTTACTGAAATTCCTTGGCCTTGTGTCTCAGTGCTGTAACCTCACACACATTTTATTTCCTTGGTCTATGCTGGGTCTGTGCCATATGGTCTCTGTAAGGATGGTGGAGAGACTGAAAATAATCTGCTTCGTTTGTCAGAAACTCTGCCTGATTTTCATGTTTGGTCTGAATTGAATTGCCAATAGTGTTCTAACCAGGAAATCTTACTGACTCAAGTCTTCCTAGGTTTCTCAGGATCAGATCTTGTTTTTCAAACAGATTCACTTCTGTCTTGTTTGATGTTTTGCGTTTTGATCAAGACACAGTTTATCCTGTATGAATTCATCTAAAATATGGCCGTGCATATAGTTCTGTGCTTCAAGTGAATGTCACACCATAAGAAGGACCTATGTTTAGTTCTCCATCTCCATAATACAAAAAGAGATAGGTTTGACAGTTAGTCAGTAAGCCACCTCTGACTTGTGGAGACAATGGGACTCAGTGGTTAATAAGTCTAACAAGACAGAAAGTTATTTTGTATATTGATAATTGAAGACATCTCATCTAAACAAGTTAAAGACAGAGAGAGAGAGAGAGAGAGAGAGAGAGAGAGAGAGAGAGAGAGAGAGAAGAGGCAAGACAGATAGGGGGAGAAGGAGAGGGGGAGAGGGGGAGCGGCAGGGGGAGAGGGAGAGACAAAGAGACTTAAATAAAACCCACAGAAAGACATACAGAGAAATAATATGATAAATAAAACTATAAATGCAAAAAAGAGATACATTCAGGAAAATAGAAATTTGAATAAATATTTGTATACTTCAAGAATTACTAAACACCATACTTTTACTGAGAATCCCCATAGAACTACAAACCAGGCACAGAGTGCTATTGCCTTCAGCACTCTATTTATTAATTAGTTTTTATTTAATTTCCATCTGATATGTTGCTTCTACCCAGTCCAATCTCTCCTCCCTGAATTATTCCCACATACCTCAACCTTTTCACTTTTGAGAGGTTCTCCCCCATTGCTTCCTCCTTCTTTGGGGCATTTTCTCTACAGGATTAGTCTAATCATCTTTCACTGAGACTGACAAGGCCGACCTCTGCTATCTGTGTGCCAGCGGCCTCAGACCCAGCCAGTGTATGGTTTTTGCTTGGTGGCTGATTCCCTGGGACGTCCCAAGTGTACAATTTAGTTGACAGCGTTGGTCATTTTCTGGGGTTCCCAACTCCTTCAGTTCTGTCATTCCTTCTGCTATCTCTTCCATAGGGATTCCAGGACTCAGTCCAATCCTTGGCTGCAAGTTTCTTATCTGTTTCAGTCAGATGCTGGTAGAGCGTCTCTCAGAGGTTAGTCTTGCTAGGCTCCTGTCTTCAAGCATAACATAATATCAGTGAGAGTCTCAGGGATTGGTGCCCTACCATTGGATAGATGCCAAGTCGGGCTGGTGTCTGTTCAGCCATTCCTTCAGCTTCTGTTCCATTTTTATCCCTGCATTTCTTTTAGACAGAAACGATTTTGGGTCAAATAATTTGATAGTAGATTGGAGGAGAGGACAATTGCACAGGCTGTAACTTGTGACACTGTGTTGTCAGTGCCCCCTTCTGGTCCTGGGTGTCCTAGAGGAGGGTTTTGTTTGAGCTCACAGTAACATTTGCTTACTGTTTCTCTTGCACAGTAATACATGGCAGTGTCCCCAGGCCTCATTTGCATGTCCAGGGTGTTATTGGTGTTGTCTCTGGAGATGGTTAATTGGCCCTCCACAAAGTCTGCGTAGTGGGTGTTACTACTATCAATAATATTGTATTCAACCCACTCTGTCCCCTTCTCTAGAGGCTGATGAAACCAGTGCATGACATAGCTACTGAATTTGAATCCAGAGGCTGCACAGGAGACTTTCAGGGAACTTCCAGGCTGCACTAGGGCTCACACAGACTCCACCAACTGCCCCTCACATTGAACACCTGCAAACAGAGAATGCTGGTCAGAAAACTGTCACAAAAAAAAAAAACCTAAACAGGCAAAACATTTTTCTTGTTACTAATGTGCCCATGAGAGACAGAATCCCATCTCTATAAATTTTAAAAATGAGGACAAGGAAAACCAAGCTGATGCCGAAGTCCATGGTGCATGATCTGTGCAGTGCTGATACTGGATATGAGGAAATGGGAAACCATGGCTGAACTTCTCTATCAGAGCTTCAGGCATGACCAGTGCAAAGTTGTTATTCATGGCACAGAGAATGATTATTCGCATATCATTATGCTCTAGCACACTCTGCAGTTGGAACTGGTTTGAACCCAGTGATCATAGCAGATATATAACATCAAAGACACTGATTTCATTTAGAGAGTTTGACAAAGAATGGCAGTTTCATATTCACATATATTTTTGTTTAAGTATTCACCATACTAAATTTAGTTTCTTTTTGTGTATCTTTACAGTACATGCTTTTTCCTCTACTGTCACAATTCATTAGTATAAATTATAATTAAATATCATCACACATAACAAGGTTTCTAGGTATGAGCTTAGTCTCTTGCACTGTCTGGGCAGGATATGGCTTTTCCCTTAATAAGGCTTTGGTACAGAATTTGGGTTTGGGGATTTGTTAGCACAACTCATTCTCTGAGAAAACAACACTTGGGAGTTTTCTGAATTTTATTTATTCATGATAGAGTGCTGTACACATGTCTTTGTCATATTGTTTGACATGACATTTCCAGTTCCATTTAAATTTCTCTGAGGCTCAGGGAACATGGAGCAAAAAGAGACGGAAAGACTGTAATAAGTGAAGCATGGGGAAGAACACTGTGAAATAAAGTCTTCTGGACAGGACATGCCTATTGCATTAATACACTCATAATGGTCCTTGTCTGCCTAAGACCCAAAGGAGACCGAGCTAATCATAACCTAGTATGGATTTTGCAGATTATTGCTCGACATTACCTGTTAGGGAGGAAATGTTGGATATAGATGTTTCCTGGATGGGGTGGACTCAGTTTTGAAAACGTGGTCACTGTGGTAAGGTTTTTTTACTGCAATCCTTGTGTCCACCACACACATATTTACACCTTTATCTTGCTTGCATTGATTTGACTTAAAGGTGATATGCAGTTGAGAGGTTACTTTGGAGAAGATATTGGGGTGAGTTGATGAGGAAAATAGCTTAGAAATATTATCATATTTAATTATATATGGGTAGCATACACAATTCCTAAAAAGGAAGAAAAATAGTACCAGCTGAATGGCTAATCAATGTAATTCAATGAATCCTCAAAGGAGTGCCTAAGGAAGATTTTTCTAAATATGAGATAAACAGGTGAGCATGGTGGGCCTGTGTGACATGAGAGAGTCAGGTGGATTTCCAGTCAGTTGGATATAAAGATGCTGCATACAATCTATTTCCAACCCTTGAAGTCATTGGCCTTGTGGAATGAAAGCCCGGAGACAATCAATGTTGAGTTTTGACAAGAGAGACAAGTAGGGTTTGCTTCCTTTGGAAAACTTCAGTCAAAGTCCTTTAAGTGTCAGGAGAAAGGTCAGGGGAACTCAAACAGAAAACATAAAGACTTTAAATATTTGTGCCCCGTAAATCTCATACAATCTCATGAGTGAATATTGACAGAAACTCCAAGAATACAATGACTTTTTTTGTTAGTTTGTTTCTTTTAGAGTAAAACTGTTTTAATAGGTGTTAGTATGTTTTTCTTCTTACTGTTTTAATGGGTATTTGCCCACATGAAAATTGAGTAGGACTCATGCTAGCAAATGGACATTTTTAGATGCCGACAGTACCTTAATAAATTATTTTAACAATCTGAGAGACCTAACTTCTGTCCCTACTTTAAATCAAGGACAGGTTCCACACGGATGACACATAGGATAAGGACCATAGAGGTATGAGTGAGCTTCAGCGTCATTCAGTGAGGTGTCTTTATTTGTCTTCACACCTCAGCCTTTCTGACAGGAAACTCAGCAGTGATGTATAGTGCAATTTTGCAATCAGGAAATGTTCAAGGAAAAGCAAAAATCTATTTTAGAAGAAAACGTCACTTTCTGTCATCTAAACACACAGAACATAGATTGCTCACTCCTGAGGTATTCATTTGTGAGTCTTTGGAGTCCTGCACATTGTTAGCCAATGTTAGCCAAGAACACCATGTTCTTATTGAAAGGGAACAAGGACCTCTTTCTCCCCAACCACACAAAACTTCTTTCATTCTTTTTTCTTTCAATTACTCTTGATCCATTGGTTATGAGGCAATCTATAATTTAGAATGTGAATTCTATTTCCATGGTGAATGGAGATGTTGGCTTCATGCAATCATTCCTGCCCACATGCTCTGACCTAAAGGAGGGTTCCCTATCAATGGATGGAGGGGAGAAGATGTCTTCACAAAAGAACATTATTTTTCCCTTCTCTTTTTTTAAAATTTGTGTTATTCTGCAGAATCACATATCTGAGATGTGATAAAATTGAGTTTTATTTAGAAGAAAAATTAGTCTGCTGAGTTAGAAGACTTAGATTTTTAATATGAAATATAACCGCAGGATACGTCTAAAAGGAGAGAATTCCAAAGAAATCTACATACAATTCTGTCTTCTGTTCTACTTCAGGGGAGCATCCTCATTGGCACTGTAGTTTTTTTTTTAATTTTCATTAATTAAATTTTATCCATTTTACCTCCTGGTCACAACCACCCTCTTTCTATTCCCACCCTTATAAATCCCTCCCCAATTACCCCTCTATTTATACACAGAGAAGGAAAGGTCCCTTTGAGTACGACGCCACCTTGGGATCTCTATTGTCAACAGGAATAGGCACATCTGCCAGTGAGGCCCAACATGGCAGGCATATCAAAGCATATTAGAGGAATTCCAGGGTAGCTGACCTGTATCTTAATTTGTTGGGTGAATGTCTAGGGACATTCCAGAACCATTACTGTGGTGTAGAAACTAGAATATGTTGCTGGGAGAGTCTGGGAACTGCTACTGACTCACTCTCCTTACCTAAGGCCAATTAGTGTGGCTGTTTCTGATGCCTAATCAGTTTCTGACTGGCTGTCTGAAGCTGGTTTTCCCAGTAACTGACTTGCTTAGGCTACTATGGATTTGCACAGAAAGCGGGAACAGAGATTTAGACCTATTCTCCAGAACTGCCAATTTCAAGCCCTTGAAAGAGTCAGCCTGTCTCAAAGTGAGTCCATAACATATGTACTTTTCTTGCTCTGAATTACCTCACTCAGGATGGTAATTCTCAAGTTCCTTTAATTGGTCTGCAATATTCATGATGTTCTTGCATTTAATTCCTGAATAGTATTAAACTGTATAGACGTGCAACATTTTCTGTATCCATTTTTCAGATGAGAAACATTTAGGTTGTTTTCAGGTTTTGGAAATTACAAATATAGCAGTTATGAACATAGTTGAGCAAGGGTCCCTGTGGTATCCTGGGGCATGCTTGGGGTACATGCCCAGAGTAGCATAGATTTCTCTTGAGGTAAACTTATTCCCTGATATCTGAGAAACCATCAAAAGTATTTACAACGAGGATGTATGTGTCCGCCAATCCAGAAGCAAGGGAGAGACTTTTCCATCTCTGAATCTTTTCCAGCGTGAGCTACCACTTGAATGTTTGATCTCAGCCATTCTGACAGGCATAAGATGGAGGCTGAGCCTTCCTGATTTGCATTTTCTTAATGACTACAAACACTGACCATTTTGAAGGTGGGTTGGTGACCCTAGCCCTCTATTCATAGTCCTGTCTCTATACTATCAGATATTGATTGCCCTGCCATTTTCTCCCTATTAAATGTGTGCACCACTATTCATGACCATCAAATGTAGGTGATTTTAAAAATTAATTATGAAAATAAAATTAATTAAAAATAAACTTAAGCATATTTTTATACAATATATACTGTTTATTATTTTTCCTTTCCTCATTCCTCCATGAATCCTCCCTCTTTCTAAACTTGGTAAATTACATAACCTACAGCCCTTTATGAATATTCAAGTGATTGGTCACATAGTATTCATTCATATTGACATAGAGAGATTTAAAAATCTGTAATCATGACCAATCAACACCTCTGCACCCAAATCCCGTGGGAGGGACAGCTAAACCTTCAGAGGGGCAGAAACACCTGGGAGGCTAGAAGAGACTACACTATGCCCACATTTCTGACTCCAGAGGAAAACACCTAACGCTATCTGTGACCCCCATGCAGGGGATCTCCGGGAAAATGTGGTGCAGGCCATCCGGGTTGCCACCCTCAAAGAGAGCTCAAAAGCAGCCCCCCATGAGCAAGTTGAGCTGTGGGACCACAGGTAAGACCAACTTTTCTGCTCCAAGCAACCTGCCTGGTGGACTCAGGATATAGTCCCACAGGAACAGCTGAAGACCAGTAGGCCCGAAAGACTACACGCCCAAAAGCAGAACACACTGTTCCCAAAACTGGCTGAAAGAAAACAGGAAAACAGGTCTACAGCACTACTGACACACAGGCCTATAGGAAGGTCTAGCCACTGTCAGAAATAGCAGAACAACTTAATACCAGAGACAACCTGATGGCAAGAGATAGAGCAGGACCCCAAGCAACTGAACCAAGACTACATGGCATCATCAGAGCCCAATTCTCCCAGTGAAGAAAATACTGAATATCTAAACACAACAGAAAAGCACGATGTAGATTTAAAATTATATTTGATCATGATGCTGGAAGATTTCAAGAAAGACATGAAGAACTCCCTTAGAGAAACACAGGAAAACATAAATAAAAAAGTAGAAGCCTATAGACAGCAATCACAAAAATGCCTGAAAGAATTCCAGGAAAACAAAATCAAACAGGTGAAGGAATTAAACATGAAATAGAAGCAATAAAGAAAGCACAAAGGGAGATAACCATGGATATAGAAAACTAAAGGAAGACACAAGGAGCCGCAGATAAAGCAACACCAACAGAATACAAGAGAAAGATGAGAGAATCTCAGGAGCAGAAGATTCCATAGAAATCATCAACACAACTGTCAAAGATAATGTAAAACAGAAAAAGCTAATGGTCCAAACATGCAGGAAATCCAGGACTCAATTAGAAGATCAAACTTAAGGATAATAGGTATAGAAGAGAGTGAAGACTCCCAGCTCAAAGGACCAGTAATATCTTCAACAAAATCATAGAAGAAAACTTCCCTAACCTAAAGAAAGAGATGCCCATAAACATACAAGAAGTCTACAGAACTCCAAATAGATTGGACCTGAAAAGAAACTCTTCCTGTCATGTAATAGTCAAAACACCAAATACACAATATAAAGAAAGAATATTAAAAGCAGTAAGGGAAAAAGGTCAATTAACATATAATTGTAGACCTATCAGAAAAACACCAGACTTCTCAACAAAGACTATGAAAGGCAGAAGATCCTGAACAGATGTCATACAGACCATAGGAGAACACAAATGCCAGCCTAGGTTACTGTATCCAGCAAAACACTCAAATAACATAGATGGAGAAACCAAGATATTCCATGACAAAACCAAATTTACACAATATCTTTCTACAAATCCAGCCCTACAAAGGTTAATAAATGGTAAATCCCAACACAAGGAGGCAAGCTACACCCTAGAAAAAGCAAGAAACTAATCATATTGCAACAAAACAAAGAGAAGAAAGCACACAAACATAATCTCACATCCACATATGAATATAACAGGAAGCAATAATCACTATTCCTTAATATCTCTCAACATCAATGGTCTCAACTCCCCAATAAAAAGACATAGATTAACAAACTGGAAACACAATGAGGACCCTGCATTCTGCTGCCTACAGAAAACACACCTCAGAGACAAAGACAGACACTATCACAGAGTGCAAAGCTGCAGAACAACTTTCCAAGCAAATGGTCTGAAGAAGCAAGCTGGAGTAGCCATTCTCATATCGAATAAAATCGATTTTCAACTAAAAGACATCAAAAAAGATAAGGAAGGACACTTCATATTCTTCAAAGGAAAAATCCACCAAGATGAACTCTCAATCCTAAATACCTATGTTCCAAATACAAGGGCACCTACATACATAAAAGAAACCTTACTAAAGCTCAAAGCACACATTGCATCTCACACAATAATGGTAGGAGATTTCAACACCACACTCTCAACAATGGAGAGATCATGGAAACAGAAGTTAAAGAGAGACATACACAGACAAAAGAAGTCATGAACCAAATGGACTTAACAGATATTTCTAGAACATTCTATCTTAAAACAAAAGGATATACCTTCTTCTCACTACCTCATGGTACTTTTTCCAAAATTGACCATATAATAGGTCATAAGACAGGCCTCAACAGATACAG
This sequence comes from Rattus norvegicus, assembly GCF_036323735.1. Classification (NCBI taxonomy): domain Eukaryota; kingdom Metazoa; phylum Chordata; class Mammalia; order Rodentia; family Muridae; genus Rattus; species Rattus norvegicus. The sequence continues at coordinate 139,408,992 of NC_086024.1, forward strand.
AAAGTAAGAAATAATCCCATGCCTCCTATCAGAACACCATGGGATAAAGCTGGTCTTGAATAACAAAAAGGAAAGAACACCCACATATACATGGAAGTTGAACAATGCTCTACTCAAGGATAACCTTGTCAAGGAAGAAATAAAGAAAGAAATTAAAGACTTCTTAGAATTTAATGAAAATTAATGTACAACATATCCAAACTTATGGAACACAATGAGAGCTGTGCTAAGAGGAAAACTTATAGCTCTGAGTGCCTGCAGAAAGAAAGATGAGAGAGCATATATGAGCAGCATTGAGAGCACACATAAAAATCTCTAGAACAAAAAAAGCAAATACACCCAGGAGTCGTAGACGCCAAGAAATAATCAAACTCAGCCCTGAAATCAACCGAGTAGAAACAAAAAGGACAACACAAGGAATCAACAGAACCAAAAGTTGGTTCTTTGTGAAACTCAACAAGATAGATAAACCCTTAGCCAGACAAACAAAAGGACACAGAGAGTCTGTCCAAATTAACAAAATCAGAAATGAAAAGGAAGACATAACTACAGAATCAGAGGAAATTCAAAAGAACATCAAATCCTACTACAAAAGCCTATATTCAACAAAACTTGAAAATCTGCAGGAAGTGTACAATTTCCTAGACAGATACCAGGTACCGAAGTTAAATCAGGAACAGGTAAACCATTTAAACAACCCCATAACTCCTAACGAAATAGAGGCAGTCATTAATGGTCTCCCACCCAAAAAGAGCCCAGGTCTAGATGGGTTCAGTGCAGAATTCTATCAGACCTTAATAGAAGACCTCATACCAATACTATCCAAACTATTCCACAAAATTGAAACAGATGGAGGACTACTGAATTCCTTCTATGAAGCCACAATTACTCCTATACCTAAACCACACAAAGACCCAACAAAGAAAGAGAACTTCAGACCAATTTCCATTATGAATATCGACACAAAAATACTCAATAAAATTCAGGCAAATAGAATCCAAGAGCACATCAAAACAATCATCCACCAAGATCAAGTAGGCTTCATCCCAGGCATGCGGGGATGGTTTAATATACGGAAAACCGTCAACGTAATCCATTATATAAACAAACTATAAACACATGACCATTTCATTAGATGCTGAGAAAGCATTTGACAAAATTGAACACCGCTTCATGATAAAAGACCTGGAAAGAATAGGAATTCAAGGCCCATACCTAAATATAGTAAAAGCCATATACAGCAAACCAGTAGCTAACATTAAACTAAATGGAGAGAAGCTTGAAGCAATCCCACTAAAATCAGGGACTAGAGAAGGCTGCCCACTCTCTCCCTACTCATTAAATATAGTTCTTGAAGTTCTAGCCAGAACAATCAGACAGCAAAAGGAGATCAAGGGGATACAGTTTGGAAAAGAAGGAGTCAAAATTCACTATTTGCAGATGATATGATAGTACATTTATGTGATCCCAAAAGTTCCACCAGAGTACTAGTAAACTTGATAAACACCTTCAGCAAAGTGGCTGGGTATAAAATTAACTAAAATAAATCAGTAGCCTTCCTCTACACTAAAGAGAAACTAGCCGAGATAGAAATTAGGGAAATGACACCCTTCATAATACCCCAAATAATATAAAATAACTTGGTGTGACTTTACCCAATCAAATTAAAGATCTGTATGATAAGAACGTCAAGCCTCTGAAAAAAGAAATTGAAGAAGACCTCAGAAGATGGAAAGATCTCCCATGCTCATGATTGGCAGGATTAATATACTAAAAATGGCCATTTTTCCAAACGTGATCTACAGATTCAATGCAATCTCCATCAAAATACCAATCCAATTCTTCACAGAGGTAGACAGAACAATTTGCAAATTCATCCGGAATATCAAAAAACTCAGGATATCTAAAACTATCCTCAACAATAAAAGTACATCTGGGGGAGTAACTATCCCTGAACTCAAGCAGTATTACAGAGCAATAGTGATAAAAACTGCATGGTATTGGTACAGAGACAGACATATAGACCAGCAGAATAGAATTGAAGACGCAAAATAAACAGACACACCTATGGTCACTTGATTTTTGACAATGAGCCAAAACCATCAAATGGAAAAAAGAGAGCATTTTCAGCAAATGATGCTGGTTGAACTGGTGGTCAGCATGCAGAAGAATGCAGATTGATCCATGCTTATCACAGTGTACATAGCGTAAGTCCAAGTGGATCAACTACCTCCACATCAAACCAGATATACTGAAACTAATAGAAGAAAAAGTGGGGAAGCATCTCGAACACATGGGCACTGGAGAAAATTTCCTGAACAAAACACCAATGGCTTATGCTCTAAGATCAAGAATTGACACATGTGATCTCATAAAACTGCAAAGCTTCTGTAAGGCAAAGGACACTGTTGTTAGGACAAAACGACAACGAACAAATTGGGAAAAGATCTTTACCAATCCTAAAACTGATAGACGGCTAATATCCAAAATATACAAAGAACTCAAGAAGTTAGACTGCAGGGAGACAAATAACCCTATTAAAAATGGGGTTCAGAGTTAAACAAAGAATTCACAGCTGAGGAATGCCGAACGGCTGAGAAATACCTAAAGAAATGTTCAACATCTTTAGTCATAAGGGAAATGAAAATCAAAACAAACTTGAGATTTTACCTCACACCAATGAGAATGGATAAGATCAAAACTCACGTGACAGCAAATGCTGGTGAGGATGTGGAGAAAGAGGAACATTCCTCCGTTATTGGTGGGGTTGCAGACTGGTACAATAATTCTGGAAATCAGTTGAATGTTCCTCAGAACTTTGGACATTAACCTACCTGAGGAACCAGCTATAAGGCTCTTGGGCATATACCCAAAAGATGCCCCAACATATAAAAAAGACACATGCTCCACTATGTTCATCGCAGCCTCATTTATAATAGCCAGAAGCTGGAAAGAAACCAGATGCCCTTCAACAGAGGAATGGATACAGAAATTGTGGTATATCTACACAATGGAATATTACTCAGCTATCAAAAACAATGACTTTATGAAATTCATAGGCAAATGGATGGAACTGGAAAATATCATCCTGAGTGAGGTAACCCAAATCCCAGAAATACACACGTGGTATGCACTCATTGATCATTGGCTCTTAGGCAAAATGCTTGAATTACCCTAGATGCACAGAACACATGAAACTCAAATAGGATGACCAAAATTCGAATTCTTCACTCCTTTAAAAGCGGAACAACAATACCATTGGGAGGGAATAGGGAGACACAGTTTAGAACAGAGGCAGAAAGTACACCCATTCAGAGCCTGCCTCACATGTGGCCAATACATATACAGCCACCAAACCAGATAAGATGGATGAAGCAAAGAAGTACATGTGGACAGGAACCAAATGTAGATCTCTCCTGAGAGACAGAACCAGAATACAGCAAATACATAGGCAAATGCCAGCATCAAACCAATGAACTGAGAACGGGACCGCTGTTGAAGGAATCAGAGAAAGGACTGGAAGAGCTTGAAGGGGCTCAAGACCCCAAGTGAACAACAATGCCAATCAACCAGAGCTTCCAGGGACTAAGCCACTACCCAAAGACTCTACATGGACTGACACTGGGCTCCAAATCGTAGGTAGCAATGAATAGCCTAGTAAGAGCACCAGTGGAAGGGGAAGCCCTTGGTCCTGCCAAGACTCAACACCTAGTGAACGTGATTGTTGCAGGGAGGGTGGTAATGGGGTGAGGATGGGGAAGGGAAGCCCATATAGAAGGGCAGGAGAGGGGTTAGGGGATTGTTGGCCTGGCACCAGGAAGGGGACTAACAATGGAAATGTAAATAAGAAATACTCAAGGTAATAAATATAAAAAGAAAAAAGAAAAAGAAAAAAAGGGTTAACTCCAAAAAAAATTCTGTTATGGTCAGTAATTTTTCACTTTTGAAAATAACTATAAAATGTATATATGTGTGTTATAGATTGCAATATTTATAAGTATGTACAAGGTGTAGTAATAAAATATAAGACTGAATATTATTCAGGTATATGGCACTTGCTCCTCGAATGAGTATCTCAGTTGACCTTCAGCACTTAGCTGAGGAGTAGCTGGGATGTTTTATCACATGATCTGAACTCTTGGGATCCATTGAGGCTTTGTTTCATCTCAACCACTTTATGTCTGTACTTCCTAACCTAGGGACAGCTATTCCCTCTCATGACATGAGATTAACTCGTTTTAGTGTATGAACGTGAAAAATGAGCTGATCTCTTAGATGAAACGGAGGCCTCATCTTTAATAGCGACTAGTGATTTTCTAAAGTTATATTTATTAATTAAAATGAGGGATACCTTTTTGCAAAATTACCCTTTGAATTAAGGTCTTACCAATGCTCACAGGAGCTCCACCACTGGCCTAACTCCCAGTACTGAATGAGAAATCAAAGACAGGGCACTCATATATACTACCAGTGGTCTGGTAAATGGTAGGAGGTCATCTGTGAGCAGTCATTTCTATCTTTGTTCCAACCCCTTCCTGTGTTCCTCTTGTTTCCCCAACCCAACTTCTCTTAGCCATGGAACCTCCACAAGTTGAAGCTACAACTCTCAATCCAGCTAACAAACTGCCTCCTTTCTGCAGCAGGCCTGTATCCACACCTCGAATAACCCAAAGCACCACCTCAGGTTTTCATTCTCACCATGCTACCCAAAAACCTCCTTGCTCAACCTCTCCAGATGCATCCCCTCCTCCTGTGACAGCTTCAGGCAACTACAATGCAGGTGCACTGAATTGGTACCTATCTCCACCCCTCCCATCAGCTGCTCCAAGCCTGTAGCCAAACCCTCAAATCCTTCATTGCCAGGGACACCTGACCAAGCACTGTTCTTTCCTTTAAGGAAAGGAGCTGAAAGATGGCCCTGTCAGTGTACATGTTCCTTTCTCATTAATGAACTTTCTCAGATAAAAGGAGAATGGGTTCCTATACCTCTAACTCCTGTGCCTTTACTAAAGAAGGCTCAGAACCTTAATCTTATAGCTTGTCTTTCCACAATGTACATAGACTCCTTACCAATAGTTTACTTCCTGACAAAGGCAGGTGAGTTTGGAGCAGGTGAGAATACATGCAGACCAGGTGCATCAAACAGATGGAGCATATCCAACTGCATTTGTGGTGGTAACTGACCAAGACCCCGAATAGAATTATAATTCTGAAGGTGACATTTTAGCCAGAGATAGATTCGTAACCTGCCTCCTGGCAGATTCCATAGGGCAGCCTTACATCCAGTAAAATGTGAAAATCTCCACGAGGTCATCCAGGAAAAACAGGAAAACCCATCTCAATTTTTCTAATGCCTCACAAAGGCTTTATTATAATACACTAATCTGGATTCTGAAAACCCAGGTTAGCAACCTCTGATGACCTATTTCTTTCCCCAGAGCAACCCCAGCTTAGAAACCTGGAGAGGGGACCCCTAACTCCACAGACAAATGTTTTGTCCCTGACCTTCAAAGTGTACCTTCAGAGACATAAGGAGGATATGAGACAAAAATACCATATGGTGGCATAAGTTCTGTGATAAGCCCAAGCTATTGTCATGGACTCCTTGTCTTTTCAGGCTCAGAGAACACCGGGCTCCTGCTACAAATGTGGTCAACAAAGTCATTTGGTGAAGGCTGGTCCTAACTTCTGCAAGTCAAGGGAACCATGTCCTAGGTGCCATCAGGAGGGCCATTGGGCTGTCGATTGCCCTCATGTTGGGCAGGACAGAGGGACATTACTCCCAGATAATGCTCCAGCTGATCTCCTAGGCTTAGCTATGGGCAACTTAAGGGGCCTGAGCTTGCTTGACATGACCACTGCCATCACTAGGGAGCTCTGGGTAGCCATCATGGTATGTGAGTGGCCCATCTTTTTTTTTCTTGATACTGGGGTCACTTACTCAGTCCTTATGGAGTTTTGGGGCCCACTTCATCTTTTTTCCTATTGTCAAGGTAGGAGGACAACCTGACATTCCTCACCAGACCCCACCACTTAGTTGCATTTTTAGGGTGTGTACCTCTCACCCATTTCTCTTTGGAAGTGCCAACATATACTGTACCCTTATTGGAAAAGGATGTTCTAGCTAAGTGGGGAGCCTCTGTTTCCTTTTGCCTAAATCCAAGCTCCAGTTATCTCTCTGCTCCTTCTTTTAGCCAGTCAACCTGCTAAAACTAACAACTGACATCTCAGAAAAGTGATAAAAATTATTTGTTCTTGAAAAGTGATAAAAATTATTTGTTCTGGAGAAGAAAAATGAGATGACTGTGTTGAAGAACTTCAATTTTTCATATGAAATATAATCACAGAGCATGTTTAATTCGAGAATTTTGATGCCAACTCCATATTATTGGTATTTCTCTTCTTCAGAAGAGCATCCTTATCTGCACTATTTTTCTTATTTATTGAATATTTATTCATGTATTTATTTATTTATTTTGAATTTACAACTCAGTCATAGTCTCCATTTCTCTCCTCTTCCCAGTTTCACCCTTACAAATCCCTTCCCAAATTGCCATTTTCCTTTAACTGACTGTAAGGGTTCCACTCCACCCTGTAGCATCTAGTCTCAGTAAGCCTCACAATGAGCCCCAACAAGGCAGTTTGAATAAGGAGAAAGGGATTCAATAGCAGAGAGCAGAGACCAGGACACAACCTGTTGAACTCCTTAGGGTACCCTTATGAGGACAGAGCTGCACATTTGCTCAAATATTTATGGGGTCTACGTTTGGCTCCTGCATGCCTCCTGGTTGGTGGCCCAGGCTGTGTAGACCTCCAAATGGTCCCATGATAGTTGACTCTATTCATTTTCCTGTGGAGTCTGGACACTTCCAGCTTGCTCATTTCTATCCCTCACTCTATGGCAAGAGCCCCTGGGATCTGCATTGTGTTTGGCTGTACATCTGCCTCCATCTACTGCTGGATGAAGCCACTCAGGAGGCAGTTTTGCTATGGCCCCTGCACATCTTGTAGGCAAGTCAAAATATGGGTGGGAGATTTTGTGGTTGAAGTTATGTGCCCATCCCCCTTCTGTAAGGACTGCCAGGCTACAAGGGTTATCCACTTTAGTTTTTATACCCCCTTATGGTAGGAATCTCAGCTAGATCACCCCCATAGACTTCACATATACTATTCTGGCCCAAACCTCTAGCTAGTTACTAGAGAGGCACCCTTCCACTACGGCAGATTTTTATTCTAATTTCCAGCCATCTCTCTAGCCTCCTCCTTCTCACACTTGATTGCCATTGCCAAATCCCTTCTCTCCTCCTCTCCTAGACACTTCATCCTCTCCATTCACCTCAGCTGACTAATTTACATTTTGAGTAAGATTCATGAATCATCCTGTGGGACCTGTTTAATATTCAACTACTTTGGGTCTTTTGATTGTGGAATGGTTGTCCTGTACTTTTTGACTTATGTATACGCATAAATGCATACATATATAGGTGTTTTTGGTTCTGGACTACACCACTCAGCATGATTCTTAAGTCCCATCCATTTTCCTCCAAATTTCATGATGTCTTTGTAATACCTGATCAGTATTCTATTTATAGCTATTAAACATTTTTTATCTATTTTTCAGTTCAAGGAAATCTATATCTATTTGTTTCAAGTTTTCTGGCTATTACAATTAATGTCGTTGTGAATATACATGAACAAATGTCCCTACAGTGGGGGATGTTTTGGGATTATACCCAGGAATGGTATAGCATGATCGTGATGTACAACTATTCCAAGATTTCTATGAAACCATCATATATATTTTCAAAAAATTTTGTACTTGTTACATTCCCACTAGCAAAGGATTATTTTTCCTCTTGCTCTGAATCCTTACCAGTATTTGTTATCATTTGAGTTTTCAATTTTAGCAATTCTGATGATGGTAACATGTAGTCTCATGGTATGTTGCATTGCATTTTTCTGATGACTAAGGATGTTAAATCTTTCTTTAAGGGATTCTTGAACATTCAGTATTCCTCTCTTGAAAATTTTCTTTTTAATGCTTATTGTTCCCCTTTTTTCGTTCCTTTAGTGGACATTTTCTTTTTTCATATTTTAAATATTATTCCCTTTCCTGGTTTTCCCTCCAGAAAAATCTGTCTCATGCCTCCAACCCCTGCCTCCTTGAGTTTGCTCCCCAACACATCCACCAAATACCTTTTGCCTCTATGCCTTTGCATTCTCCTGTACTGGGGAATCACACCTCACAGGACCAAGTGCCTCTCTTCCATTTGATGCTTAACAAGGCCTTCTTTTCTGGGTTGTCTGGTATGTTGATATTGTTGTTCTTCCTATGGAGGTGCAACACCCTTAGTTACCTCAGTCCCTTATCTATCGCCTCCAATTTGAACCTAGTTCAATGGTTGTTTGTGAGCATCTGCCTCTCTATGTACCTCACTGATGGTGAAACAAGAAATCTTAGAGATGTTTGACTCTCTAATCCACATTCATCAGCCTGTCTTCCACGACCCAATTTCTCTTCTCTTTATTCATTTACCTAGATTATTCGTATTTTCGTTACATAAGACAGACGTTTCATATAGGTTTCATTTTTTCTTTTGAAGTCCCTAGTATGAAGTAGCTTAATAAAATTGTTGAAAATGAGTATTATATTCTATCGCTGTATATGAATTAACCAGGATAATGACCTGCTAAAGGCTTGAGTCTGATATTTTATCAAAAGTTGGACATTCTATATCTGCAGGAGAATCCCTGCTTTTACTGGGGATTAAAATTGTGGTGATGAAACACTGCGAAAAACAAATGAAGTGAAAATGTTCATTTGGACAACCCTTCTACATTCCTGTTAATTAGAAAAAGAAATCAGAACTGGAAAACAGAAAGGGCAGGAAACTAAAGACAAGAGTCAGTGCATAAGGATCAGCATACAAAGTAAAGATGGTGTTCCAAATATGTTCTCTTTATTGAAAGCACAGGAAAATCTGTGTGACTAATGTTGGTTGGACTTCAGTGTTACATCCTAGTGGTCCTGACAGTTGTATTCCTGAATTGTTGTATGCAGTACTCATAGATGTCTGACAATATATTGAACCTGGAATTTTCAAAGATATTTGGCAGCAGGTGGTATCAGAGCGTGGCCAATTCAAGAGCCTCCTTCCTCATCAGATACATGTTTCTCATTTTGTCTGGGTGTGCACAGAGCATGAAGAAACAACAAAAATTATTCTGTATTTAGTTCATCAATCACAGATCTGAAACAAGCAACAAAAATTCTTGCACTCCTCACTTAGATGATGTATATACCTTTAAAGGCTCTCATGTCATGTCACTATGTTGATGCTTCCCCTTGTGAAAATAGAATGTTTTGAAAAGTAACCCAGAGTGAAGTGATGTAACAACTTGAAAAATAGCAGTGAATTAAACATTTGCGATGAACCCACATTCTAGCAATCCTATAGCTAGTGAATAATATTGAAAGGGACATATTCCAGGCAGTGTTTTGGGGGCAGTAGTGATATTTTATATATTTAGACAGCTCAGCCCTATTGCTATAGCATTTGTAGAAATTAAGGGGTTTAGTGACATTTCTCCACTCTCTTCATTTGCTTAAGTGCTGGAATATTTTACCCTGTTTTCTGTGGTTCCCATGGCCACTTGCTGTGTTTTGTTGTGCACATATATACACTTACTTTACAAATGTACAGAAATTATAAGAACTTCGGCATTTGGCTCTGAGAAGACTTCAATAACCAAAGAAATTTACAAACTGCTAATCAAGTTGTGTTGGAAATTGAGATGAAATCAGAAAACTTGTCAGTCTCAAGGGTCATTGGCCAGTCTGGACCACAATTTGTAGTTATCCAGTCATTCACTACTGTAGTTGTAGCTGTGAGTTCCTTGTGGACATGATGTTAAGGCCTCATCTCCCTTTCAGAAACTGTCATCACACAGGCGAATGGAATTGATGGTGACAGAGCAGGACAGAGAATGTAGAATCATTCTGTTGAGGCACCTTTGGTGGTACCTGACAGCATCTTCCAGTCTATGTTAATTTGGTAAACCAGGAAATAGAGACTATTTCTTTTATTTCTACAGAACACACAGGAAACAAATGTGTTGCATTCCCAGCTATGCCATTATCACAGGCATTACAACTCAATGACATTCTGACAATTATACACAGTTTCCCAGGTTTACTCTCATGTTTTGAACAATAATTATTCCCTGGTGTTTAATACGTTCCTACACTCTAGGGAACCTAATGTTTCAGGGTGGTATGACCACAGAACCTACTTTCCTTTTATGGTGACACCAAGCATATGACCAGAATGCCATTGACAAGTATGTTATATTTAGATTCTAAATGCCACACCTGACTTCTGATGAGTGAAACCAACTCAGAATGAACCAATTGCCATTTACATCATGTTTTTTGGACAATAGCATAAAAGAAAATCCTTAGAAACCTGAGGGAAGGAGAGTAGATTAATGTGTTCAACACAAAAAATTATCTGTTCTATTAAACTCCTGGTGAACTATCCAAACCAAACCATAACAAGTACAGAGAAAGAACTAAGAAATGTTACTCTTTGGGTGGAATAGGACCTGTGTAGAACTTTCTGAAGCTCAGTAAGTATTACTGTTTACATGGACCTCATGTCTCAATTCTGGAGCCTCACACACATTTTTATTACTGACACCACAAACTGGGTCTGTGTTGGGTCCATGTCATATGATATTTGTGATATTTATGGAGAGACACAAAGTCATCTTCTTCATGGGTCACAGACCCTGTTTGTTTCCCATGTTGACTCTATCTTGAAGACCACATAGTGTACTTTGAAGGGATTGTTACGGACTCTCTGCCGTGAGTCTATATTTCCACACACTCATGTGTTCATTATTTTGGGGGGATCTGAACCAGGGTCCTCAAACAGATTGTTGTCTTCTTTACATGATGTTCTGCCTTTTGTTCAAGTCACAGTTTATCCTAAATTGAAAGTCATCTTCAATGGGAGTATAGGTATAATTTTGTGCTTTACGTTCTTACCACACCAGCAGGAAGATTTGTGTTTAGTCTCCATAACTACATAATAGTTCAATTTGGTAGGTAACCAATCAGAAATCCTACATCTCAGATGTGAAGACAGTGTGATATTGGCACTCAGTAACCAAACAGTCTAGCAATATACTGTGATCCATGTCTAGTGATGAAATACAGGCTTAATGATGGACTTTATTTCAACGTTATTGTGTAGATAGAAAAAGACATCTCAACCATCTCAACACACACACACACACACAGACACACACACACACACACACACACAGAGAGAGAGAGAGAGAGAGAGAGAGAGAGAGAGAGAGAGAGAGAGAGGCATCAGAAATATATGAACAGAGCCTTGAAGAGACAGAGAGGCAAACAGAGACAAAGAAACTCCATAACATATAAATAAATGAATACAATGAATACAAAACATATATTAAACAGGGTAACAAAAAATCAAATAAATGTTTGTCTACTACAAGGGTTATTACAAGATCACTTGGAGAGAGAATCCTTGTAGAGAGGCAACTTAGACACTAAGGAGTCCCAGGCTTACTTTGTTCCAGGTCTTTCTACATAAACTAACACTCAGCAACTGGATGCTTTCTGTGCTCCTTGTGCCCCCTGCTGGTCTATAATACCCTGCAAGAGGTTTGTGTTTAAGCTCATAGTGACATTCACTCACTGTGTGTCTTGCACAATAATAAGTGGCCGTGTCCTCAGACCTCAGACTGTTCATTTGCAGGTATAGGGTGCTTTTTGCATTATCTCTGGAGATAGTGAATCGGCCCTTCACGGAGTCTCCATAGTAAGTGCTACTACCCTCATAACTAATGGATGCGACCCACTCCAGACCCTTCTTTGGAGCCTGGCGGACCCAGGCCATGTAATAGTCACTGAAAGTGAATCCTGAGGCTGCACAGGAGAGTTTCATGGACCTTCCAGGCTGCACTAAGCCTCCCCCAGACTCCACCAGCTGCACCTCACACTGGACACCTGCAAACAGAGAATACTGGTTAGAAAACCATCACTAACACAACAAAACAAAATAATTTTCTTATTCTCGTGTGCACACAACAGAGATAATCATATTTTATCAATTACCTTTTATGAAAAGGACAAGGAAAACCAAGCTGAGCCTGGTGTCCATGGTGAGTAGTCTGTGCAGTGCTGCAGTACTGATTACTGAATGGGAGAGCCTCAGAGTCCAGGACTGGGCTCCTGCGTCAGAGCTGCAGGGTCAGGACAGGCTGGTTTTCATGGGCATAGGGAAGAATTATTTGCATATCTTATTGCTAAAACATGCTATGGAATTACACCTGAACTGAAAACAGTGCTCATAGCAGATATATGACATCAAAGATATGGATGTCAGTTACAGAATTTGACTAAGTGTTGTGGTTTCATATTCACATTTTTTTATTTTTGGTAAAGATTCACCATATTACATTTAGTTTTCTTTTGTCCTTGTGCACAGAAATTTTGTTTTCATAGTCAGGATTCTTTAGTATAAATACGTAATTAAACAGCACCATACATACTTGTGTTTCTACATATGTGCTCAGTCTTTTCCAATACCTAGCAGGACATGGCTTCTCCCAATTGTGTTTTTTGGAGACCGTTACTCCTGTAAGGTTATGGTAGTAGAACTCGTTTTTGTGACAGGAACACTGGGTTTTTTTTTTGAAAGTTACTACTTCATGATAGAATACTGTCATTAGACTTTATATATATATTTCTAAATTAGACATCGTGGAGACTGTCTAAGACTCAAAATTGGCCATGGAGACAGATGTATATTTGCAGTAAACTCACTCATTTTTCATTCTGAAGTTATTAATTTATTCCTTTAAAATCCCCCCTCCAACATTTTCTCTCTGCATGTGTATACCATTTAACATGTGACTGTTTTATGTTGTATTATATTAGTTTTTATTTTCCCCAGTTAACATACTCCATATACCTGTGTCTTTTAATTATCTTTTAGGGTGGCTTTTTCATATTTAATCAGTTCTCCTGTTTCACTTCTCCCAATTCGGTTCCGCTTACCACACTTCAATTTTGCTTTCACATCAGCAATATTCCCTTGTCCTTGGTCATACATGTCCTATGTATAAGCTGTGGCCCCTTCTTACATTTCTAGTTCCTAATGCTACAAAATAGAATTCACAACTGCAGGCACCCAAAGAATGTTTTGCATATGAAACAGGCTGTTTTTTTTTTTTTTGTTCTTAAGGCTTTGTTTTATTGTTTGAGGTAATATTTTACAGTCACATTTAAATTCCTCCAAGGCTAAGAGGACATGAATTAGGAGGACGTAGAGAAAATGAAACATGTGAAACTTGGGGTTGAGTACTGTGAAATAATGTCTTGTGAACAGGAGCTGCATATCCAATCCATGCACTGATGATGGCTGTTAATCTGTGGAAGCCTCACTTGAAAGCAAGCCAATCATTACCTAATATAGACTTTGTAAGTATTTTCCAGGTCTTCTGTCTTAGTGAGGCACTGCTTTATATAGATACTTCATGGAGAAGAGCACAATGTGGTCGTTGGTCGATTTTCTATGCTGCAATGCTTGCCTTTACAAGCATGCACATATGGGCAGCATTTTTGGGATAAAAATGCCATGATGTTGAGAGTGGTTGAGTTGAGATATGTGGTTGGCAAAGATATGGGGATGTTGAAGGGGGAAATAGGATAGAGACATAAACATATTAAACTTATGCACGTGGAGTATACAATTTTTCAAAACTTAGAAAAAAGGTGCCTACTAGATGGCTGAATTGTCTAAAGACAATAAATTCCCAAAGAAAATGTTAAGATATATGCTGCAAAATGTAATGGTGGATAGGTAAGTCAACCCTCAGTAAAGACAATGGTAAAGAAGGTTTTCTTTTTTCTTTTTTCAATTTTACTACACCATATTCCAAGGAGCAGTTTGAAACCATGATAATGGAACCAACATTGCAGTTGCACATATACAAACATAGAGAGAGAGAGAGAGAGAGAGAGAGAGAGAGAGAGAGAGAGAGAGAGAGAGAGAGAGGAGAGAGAGACAGGTGTCTGGAAAAAGAGGTACAGAGACATGAGATTGTATATGGTTTTTGTGAACATGCCAAGGGAACAATAATGAACCAGTGTAAGAGATGTAGGTAATAGTTGGGTTCATTGCTTGTTTTGGAGAACAGGATAGGAACCAGGAGGAGGTGCCAATTTACCTCTTGGATTTTCTCACCCCAAGGGGCAAGAGAAGGGTCCCTGAATGGTGAAAACATAACTACAGATACTCTAAACAGAGAAGGGTTGTGAAATAAGGTACAGAATATTGGGGGTGTGGTATGTGCAGCTTTGGCATGTGTGGCTGCGGTACGTGGGGCTGTGTAAGAACCTTAGATAAAAATTGCTGGGAGCTAAAGACCAAGGTCTTTTATTTTGCTGTTTTGTGGATTAATGGGATAAATAGAGGACCTTTGACAATGTCTGTATGTGATCTGGATTCCTAAATGAATGGGAACCAGGGACAGAAATAGAAGACACTGAGCAGACATTGAATGAAGCTTTCGGGAACCACTATTGGTACAGCTACTGAAGAGGATGCAGAGCATTCACTGGGTTTTAAAGGGCTATAGGACAATTGTAGGATTTCTGTTGGGGAAGATAACAACAACCATAACTGTTTTTCTTAAGTGCATGTGTTAAAATCTTTTAATTATTAAAGGTTGTCAGATACAAAGATGTTACATACCATGTATTCCTAAACCTTGAAGACACAGGCCTTCTGAAATCAAAGGTATGAGGCAATAAATCTTGAGTTTAGAAAACAAAGAAATAAGAAAGTTTTTCCTTCCATTAGAAAAATGCATTCAACCTCTATCCTAGGGCAGGGGAAAATGTCAGGAGAACTAATCCTGACATATAATAAATAAATAAAGATTGTCAGTATATTTTCTGCATACAGAGTCATTGTTCACATATGGAAATATTGACAGGAACTTCAGCCCAATGGTTTATTTTTTATTTTTTATTTTTTTTTATTTTTTTACGGGGCTGAGGACAGAACCCAGGGCCTTGCACTTGGTAGGCAAGTGCTCTACCACTGAGCTAAATCCTCAACCCCTTGACAGGAACTTCAGGAAAGCAGTGAATGTTTTTCTCTCTTGCAGTATAGTGGTTTCATCATGTTTGCCCACATGTAAACTCATAAAATAAAACCAATAAATTGCATGCTAGTAAGTAGACTTCGTTGAATTCACATAGTACCTCAGTAAATTATCTTTAACAATCTGACTGAGGTAACTTCTGTCCCTCAAGGAGTAGTTCTATGACAATATCACGTATGAAGAGGACCATAGGTGTATGTGAGATACAGGCACCATTCAGTGAGAGTGTCTTCCTATGACTTTATACCTCATGCCTCCTGACAGAGATTCTAGCAGTGAGAGACAGTGTGACTGTGAGATCAAGAAATGAACTTCGAAATGCAAAAATATATTTCAAATGAAAATATCACTACCTGTCATCACTGTACAACCATACAGGAGATTTCTAGGTCACATGATTGCTATTTCAAAATCCATGGAATCCTGCATATTTTATGCCAAACTTGAACAGAATCACGCTAATGTTCATAGGGAAGACGGACCTCTTTCTCTCCAACCAGGCAACACTTCTTTTCACTCATTTTTAAAAGTTCTAATATCACTGATTATCAGGAGTGTTTCACTTAGAACTTTAATTCCATTTCTGTTATTATTGGAGATGATGACTTTATGAATCCTCTTATGTCCACATTCTCTGATTGAAAGGAAGGATCCCAGTTAGTTAGAGGAGGACAGAAGACAGAAAGTTGTGTGCCCAAGAGAATACTATGTCTCTCTTCTCTTTATTGTAGTCTATGTTTTATCGTAGAGACTCATGTCTCAGACATGTGATAAAAATGTTCTTTAGAAGAAAAATAAGACAACTCTTAGCATTTTGTCTAAGCTCTGCCCCAGAGTTACCTGACAATAGCCAGATATGCCTGACTCACTCAAAAAGGGGCTGCTTGCCTACTAAGCTCTCTGTTGCTCTTGACTTATTGCTCCCACTCTGTCCTCCTGCTCCATCCCCATTTTCTCCCGATTCAGTCCAGTCCTCTCTAGTGTTCTAGGACATCCTTTATTTCTCCACTCATCTATTCTCTCTGTGTGTTTGTCTCTGTGTGTATGTGTCTGTGCCTCTATCTCTGTCTCTCTCCGTCTCTCTCCCTCCCTTTCCCCCCTCTCTCTCTCCCCCTCTCTCTCCCTCTCCTTCCCTCACTCCCCCTCTCTTTCCCTCTCCCTCCCTCAATTCCTCCCCCTCCCCTCTCTCTCTGTCTCTCTGTCTCTCTCTGTCTCTCTCTCCGCCTTTTTTCTACTACCCTCTTTACTCCCCCTGTTATGCCCTAAGCAAACTCTATTCTATACTATTCCTTATAGAGGCTGGTCCCTCAGAGGGAAAGAGTGCCTCAGTATGTGCCTGAGGAGTTAGCCCTTAACCTTATACCTTACCATTCGTCCACCAAAACATTCCTTCTCTCACCTTTAATATTTTTATAAATACAACAACTATTGTGTTCTTCAATTTTTCAAATAAAATATAATCACATGATAGAATGAAGAGAAGAGAATTTTGAGGGCATCTCCGTTCTATTGGCTCTACTATTCTACTACGGAAAAGCATCCCTCTCTGCATTATTTACTTGATTGTTTACTTGCTTATTTACTTATTTTCAGTTTACATCTCAATGACAGCTTCATTTCTCCCCTCTTCTCAATCTTGCCCTTAGAAATCCCTCCCCACATTGCCCTTTCCCCTTTCCTCTGATAAGAGGAGTCACCCTTGCATACTACCCCACTGTGGTGTTCCTTTCCTCTGCAGGACTAGACACATCTTCTCCTACCTAGGCTCAACAAGGCAGTTCGTTTTTGGGAAAGGAATCCAGTGATAGGCAGTAGAGACCATAACAGTGACTGTTCCACTTTTTAGGGTACACACATGAGGACCAAGCTGTGTATTTGTTACAGATATGTAGAGGGTCTAGGTCTGTCTCCTGCTTGCTCTGTTATTGGCTGCCCAGTCTGTTTGGCCTTGCATCTGCCTCAATATCCAGCTAGAGGAAGCCTCTCAGGAGACAATTTTGTAATCTCAATGGAAAGACAATTTTATGGGTTAATGAAGTCCCCATCCTTCCTGTTGAAGTCCTGTCATGGTACAAGTGGTGGCCACTTCAGTCTCTATATCCTGACTGGTAGGAATCTCACCTGGGGTTACGGTCATAGACTTCCCATGTACTCTCCTGTCCTACAGCTCTAGTTAGGAAACAAAGATGCCCCCAACACCACTGTGCATAATTCAATTCTCATTCCCAGCCATCTCTTGCCTCTATCTCCCTAGAACTGATTGGCATCCTCTGCCCTCTCATCTCTTCTCTCTACACAGTTCCCTCTCTCTGTCTACCTCCACTGAGTATTTCTTTTTCCCTTCTTAGTGAGATCCATGCATCATCCCTTGAGACTAACTTATATCCAGTTGCTTGTGCTTTTAGATTGTAGCATGATTGTCCTGCACATTTTGACTAGTGTAAACTAGTGAGTACATATCATAAGTGCTTTACCGTTCTGTGTTACCTTATTAAGCACGATATACTCAAATTCCCATAATTTGCCTGCAAAATTCATGATGTTTTTGTTTTTAATAGGAATAGTATTACACTGTCTAGATATTTCACATTTCCTACCCTTTCTTCAGTTGAGGGACACCTATGTTGTTTCAAGTTTCTGGATATTTTGAATAAATCTGTTATGAGCAATCTTGACCAAGTGTCCCTGTGGTATAGTGGGTAGTCTGTTGAGTATATGCCCTGGGATGATATAGCTCAGTATTGAGTTATAAGTATTACCAAATTTTTGTAAAACAACCAAATGTAATTTGTATTAGTTTTCTCTCCCACCTGAAATGGAGTGTCTTCTTCTTGATCCAAGTTCTTGTCAGCATGTACTATCACTTTGGGTTTTAGTCTTAGTAATTTGCCTGCGTGTAAATGGAATCTTAGCTAGAGCCCCTGAAATTTAATGATTTTTTCTGCATATGAAAGAAAGAGTTAGTGTTTGCCATTTCAAGCTTTTGACAAATTGTTTGATACAACATTTTCCATAGAGAGGAGATTTTTTGTTTAGGCTCATACTGAAGTCCACTCAGTGTTTCTCTGGCAAAGAGATAGATGGCTGTGTCCTAAGTTTAAACTTTGTTCAGTTTTAAGAAAACTTGACTCTTGGATGTGTTCCTGCTGATGCTGATTCAGGATTTGAGATCTGAATCATATAATGTGATTTCATTATTTCACATTGCTAGCATCCACTGCAGACCCTTTCCTAGAGGCTGGAGGATCCAGTTTACATCGTTGATGGTTAATGAGAAGTCAGAGATAGGCCAGTTTAGAGACAGGCTCTGTGAGGGATGTAGCAGGTCGGTCCTGACTACCTCAGTTGAATCTCTACAGGGCACCCCGTGTCGTATAACATCACCAGCAGTCATAAATGTCATAGGAGCCAAGCATGTTTTCCTCTCCTGAAAGCCTGAAACACTTACAACTTGGAAAATTCACCAGGTACAGGAGCTCCAAGAGAACAAAACATTTATTCAAATGGAACCCACAAACTGATCTGAGGGAAAGTAAAACTAAGTCAGGCTTATTGTGGGCCTGTGTACTGGAGGCTCTCCATAGAGACTTCCAGCCAGGTCAGATGCTCAAGAACAGGTGAAAGTTCATGAGCAGGGAAGAGGAATAACCTCCTTGGGCTGCATGGTCTCTGCTGCTGCTGTCTCCACTGCTACTGTAGTTGCTGTTGTTCCAAGATGCTGCACTGGCCACTGTAGTGCAGGGGAGCTCCTGGCAGCATTTTAGGAGAGAAATTCTCTTTCTTGGTGGTGATGTTACAACTCTTATTATAGAATCTCACAGAAGACTAAGTTATTCTCACACACCTTTATTTCTTCTGGACAGGATCTTTATATACCTTTCTGGGGTGGATTGGGGTCTGACAGTGGGTACTTCAGATTGGCTTGGTCTGAGATGTTTGGGGTGCCTCATTTACCTGGGGAAGTGGTTGGAGCTATTGCCTCTAAGTGACTGACAGCTGCAAATATCCCTATGGGGAGGGCAATGTGGAAGGATGCAGGTATGTGAAAGGGTCTGGTTCTAGGAACAGGGAAAGCTCCTACCATCCCTAGCTGCTAGCCTTAACTCAACCTTATCAGAGTTTCTCTCACTGCCCAAAGCCTTACAGTAGATCATAGCTCAGACAGTGTAGAATGGGAAGACTAGTCAATTAGAAGAAAAGGATAATCTCAATAATAATATGTATGGATGTTGGCCACAGTTAATAGCCATGTATTATGTTCCTTATGTATGGAAAGAAGATACTATTTGTTAGTATTAAAGTGCTAATTGTGCCATCATTAAATTGTGGACTTGAAAATTTATGTTAGAGAAGAGGAATGCAATTGTTTTCAAATATCATTTAAGTAAGCAGTAGAAATATTACCAAAACTGCAGTCATGAGAGAAAAAATACATTACCAAATCTCATTGGCTTTCCTCATCCACAGTGTTTCACTGAGTCATCTTTATAAATATCAACTCAATAATTTGTTCTTATTTTACACTGTTAGATTATAGAACCACTTAATGATTCTTCTATTGTGTGAAGAAACAAGAAGTTTAATAGAATATGACACTGAAGAGTATGTGCTAGAGAATTTCCATGGCTGGAAGAAGAGTCCCTATCTTTAATACTAAAACCCATGCTTAAACATCATAAGCCAGAGCTTTCTATATTCTCAAGTGATCCTGGAAAGAACTTGTTGATCGTCAGCGCCCCCTGCTGGTCCTAATAATATCTGTAGGGAAGTTTTTGTGCAAGTCCACACTGGACTTCCCTCACTGTGTCTCTGGCACAGTAGTAAGTGGCTATGTCTTCAGTTTGCAGACTGTTCATTTTTAAGAAAACTTGGCTCTTGGAGGTGTCCCTGCTGATGCTCAGTCGGGATTTGAGAGCTGAATTGTAATCTGTGCTTCCACCAGTCCATATTACTCCCATCCACTCCAGACCTTTTCCTGTAGGCTGTCGAACCCAGTGCACATTGTAGCTGGTTAGTGAGAACCCAGAGACAGTGCAGGTGAGGGACAGGGTCTGTGAGGGCTGCACCAGACCAGGTCCTGACTCCTTCAGCTGCACCTGGGACAGGACACCTGGGGACAAGCAACATCACCATTAGTCATTCATACTATAGATTAAGTGCCCAAGTCCCTCTCCTGAAACTCTGAAACACTTACAGGTTGGAAATGTCACCAGGCAGAGCAACAGCACCAGGACAGCCATGCTGTGAAGGAGGCTCTAGCGAGAAGGAGATGAGGCTCCTCAGCTTGGCCTGGGCTTTCATGCTGGGCCTGAGGGCTGCTTTGCATTGAGGGAGGATCCTGAGAAGATAAAAGGAAGTGCAGGGCAGAATTTCTAGTTTCCTCACCATGTTCCTATGATAACTTTGTGCTTAGAAAACATGGAGCTGAAAACTCAGGAACTTTTCCTGTCAGTGTTTGGATTTACAATTCGAAATAAAAATGTGTTAGTCACATTGTGCAGGTTTTGGAAGCACAAAAAGGGGGAGTGGATAGGGAGGTTTATAGTAGGTGACTATTTATTCATTCAATAAAAGTAGAACAGGGTACCTTATCCTCAATGCAATCGTATATTATTGCTAATTGCTCTAGAACGTGTAAGGTGGAATGGGAATTTTTTGCCCGGAAAGTAATTCTCTTCGATTCTTTTCTATTATTTTTTTTTAGATTTTTATGTTTATTATTCTTTTCATAACAGCATTAGTGGCACCCCCTTCACCAGGTGGTTTGAGAATAAAGATGCAAATCCACAGACAGTAAATAGCCTTATATTGCAGTTGATTTTCAAGTTATCTTCACATAAATTTACAACCATAAACATCAGTAGGATAACTATGTATTATTTGCATTTGTTTCAGGATAAAAGTGTAGAAGTGATGATTACTCAATTGTGTGCAAAATCTGTATAATTTTTACTTAGCAAATAGTAATCAAATTGTTTTCCAAAGATAGTTATACTTTTTTATATGAGTAACCAGCTGTTTTATAAAACACTTACTGTAGACTCACTTTAGTCTCATCACTACTGAAGAAATAACAATTAAGAAAGCAGTTCACAAATATTTAGCACATTTTGTTTCAGAGTTTTTTCTGAGAGTAGGTCCAAGGGACTCATGTGGGTCCTATGTCAGTAGGTTGAGTGAATTAGCTTCCTATTTAGGGACACTGTAGTTGGGATCTAGTCTTCACACTTCTTGATTTATGTCAGTTTCTCTGTACCAATGTACTTTCTTATACATCTCTGTTTGTTTCTTGTTTCAGCTTATAGCACATAAATAATGTGTTCTAAATAGGATTGTGTATTGGTGAGTGAAGGGAAAGTCAGCTGTTCATAACAATTCATAAAAATCAGTAGACTGACAACAGGTGGTTATGTTGATTGAAGTAAAAGGTAAGCCAGAGATCACTGAGTGATGAGGCAAAGTGAGGCAGAGGGCGGGCATGAACATGAGGAACCTTGTGATTGAAGTATTGATCACCATAGAGAGTAAGAGTGTAGGGAGCTTCTCCCCATACCGTGGTAATGGAAACAGCACAGAAGAGAAATACAGAGCTATCACAATCTCTTTGCTAGGACTCCGAGAATGTGGATCTATTACTTGGCCTTGTAGTCCCAACAATTTTTCTTATTTCATTGTGCATTATCTTTGAACTTTGAGCAACTGTCGATGCAGACCATTCACATTAGGGAGAAACCCATCCATTTAGTGGTCATTAACAGTATTAGTGTTGTGTTCCTCTTGTTCTGATACTCTGAGGGTTAGGAGGATATTTTTCAGACATTATTCTCAGTAGGTCTCATCTTGGGTTTGTCTGATATTTGTATTGTGTTTTCATTGTGGAAAGGAGTATCATAGAAATAAATTCACCTTTTTATACTGTACTGGGGAATGTGATACAAGTCTACTTATTCATGTGTTTTTGTCTTTGGTTACTTCAGAGATAACCTGTGTCCCTATTCTGTCCCATAATGCTGCTTTCCATAAATTTCTCTACAATAAAGTTACTAGGAAAAAGTCATTAGGAAAAGCACGAGTTCATGATAAATTCATACTTTATTTATAATTGTCTTAATTTCTAGAGGTGGATCCTTACTGTTGTCTTTCTTCATTCATTTGCTTACTTATATGTAGTTCACAGATGGATACTCACTTAATTTGTCATGTTGCTAGGACAATACCAGACTGTCCATTTGTGTGCTGGCTAGGATTTTATCAACATAATACAAACTACAGTAATCAGCAAACAAGGAAACTAAATTTAAAAACAAAGCAAAACAAAACAAAACAAACAAACAAACAAAAAAAACCCCCAACATATCCATCAGACTGGTCTGCAGGCAAATCTGTGGAGGTATTCATTTAAATAATGACAAACATTATATGCCAGGTAGATATGGTTGATGTCATCCATGGTCCTGTGTTCATGAGTTGTCTTAGAAAGGATGTAGGACCACTATGGAGTGACAGTTGGTCAGATGATTTTCTTAATGTTTTGATCCAGGTCCCACTTTCAAGTTCTTTCCTTGACTTCATGTCCTGATTTTCCTCTGGGATGTTTTGTGAGAATTAAGCTGGCAGAATCTCTCTCCTTTCTCAGTTGCTTTTAGTCATAATATTGATCACATAAAAATAGCGAACTAGGACAATTGAAATTATTCTGATTGAAAAATGGGTATAGGGAACTTGACATTCTGCACAGCTACAACTATAGTGACACACACAGTCACAATTACAGATACAGGAATACATTACAATACACTCACAGAGCATCACATTCTCAGACAGAAATACATCTTCATAGACAGAGGGCATTGCTTTCTTAAATCATTTCTTTAGACAGGGGTAATGTCGTTGTTCTGGGCTCATTATGTAGACCAAACTGGTAATAAACTATCAGACATTTATTGTACTGTCATTTTCTCCCTATTGACTGAATTAAAGGTGTGCATCATTAATCCTTACCATTACATGTAGGTGCTTTGAAAAATTAATTATGAAAATAAAATGAATTAAAAATAAATTTAAGGATCCCAGCCCACAGCTCACTGCTCCCAAACCCGTTGGGAGAGAGAACTCACGGCCTGGACAGGTGGGCACTCCTGAGACTGCAGAGCAGGAGAGAACACCAATACTGCCCACCCCTGCCCACATCCCTGGCCCAAGAGTAAACTGTATAAGGCCTCTTGGAACTGGAAAATAGGGGCACTCTTACAGCAGACCCCCTGCAGTCCAGACACCGCCTGGACCTGAAGGGAATGAGTCAACAGTTCTCTGCACCCAAATCCCATGGGAGGGACAGCTAAACATTCAGAGGGGAAGGCACGCCAGGGAAGCCAGAAGAGACTACACTCTGCCCACATTTCTGACTCCAGAAGAAAACACCTAACACCATCTGGGGCCCTCGTGCACCAGGGTTCTGGGAAAGGGTGACACAGAACGTCCTCGTTGCTGCCCTCATCAAGAGCTCAAAAGCAGCCCCTCATGAGCAACTTGAGCTGCAGGACCACTGGTAAAACCAACTTTTCTGCTCCATGCAACCTGCCTGGTGGACTCAGGACACAGGCCCACAGGAACGGTTGAAGACTAGCAGACAGGAAAGACTACATGCCCAAAAGCAGAACACTCTGTTCCCATAACTGGCTGAAAGAAAACAGGAAAACAGGACTTCAGCACTCCTGACATACAGGCCTATAGTACTGTCTAGCCCCTGTCAGAAATAGCAGAACAAGGTAACACCGGAGACAACCTGATGGCGAGAGGCAAGCACAGGAACCAAGCAACAGAAACCAAGACTACATGGCATTATCAGAGCCCAATTCTCACACCAAAGCAAACACTTTTTATCCAAACACACCAGAAAAGTATGATCTAGATTTAAAATCATATTTGATCATGATGCTGGAGGACTTCAAGAAAGACATGAAGAACTCCCTTAGAGAAACACAGGAAAACATAAATAAACAAGTAGAAGCCTAAAGAGAGGAATCACAAAAATCCCTGAAGGAATTCCAGGAAAACACAATCAAACAGGTGAACGAGTTAAAAATGGAAATAGAAGCAATAAAGAAAGGACACAGGGAAACAACCCAGGATATAGAAAACCAAAGGAATAGACAAGGAGCTGTAGATACAAGCATCACAAACAGAATACAAGAGATAGAAGAGAGAATCTCAAGAGCAGAAGATTCCATAGAAATCATCGACACAACTCTCAAAGATAATGTAAAGCGGAAAAAGCTACTGGCCCAAAACATACAGGAAATCCAGGACTCAATGAGAAGATCAAACCTAAGGATAATAGGTATAGAAGAGAGTGAAGACTCCCAGCTCAAAGGACCAGTAAATATCTTCAACAAAATCATAGAAGAAAGCTTCCCTAACCTAAAGAAAGAGATGCTCATAAACATACAAGTAGGCAACAGAACTCCAAATAGATTGGACCAGAAAAGAAACTCCTCCCTTCACATAATAGTCAAAACACCAAATGCAGAAAATAAAGAAAGAATATTAAAAGCAGCAAGGGAAAATGATCAAGAAACACATAAAGGCAGAGCTATCAGAATCACACCAGACTTCTCGCCAGAGACTATGAAAGCCAGAAGATCCTGGACAGGTGTCATACAGAGCCTAAGAGAACACAAATGCCAGCCCAGGTTACTATAATCTGCAAAACTCTGTCCTCGGGCCTCATAATGGCTTGCAACTTAAACATTCTAATTCAATGTCTTTCAAAGCTCCATGTGTGCTATTCAGAAATATTTTTGTTTGCATCAAACTGACTTGTTTTTCATCCAGAAATTCTTAATATGTTTCCTGTAACTTCACCATTCTCTTTGTCCATTGTTATACCAGGCAAGTGGTGCCTACCTTTTGTTGTTTTAGCCTAGTTTTCATGTTCCCCGATTAAAATAAATTAGTAAAACGAGGTTTGTGCATTAACTCATCCTATGTCCTTGTATTTATTTAACTGGTTTCGTTTTCCCCTTCCAATCTTAATTTTCTCATCACAGCCCACTTGTGTGCACTGGTCACAATATTCCCCTACCTTTGGTCCACTCCTCCCTGACTTAAGATGGCATTCCTTTCTAGGCAGACATGGTGCTGCAAGACCCAAGAGTTCTACATCTTAATTTGAAGACAGGAAGAGACAATCTTTTGCAGACAACCAAGAGGGGCTCTCTTCCACAGTGGGTAGAATTGGAGCATAGGACTTCACCCCTCTTTCTTCCCCAACATAGTGATGTACTTTTTCAACAAGGCCATAGTTACTCCAACAAGTCCACATCTCCTAATAGTACCACTTTTTATGGGTCAATCATATTCAAACCACAACAAACCTTAATTACACATTACACATGCTCTTGGTAAAAAATTACATCCTTAAGAATTAGAAATCTAAATGTTGGTTCTGATATAATTTAGTTCCAACCCACTTCTCATTCATCCTTTTTCACCAACGGATTGATCTTCAGCCTGTTCCTATGTAACATGACAGCAGATGATTTACATTTAACATTGTGTGGAGCTGTTCAACTTACTGTTCAGATCCAGAGTTCTAATAATCTCATCAATCTGACTTCAAAAGCTGTCTCAATTTGATGATGCATTGAGATGGAACCCACAGCCAACATTGCTTCTCTGAATAATGCTTTTCTAGCGCAAATGTGTGACATGGTGTTCTTCCAGTCAGCAGCAATATCTGGGCCCTGTCACAGTGTTCTCAAGTGAAGTGTCATGTGTGTCACTGAAGTTTATTTGAAACATCATTCTAGGAATGCTATTCTATGCAATTAGACTCTAGTACACATATTCTTTTCTGTCATATACAATAGAAATCATTTTAAAGTTTGCTTTATGTATTTTTTAATTTTCAGCATCTGCTTAATATGTGAATTATGTGTAATCATGTTTTAACTATGTAAACTAAAGCATCATAAATACAGAGGAAGAAAGAAAATAGATGTTACCCACTTAGTGCATTAGGGGCTGTTTGCAGATAGTTGAAGTTAAGTGAGTATCAGTAGCTACCTTAACCTTGTATCTCAGGCTGGAGCCTCACACATATTTTATTAGCAGCATCACAGATGGATGAGTGCTGAGCCTGTCATATGGTTACTGTGAGAATGATGGAGAGATTGAAAGTCATCAGTTTCATGGGTCACTGTACCTGGCTTATCTTCATATTGTCTTTAATTTGAATGCCACACAGTGCTTTAAACAGGAAACCTTACCCAGTCTTTGCCATGAGTCGCAGGTTCCTCTATCTTAAGGGTTCTTGTGTTCTCAGGTTCTGATCCTGGCCTTCATAATAGTCACTTCTGCCCTCTGTGATCCTCTGCATTTTGTGTTCAAGTTAGAGTTTATCCTACATGTCACCCACTCACCTCAAAAGTTTCAGTCCAGACATGTTCCCA
Organism: Rattus norvegicus; assembly: GCF_036323735.1. NCBI lineage: Eukaryota > Metazoa > Chordata > Mammalia > Rodentia > Muridae > Rattus > Rattus norvegicus. Next base: position 139,435,655 of record NC_086024.1, read on the forward strand.
TACAGTTGAAAGGCAGGCAGAAAATGGAACAGAGACTAAAGGAAAGGCCATCTGGAGACCACACTACCCAGTGATCCACCCCATTGGCAGACACCAAACACTTTTGCTGATGTCAAGATACACTTCCCTGGAGCCTGGTATGGTTGTCTCCTAAGAGTTTCTACCAGCATGTCACCAATACAGATGCAGATACTCACTGCAAACCATTGAACTGGGCATGGGGACCTCAATGGAAGAGCTAAGAGGAAGGACTGAAGGAGCTGAAAGGGATTGCAACCCCATAGGAAAAAACAATATCAACTAACTGGACCACCAAGAGCTCCCAGAACAAATCACCAACCAAAGATTATACAGAGAGGGAGCCATAGCACCACATACATACGTAGCAGAGAACTTCTGTATCTGACATCAATGGGAGGGAATACATTTTATTCTCTGTAGGTCTGATGCCCCAACATAGGGGGATGTTAGAACAGTGAGGCAGGAGTGGGTGAGTGGGTAAAGAAGGACACTCATAAAGGCAAAGGGCAGTGGGGAGAGGGAAGATGGAGTGCAGCATTTGTTGATGTGTAATCTGGAAGAGGCATGTAATTTGAAATGTAAATAAATAAAATGACTAATAAAAATAAAGGTCACCTATGGGGGCAGCAGTTATAGCTCTGTGCTTCAAGATCTTATCTCATAAGCACAAGGACTTGAGTATAGTTCTTCATAACTACAAAAAGAGGCAGGCTTGAAAGTCAACCATTAAGCCCACCTCTGAGATGTGGAGACAACATGGTCATTGGGACTCACAGGGCAAACAGTCTAGCAAGATGGCGAGGTGACTGTGTACATAGATAGAAGAATATATTTCATCATGACAAACACAGACACTCATGCAATCACAAAGTCACTTACTCACATGACAGTGAGAGAGAGAGAGAGAGAGAGAGAGAGAGAGAGAGAGAGAGAGAGAGAGAACAGAGAGAGACAGAATCATGGGGAGATATAGAGACAGAAACAGATTAACAGAGAGACAGAGAGCCAAATAAACACATTTGACCTACAGAAACTGAGGGATATATTATAATAAATAAATAAGTAAGTAAGCAAATGAATAAATAAGTATCACATATAGCAGAGGAAAACACAAAGTTGAATAAATATTAGTACACTCTGGAGATTACTATACAGTATACTTGTAGAGAGAATCCTTGTACAGAGAAAGTCCAGTCCCAGAGGACTCTGATCCTCTATTTCCTCCAAGCCTTTTTTTCTTTCTTTTTTTTACATTTCTTTTCTTTTATTGGATATTTTTATTATTTACATTTAAAAATGTACCCCCTTTCCCAGTTTCCCCTCCAGAAATCCACTATCCCATCCCACCACTCCCTGCTTTTTGACAGTGCTACCTCACCTACCCACACACTCCCATTCACCTCTCTACCCTGATATTACCCTACACTGAGCATCAAGCCTTGACAGGACTAAACGATTCTCCTCCCACTGATGCCTGACAATGCCATCCTTTGCTACATATGCAGCTGGAGCCATAGATCCATCCATGTGTACCCTTGGGATGGTGGTTTTGTCCTTGGGACATTGGGGGGGGGATTCTGGTTGGTTTATATTATTGTTCTATCTATGGGGTTGCAAACCCTTTTGGCTCCTTCAGTCCTTTCTCTAACTCCTCTATCAGAGATCCTGTTCTCAGTCCAATGGTTGGCTGCAAGCATATGCCTCTGTATTTGTAAGCTTCTGGCAGAGCCTCTCAGAAGACAGTTACATTAGGCTCCTGTCAGCATGCAATTTTGGCATCTGCAATATTGTCTAAGTTTGGTGTCTGTATATGGGATGTATCCCTTAGATGGGGCAGTATATGGGTGGCCTTACCTTCAGTCTCTTGTATGTAAATTGTCTCTATATTTCTTCCAGTGAATATTTGTCTTATTCCCCCTCCAAAGAAGGTCTGAAGCATGCACACTTTGTTCTTCTTCTTGGGCTTCAAGTGGTTTGTGATTTGAATCTTGGGTAGAATCACCTTCTCTATCCTCCAGTGTATCATAGAGCTATCCTGATTAAAAACTGTATGGTATTGGTACAGAACAGGCAGGTAGATAAATGGAATAGGAATTGAAGACCTAGGATTGAAGACCCAGAATTGAACCGACACACCTGTGGTCACTTGATCTTGACAAAGGAGCTAAAAATCATCCAGTGAAAGAAAGACAGCATTTTCAAAAATGGTGCTCGTTCAACTGGTGGTCAGCATGTAGAAGAGTGCAAATTGATCCATTCTTATCATGTTGTACAATGCTAAAATCTAAGTGGATCAAGGACCTCTACTAAAACTAGATACACTGAAAGTAATAGAATCTGACCTGTGCTGAAGACACTTCTCATAGCAGGTATAAGATATCAAAGACACTAATGTCAGTTTCAGAGTAACAAAATGTGGTAGTTACATATTTATATTTTTGCATTTTGTTAATGATTGATCACACTTCATTTTGTTCCTCTTTGTGCATGTCCACAAAACATACTTTGTTTCCATACTGTAATGATTCCTTAGTATCATTGTGTAATTTAGTATCTCAAACATAATTGTGCTTCTAGGTAACAGCCCAATCTTTACCTCTGTCTGGGATAGACAGGAATTTTCTATAATGTGGCTCTGTAAGTGGAAACACTTACAAAATAATTGCAGCATAACATATTCTCTGTAAAAAGAACACCTGAGAACTTTCTGAATTCAAATTATTCCTATCAATGCTATCTTCAGACATTATTAAGGCACCTGAGACCTTCCTTATCCCCATCTGCTTGCCATGTAGAATTTGCTCTGGAGATACATATCTATGGATAACAAATTGCTTTTGTTTTTTGCATCCTGATGTTCTCCATTTATTTCTTTTAAGTTCACCATCCACCCTCCTCTTTTCCCATCATTACACTAGGTAAAATGTGACTATTTTAATATTGTGTTTGACTAGTTTTCCTATTCTACAATTAACATGATTAGGGTGTTTAATTAAATTTTATGATGAACTTTTTCTACTTAACCAGTTCTCTTGTTTCCCTCCTCCCCTTTCACTTTCTCTCAAAACACCTCAGTTTTCCTTTCCCATCACCAATATTCCTTTGTCCTTGGTTCGCCCTGTCCTACATTTAAGATGTATCCCGTCCTAGGGTTTTCATTCTAGTTCCAAAAGATAGAAAAAAATCCAGAGCCACTGATGCACAATGATGATTTTGTAAATGACAGAAACAGCCAATGTTTGTACTTTCAAGTTTTTGTCATACTGATCAACATATTTCAGTTACATTTAATCATGTGCATGTAGAGTAAATATTTCCACAAAACAGATTAAAAAATATGAATACTAAATGGCTGAATGTTTTAAAGACACTAAATCCTCCAAAGAAAATGATAAGGATTATGCTGCAAAATATGATATGAATTGATAGGCAAGAGTAACTTGAGTAAAACGTGATGGAGGTTTTATTTTTACTAATGTTAAGTTAAAGCTTCTTATGTTGATAATAAATCCAGCATTGTAATCACACAGACACAGACATGGAGAGAGAGAGAGAGAGAGAGAGAGAGAGAGAGAGAGAGAGAGAGAGAGAGAGAGAGAGAGAGAGAGAGAGGAGTAGTCTGGGGAAAGAGGCACAGAGATCTGAGGTGGTCAATGGTGTTTGTGGACTTGCCAAGGGAAGAAGAATAATTAGCAAGATCACTACATGGTCTCCCTTTGGTATCCGTGGACATCTGCCAGGTAGACTTCAGGGCATTGGGGCATTTCATATGTAGATGAACCAGTAGAAGAGGTGTAGGTAATTGCTGGGTTCATGACTTGTTTTGGAGAAGTAGATAGGGACCAGGAGGAAGGGAAAATTCACATCTTGGACTTTCTAGCCACATGGGGCAACTGGAGGTTTCCTGTCTGGTGAAAACATAATTATAGAGAATCTTAACAGTGAAGGGCTACAAGAAGATGCACAGAATGTTGGGGCCATGGCAAGTGTGAAGATTGCTGGGAGATAAAGTCCCAAGGTCATTCTTCTTATATTGTTTCCTGGCTAAGTGGGACAAGTGGAGGGATCTTGACAGTCTCTGTGTGTGATCTCAGTAGTCCTGAATGAAGATGAGCCAGGATCAGAAATAAAAAAACACTGGTTGAAGAGAGGATTGAGATTTGGGTATCTGGGGTCTGGGGATTTAGCTCAGTGGTAGAGCATTTGCCTAGCAAGTGCAAGGCCCTGAGTTCGGTCCTCAGCTCCAGAATTAAAAAAACACAAAAAGAGATTTGGGTATCTGCCATTTATAAGAGCTCTGAAGAGGGCAGTTGTGTTGAATGGGTCTTCCAGGAATATGAGGCAGTTGTAGGATTCCTGCTGGGGAAGATGACAATCATCATAACTTTTTTTTCAAATGTATGTGCTCAAGTCCTTTAATTATCAGTTTCTTTGTATCTCCTGAGTTTCAAGGCAGTATGATACAAAGATATTGCATACTGTGTATCCCAACCCTTGAAGACACAGACCTTGTGGAAACAAAGTTAGGAGATAATCATTCTTGTGTTTAGAAACAGAAAGACAAGGAAGATCTGCTACCTTTTTAAAAATTATTCAACCTCTTTCCAAGCCACAAACAGGCTCACATCCTATAAGGGAATACTTATAGGAACTTCAGGGAAGCAAGGAGTGATTTTCTGTCTTACAGTATAATGGTTTCATGGGGTTCATCAATCTAACAACACAATACAACACATGCTAGAATGGAGACTTTTTGAGTGCCCAAAATTCCTCATTAAATTATTTTTACCAATCTTACTGAGATAACTTTTCCCCACATTTACTCAGGGACTAGTTTTATGTATAACATGTAGGAGGAGGACCATAAATATGTGCCAACTACACACACTATTCAGTGAGTATATCTTCATGTGACTTCAGAATTCAGGACTTCCATTAGAAAAGAGATCAGTGAGAGACTGTACAACTGAGAGCTCTGGAAGTAAACACAGAAATGCAAAAATCTATTTGAAATGAAAATGTTATTTTCTGTTATCTATATATACCCAGGCATGAGATTGCTGGGTCCTGTGTTCTTAATTTATAAATCAATGGGATCCACATTATGAATCAGTATTGCACAGGATCATGCTCATGTTGACAGGGAACACGGCCCTCTTTTTCTCCAATCAAGCAACACTTCTTCTCATTCTTTTTTCTTAAATTGTCCTCATTACATTTGTTATCAGAAATTTTTCATTTAGAATTTAATTTCCATTGGTGGTGTGATTGGAGATGGTGCCTTTCTGAAACCTCTTCTGTCACATGTACTGACCCAAAAGAAGGAAGCCAGTAAGAGGACAGAGGGCAGAAAGTTGCCTAAGAGAACATTATATCTCTCCATAATGCCTGTTTCATCCTGGAGACTAGTGTTGGTATGAGGAACTGCTTTTGCCTCCAGCAGTGATGTCACCTGCAGTCGACAGGGCACATCTATTGGCATGGTGATGTCCATACATTCCCAGTAGACATTTGGATTCAGCTTCCACAATTACCTGGGAATATTTACATCACAATTTAAATAAAAAGCAGAACCTTCCTTCCCTCTTCCCATTTTACTTCTTGCTCCCCTTTTGTCTCCATCATCAGCAATAACCCTCTTCCACATGGGAATGTATTGGCCTGGCCTGGGGTGTCTGGATGTGAGCTGTGATTCTATCACAGTATTGGTGCTGAAACCCGGGAACTCCTTGTAGCTGTGCCAGAGGACAGTAGCTGATGTGGTGGTCCTGTGCCTCTGCCATTCTCCACTTTAATTCAGATCACAGCTGCTGTCACAGCTCCCACGTCTTCATGGCATAGAAGGGACTACTTTTCTGCATGTGAGTTGCTACTGCGGCCTCAGGACATATGGATTTCTACTATGTGAGCGGCTGATTTCCATGGCCCACCACGGCATGCTATCTCCTGCCATGTCGGTTGCTTATGTACAAGCCTGAACCAATGGTACAATTTCATGTTTCTTGCTAACCAGCCACTAAAATTCGTGCACCAACATCCGCAAATTTTAAGTTTTTTTTTCCCTCCAGTTGGCAAGAAGGACCCCTGATTTCCCAAATAGGGCTTGGCCAGCCTTTATGGGGTAAGGTGTTGGCACTTTAGGGCCACAGTCCTAAAAACCAGCCTCCTTCCTGGCATGCAAGATAAGACTTCAACTCTTAGGCATATTCTCGAAAGCAGCTCTTATACCCTTTTCTTTTGGGACTCTTGAAGCCATGTAGATCTTCTGAGTGTTGGGTATGAGTGCTTTCTGTGAGTCTAGGACTCACCGTAATTACCCTGTAGAGGATCTAAGTGACAACTTAGACATCTGTCTTGGCAGAAAATTTGTAGTTGAAGTTATTCTCAGGATGGAGGTGTGGACAATTCAACAACTCCCCAAATGGTGACTTATTTTCGAGCATACCTCCTGGACCCTCACTGGGATGTCTCCTGAAAAATTTCGAATCTCTGAAGTTATTGCCTGACGTGAGGGCATCACAACTAACACACCTCTGCAATAAAGTCTGGATTCAGTACCCATTAACCAATGGCTCCAAATGTCCACTTAATGGCACACTAGATTGAATAATCTCATGGGTTCTTCATACATACTCCCAGTGGTCTGGTAAATGGAAAGAGGTCATCTATGAGCAGTCATTTAACTACCTTTGCTTCAACTCCTTCCTGTGTTCCTCTTGTTTCCCCAATCCAACTTCTCTTATCCATGGAACCTCAAACAGATGAAGCTACAGCTCTCAATCCAGCTAACAAACTGCCTCCTTTTTGCAGCAGGCCTGTATCCACACCTTGAATAACCCAAAGCACCACCTCAGGTTTTCATTCTCACCATGCTACCCAAGAACCTCCTTGCTCAACCTCTCCAGATGCATCCCCTCCTCCTGTGACAGCTTCAGGCACCTACAATGGAGGTGCCCTGAATTGGTACCTATCTTCACCCCTCCCATCAGCTGCTCCAAGGTGGTAGCCAAACCCCCAAGTCCTTCATTGTCTGGGACACCTCAACAAGCACTGTTCTTTCCTTTAAGGAAAGAAGCTGAAAAATGGCCCTGTCAGTGTACATGTTCCTTTCTCATTAATGAACTTTCTCAGATAAAAGGAGAATGGGTTCCTATACCTCTAACTCCTGTGCCTTTACTAAAGAAGGTTCAGAACCTCAATCTTATAGCTTGTCTTTCCACAATGTACATATACTCCTTACCAATAGTTTACTTCCTGACAAAGGCAGGTGAGTTTTGGAGCAGGTGAGAATACATGCAGACCAGGTGCATCAAACAGATGGAGCATATCCAACTGCATTTGTGGTGGTAACTGACCAAGACCCCGAATAGAATTATAATTCTGAAGGTGACATTTTAGCCAGAGATAGATTCGTAACCTGCCTCCTGGCAGTTTCCATAGGGCAGCCTTACATCCAGTAAAATGTGAAAATCTCCAAGAGGTCATCCAGGAAAAACAGGAAAACCCATCTCAATTTTCCTAATGCCTCACAAAGGCTTTATTATAATACACTAATCTGGATTCTGAAAAACCAGAAGGTTAGCAACCTCTAATGACCTATTTCTTTCCCCAGAGCAACCCCAGCTTAGAAACCTGGAGAGGGGACCCCTAACTCCACAGACAAATGTTTTGGCCCTGGCCCTCAAAGTGTACCATCAGAGAGATAAGGAGTATATGAGACAAAAATACCATATGTTGGCATAAGCTCTGTGATAAGCCCAAGCTATTGTCATGGACTCCTTGTCTTTTCTGGCTCAGAGACCACTGGGCTCCTGCTACAAATGTGGTCAACAAAGTCATTTGGTGAAGGCTTGTCTTACCTTCTGCAAGCCAAGGGAACCATGTCCTAGGTGCCATCAGGAGGGACATTGGGCTGTCGATTGCCCTCATGTTGGGCAGGACAGAGGGACATTACTCCCAGATAATGCTCCAGCTGATCTCCTAGGCTTAGCTATGGGCAACTTAAGGGGCCTGAGCTTACTTGACATGACCACTGCCATCACTACGGAGCTCTGGGTAGCCATCATGGTATGTGAGTAGCCCATCTTTTTTTTCTTGATACTGGGGTCACTTACTCAGTCCTTATGGAGTTTTGGGGATCCACTTCATCTTTTTTCCTATTATCAATGTAGGAGGACAACCTTACATTCCTCACCAGACCCCACCACTTAGTTGCATTTTTAGGGTGTGTACCTCTCGCCCATTTCTCTTTGGAAGTGCCAACATGTACTGTACCCTTATTGGAAAAGGATGTTCTAGCTAAGTGGGAGCCTCTATTTTCTTTTGCCTAAATCCAAGCTCCAGTTATCTCTCTGCTCCTTCTTCTAGCCTGTCAACCTACTAAAACTAACAACTGACATCTCAGAAAAGTGATAAAAATTATTTGTTCTTTAGAAGAAAAATGAGATGGCTGTGTTGAAGAACTTCAATTTTCATATGAAACAGAATCACAGAGCATGTTTAAGTCAAGAGAATTTTGATGCCAACTCCATATTATTGGTATTTCTCTTCTTCAGAAGAGCATCCTTATCTGCACTATTTTTCTTTTTTATTGAATATTTATTCATGTACTTATGTATTTATTTTGATTTTACAACTCAGTCATAGTCCTCATTTCTCTCTTCTTCCCAGTTTCACCCTTACAAATCCCTTCCCAAGTTGCCATTTTCCTTTATCTGACTGTAAGGGTACCACTCTACCCTGTAGCATCTAGTCTCAGTAAGCCTCACAATGAGCCCCAACAAGGCAGTTTGAATAAGGAGAAAGGGATTCAATAGCAGAGAGCAGAGACCAGGACACAACCTGGTGAACTTCTTAGGGTACCTTTATGAGTACAGAGCTGCACATTTGCTCAAATATTTATGGGGTCTATGTTTGGCTCCAGCATGCCCCCTGGTTCGTGGCCCAGGCTGTGTAGATCCCCAAATGGTCTCATGATATTTGACTCTATTCGTTTTCCTGTGGAGTCTGGACACTTCCAACCTGCTCATTTCTATCCTTCACTCTATGGCAAGAGCCCCTGGGATCTGCATTGTGTTTGGCTGTACATCTGCCTCCATCTACTGCTTGATGAATCCACTCAGGAGGCAGTTTTGCTATGGCCCCTGCACATCTTGTAGGCAAGTCAAAATATGGGTGGGAGATTTTGTGGTTGAAGTAATGTGCCAATCGCCCTTCTGTAAGTACTGCCAGGCTACAAGGGTTATGGACTTTAGTTTCTATACCCCCTTATGATAAGAATCTCAGCTAGATCACCCCCATAGACTTCACATACACTATTCTGACCCAGACCTCTAGCTAGTTACTAGAGAGGCACCCTTCCACTACGACACATTTTTATTCTGATTTCCAGTCATCTCTCTAGCCTCTTCCTTCTCACACTTGATTGCCATTGCCAAATCCCTTCTCTCCTCTTCTCCTACACACTTTATCCTCTCCATTCACCTCAGCTGACTAATTTACATTTTGAGTGAGATTCATGAATCCTCCTGTGGGACCTGTTTAATATTCAACTACTTTGGATCTTTTGATTGTGGAATGGTTGTCCTGTACTTTTTGACTAATGTATACTTATAAATGCATACATATTATATAGGTGATTTTGGTTCTGGACTACACCACTCAGCATGATTCTTAAGTCCCATCCATTTTCCTGCAAATTTCATGATGTCTTTGTAATACCTGAACAGTATTCTATTTATAGCTATTAAACATTTTTTATCTATTCTTCAGTTCAGGGACATCTATATCTATTTGTTTCAAGTTTTCTGGCTATTACAAATAATGTCGTTGTGAATATAGCTGAACAAATGTCCCTACAGTGGGGGATGTTTTGGGATTATACCCAGGAATGGTATAACATGATTGTGATGTAGAAATATTCCAAGATTTCTATGAAACCATCAAATATATTTTCAAAAAATTTTGTACTTGTTACATTCCCATTAGCAAAGGATGATTTTTCCTCTTGCTCTGAATCCTTCCCAGTATGTGTTATCATTTGAGTTTTCAATCTTAGCAATTCTGATGAGGGTAACATGTAATCTCATGGTATGTTGCATTGCATTTTTCTGATGACTAAAGATGTTAAATATTTCTTTAAGGGATTCTTGAACATTCGGTATTCCTCTCTTGAAAATTTTCTTTTTTATGCTTATTGTTCCACTTTTTTCTTTCCTTTATTGGACATTTTCTTTTTTCATATTTTAAATATTATTCCCTTTCCTGGTTTTCCCTCCAGAAAAATCTGTCTCATGCCTCCAAACCCTGCCTCCTTGAGTTTGCTCCCCAACACATCCACCAAATACCTTTTGCCTCTATGCCTTTGCATTCTCCTTTACTGGGGAATCACACCTCACAGGACCAAGGTCCTCTCTACTGTTTGATGCTTAACAAGGCCTTCTCTTCTGGGTTGTCTGGTATGTTGATATTGTTGTTCTTCCTATGGAGGTGCAACCCCCTTAGTTACCTAAGTTCATTCTCTATCTCCTCCAATTTGAACCTAGTTCAATGGTTGTTTGTGAGCATCTGCCTCTCTATGTACCTCACTGATGGTGAAACAAGAAAGCTTAGAGATGTTTGACTCTCTAATCCACATTCATCAGCCAGTCTTCCACGACTCATCTTTCTCTTATCTTTAGTTCTTTTACCTAGATTATTCATATTTTCCTTCCATAAGACAGACGTTTCACATAGGTTTCATTTTTTTTTCTTTTGAAGATCCTAGTATGAAGTAGCTTAATAAAATTGTTGAAAATGAGTATTATATTCTATCGCTGTATATGAACTAACCAGGATAATGACCTGCTAAAGGCTTGAGTCTGATATTTTATCAAAAGTTGGACATTCTATATCTACAGGAGAATCCCTGCTTTTACTGGGGATTAAAATTGTAGTGATGAAACACTGCGAAAAATAAACTTGAAGTGAAAATGTTCATTTGGGCAACCTTTCTACATTCTTGTTAATTAGAAAAAGAAATCAGAACTGGAAAACAGATAGGGCAGGAAAGTAAAGACAAGAGGCAGTGCATAAGGATCAGCATGCAAAGTAAAGATGGTTTTCCAAACATGTTCTCTTTATTGAAAGCACAGGAAAATCTGTGTGATTAATGTTGGATGGACTTCAGTGTTACATCCTAGCGGTCATGACATTTGTACTACGGAATTGTTGCATACAGTACTCATAGATGTCTGACAATATATTGAACCTAGTATTTTCAAAGTTATTTGGCAGCAGGTGATCTCAGAGTGTGGCCACTTCAGGACCCTCCTTCCTCATCAGATTCATGTTTCTCATTTTGTCTGGGTGTGCACAGAGCATGAAGAAACAACAAAAATTATTCTGGATTTAGTTCATCAATCACAGATCTGAAAGCAAGCAACACAAATTCTTGCACTCCTCACTTAGGTGATGTATATATATTTAAATACTCTCATGACTTGTCAGTATGTTGATGAGTCCCCTGTGTGAATAAAGAATGTTCTGAAAAGTAACCCAGAGTGAAGTGATGTAACAATTTGAAAAATAGCAGTGAATTAAACATTTGCAATGAACCCACATTCTAGCAATCCTTTGGCCAGTGAATAAGATTAAAAGGGGACATATTCCAGGCAGTGTCTTGGGGGCAGTCGTGATATTTTATATATTTTAGACAGCTCAGCCCTATTGCTATAGCATTTGTAGAAATTCAGTGGTTCAGTGACATTTATCTCCTCTCTTCATTTGCTTAAGTGCTGGAATATTTTACCCTGGGTTCTGTGGTTGCCATGGCCACTTCCTCTGCATTGTTGTGCACATATATACACTTACTTTACAAATGTACAGAAATTGTAAGAACTTCGTTGTTTGGCTCTGAGAAGACTTCAATAACCAAAGAAATTTACAAACTGCTAATCAAGTTGTGTTGGAAATTGAGATGAAATCAGAAAGCTTGTAAGTCTCGAGCATCATTGGTTGTTCTGGACCACTGTTTGTAGTTATCCAGTCATTCACTACTGTAGTTGTAGCTGTGAGTTCCTTGTGGACATGATGTTAAAGACTCATCTCCCTTTCAGAATCTGTCATCACACAGGAGAATGGAATTGATGGTGACAGAGCAGGACAGAGAATGTAGAATCACTCTGTTGAGGCACCTGTGGTGGTACCTGACAGCATCTTCTAGTCTATGCTGATTTGGTAAACCAGGAAATAGAGACTATTTCTTTTATTTCTACAGAACTCACAGGAAACCAATGTGTTGCATTCCAAGCTATTCCACTATCACAGGCATTACAACTCAATGACAATCTGACAATCATACACAGTTTCCCAGGTTACCTCATGTTTTGAACAATAATCATTCCCTGGTGTCTAATACTTTCCTACTCTCTCAGGGATCTAATGTTTCAGGATGGTATCACCACAGAACCTACTTTTCTTTTATGGTGACACCAAGCATATGACCAGAATGCCATTGACAAGTTGTTATATTTAGATTCTAAACGCAACACCTGACTTCTGATGAAGAATGAACCAATTGTCATTTACATCATGTATCTTGGACAAAAGCATAAAAGAAAATCCTTAGAAACCTGAGGAAAGGAGAGTAGATTAATGTGTTAAACCCAAAAAATTATCTGTCTATTAAATTCTTGGAGAACAATACAAAACTAAACCGTAAAAACTACAGAGAAAGAACTAAGAAATGTTACACTTTGGGTGGAATAGGATCTGTGTAGAACTTCCTGAAGCTCAGTAAGTATTACTATTTACATTGACCTCATGTCTCAATTCTGGAGCCTCACACACATTTTTATTACTGACACCACAAGCTGGGTCTGTGTTGGGTCCGTGTCATATGATATTTTTGATATTTATGGAGAGACACAAAGTCATCTACTTCATGGGACACAGGCCCTCTTTGTTTCCCATGTTGACTCTATCTTGAAGACCATACAGTGCACTGTGAAGGGAATGTTACAGACTCTCTATTTCTACACTCTCATGTGTTCCTTATTTTTTTGGGGATCTGAACCAGGGTCCTCAAACAGATTCTTGTCTTCCTTACATGATGTTCTGCCTTTTGTTCAAGTCACAGTTTATCCTACATTGAAAGTCATCTTCAATGGGAGTATAGGTATAATTTTGTTCTTTAAGTTCTTTCCACACCAGCAGGAAGATTTGTGTTTAGTCTCCATAACTACAAAATAGTTCAGTTTGGTAGGTAGCCAATCAGAAAGCCTACTTCTCAGATGTGAAGACAGTATGATATTGGGACTCCATAACCAAGCAGCCTAACAATATACTGTAATCCATGTCTAGTGATGAAATACAGGCTTTGTGATGGACTTTATTTCAATGGTAGTGTGTAAATGGATAGAAAAAACATCTCAACCCTCTCCACACACACACACACACACACACACACACACACACACACACACACACACACAGAGAGAGAGAGAGAGAGAGAGAGAAAGAGAGAGAGAGAGAGAGGCATCAGAAATACATGAACAGAGCCTTGAAGAGACAGAGAGGCAAACAGAGACAAAAAACAAAAAACAAAAAACAACTCCATAATATATAAATAAATGAATACAATGAATACAAAGCACATATTAAACAGGAAAACTGAAAATGAAATAAAGATTTGTCTACATCAAGGGTTATTACAAGATCACTTGGAGAGAGAATCCTTGTAGAGAGGCAACCTAGACAGTAAGGAGTCCCAGGCTTACTTTGTTCCAGGTCTTTCTACATAAACTAACACTCAGCAACTGGATGCTTTCTGTGCTCCTTGTGCCCCCTGCTGGTCACTAGTATCCTGCAAGAGGTTTGTGTTTAAGCTCACAGTAACATTCACTCACTGTGTCTGTTGTACAGTAATAAGTGGCCGTGTCCTCAGACCTCCAAGTGTCCATTTGCAGGTATAGGGTGCTTTTTGCATTATCTTTGGAGATAGTGAATCGGCCCTTCATGGAGTCTCGATAGTAATTGCTACCACCACTAGGACTAATTGTTGCGACCCACTCCAGACCCTTCTTTGGAGCCTGGCAGACCCAGGCCATGTAATAGTTACTGAAAGTGAATCCTGAGGCTGCACAGGAGAGTTTCAGGGACCTTCCAGGCTGCACTAAGCCTCCCCCAGACTCCACCAGCTGCACCTCACACTGGACTCCTGCAAACAGAGAATACTGGTTAGAAAACCATCACTAACACAACAAAACAAAATAAACTTTCTTATTCTCATGTGCACACAACAGAGATAATCACACTTTTATCAATTACATTTTATGAAAAGGACAAGGAAAGCCAAGCTGAGCCTGATGTCTATGGTGAGGAGTCTGTGCAGTGCTGCAGTACTGATTACTGAATGGGAGAACCTCAGAGTCCAGGACTGGGCTCCTCTGTCAGAGCTGCAGGTCAGGACAGGCTGGTTTTCATGGGCATAGAGAAGAATTATTTGCATATCTTACTACTAAAACATGCTATGGAATTACACCTGAGCTAAAAACAGAGCTCATAGCAGATATATGACATCAAAGATATGGATGTCAGTTACAGAGTTTGACTAAGTGTCGTGGTTTCATATTCACATTTTCTTTTGGTAAAGATTCACCATATTACATTTAGTTTTCTTTTGTCCTTGTGCACATAAGTTTTGTTTTCATTGTCAGGATTATTTAGTATAAATATGGAATTAAACAGCACCATACATACTTGTGTTTCTACATATGTGCTAAGTCTTTTCCAATACCTGAGCAGGACATGGCTTCTCTCTCTTGTGTTTTTTGGAAACAGTTACTCCTGTTAGGTCATGGTAGCAGAACTCGTTTTTGTGACAAGAACACTGGGTTTTTTCTGAAAGTTACTTCTTCATGGTAGAATACTGTCCTTAGACTTTATATATATTTCTAAATTAGACATTGTGGAGACTGTCTAAGACTCAAAATTGGTCATGGAGACAGATGCATATTTGCAGCAAACTCACTCATTTTTCATTCTGAAGTTATTAATTTATTCCTTTAAAGTCCCCCCTCCAACATTTCTCTCTGCATGTGTATACCAGTCAATATGTGACTGTTTTATATTATATTATATTAGTTTTTATTTTCTCCAGTTATCATACTCCATATACCTGTGGCTTTTAATTATATTTTAGGGTGCCTTTTTCATATTTAATCAGTTCTCTTGTTTCAGTCCTCCCAATTTGGTTCCGCGTACCACACTTCAATTTTGCTTTTATATCACCAATATTCCCTTGTCCTTGGTCATCCATGTCCTATGCATAAGATGTATCCCCTTCTTAGGTTTCTCGTTCCAAATGCTACAAAATATAATTCAGAACTGCAGGCACGCAGAGAATGTTTTGAATATGAAACAGGCTGTTTTTGCTTTCTCAAGGCTTTGTTTTATTGTTTGAAGTAATATTTTACAGTCACATTTAAATTCCTCCAAGGCTCAGAGGACATGAATTCAGAGGACATAGAGAAAATGAAATATGTGAAACTTGGGGTTGAGAACTGTCAAATAATGTCTTGTGGACAGGACCTACCTATCCAATCCATGCACTGATGATGGCTGTTATCTGTCCCCACCTGAAACCAAGCCAATCATAACCTAATATAGACTTTGTAAGTATTTTACAGGTCTTCTGTCTTAGTGAGGGACTGCTTTATATAGGTTTCATGGAGAAGAGCACAATGTGTTCATTGGTCGATTTTCTATTGCTGCAATGCTTGCCTTTACACACATGCACATATGCGCAGCATTTTTGGGATCAAAATGCCATGATGTTGAGAGTGGTGGAGATGAGATATGTGGTTGGCAAAGATATGGGGATGTTGAAGGGGAAAATAGGATAGAGACTTAAACATATTAAACTTATACACGTGGAGTATACCGTTCTTCAGAACTTAGAAAAAAGGTGCCTACTAGATTGTTGAATTGTCTAAAGACAATAAATCCCCAAAGAAAATATAAAGATATATGCTGCAAAATATAAGAGTGGATAGGTAAGGCAACCCTCAGTAAAGGCAATGGTAAAGAAGGTTTTCTTTTTTCTTTTTTAAATTTTACTACACCATATTCCAAGGAGCAGTTTTAAACCATGGTAATAGAACCAACATTGCACTTGCACATATACAAACATGGAGAGAGAGAGAGAGAGAGAGAGAGAGAGAGAGAGAGAGAGAGAGAGAGAGAGAGAGAGAGAGGAGAGACAGGTGTCTGGAAAAAGAGGTACAGAGACCTGAGATTGTATATGGTTTTTGTGAACATGCTAAGGAAACAATAATGAACCAGTGTAAGAGGTGAAGGTAGTAGTTGCATTCATTGCTTGTTTTGGAGAACAGGATAGGAACCAGGAGGAGGTGCCAATTTACCTCTTGGATTTTCTCACCCCAAGGGGCAAGTGAAGGGTCCCTGAATGGTGAAAACATAACTACAGATACTCTAAACAGAGAAGGGTTGTGAAATAAGGTACAGAATATTGGGGGTGTGGTATGTGCAGCTTTGTGTGGCTGTGGTACATGGGTCTGTGTGAGAACCTTAGAGAAAAAGTACTGGAAGATAAAGACCAAGGTCTTTTATTTTGCTGTTTCCTTGATTAGTCGGATAAGTGGGGGACCTTTGACAATATCTGTATGTGATCTGGATTCCTAAATGAATGGGGACCAGGAACAGAAGTAGAAGAAACTGAGCAGACATTGAACGAAGATTTCAGGATCCACTATTGGTACAGCTATTGAAGAGGATCGAGGGCATTCACTGAGTTTTATAAGGCTATAGGACTATTATAGGATTTCTTTTGGGGGAAGATAAAAACTACCATAACTGTTTTTCTGAAGTGCATGTGTTAAAATCTTTTAATAATTCAACTTTGTAGGATACAAATATGTTACATACCATGTATTCCCAACCCTTGAAGACACAGGCCTTCTGAAATCAAAGGTATGAGGCAATAAATCTTGAGTTTAGAAAACAAGAAACAAGGAAGTTTTTCTTCCATTAGAAAAGTTCAATCAACCTCTATTCTAGGTCAGGGGAAAATGTCAGGAGAACACTTCCAGAAACATAAAGATTGTCAGTATCTTTTCTGCATATAGAGTCACATGATCATATGTGGGATTATTGACAGGAATTTCAGGAAAGCAATGAATGTTTTTCTCTCTTGCAGTATAGTGGTTTCATCATGTTTGCCACATTTAAACTCATAAAATAAATGCTAGTAAGTAGACATACTTGAATTCATGTAGTACCTCAGTAAATTATGTTAAACAATCTGACTGAGGTAAGTTCAGTGCCTCAAGGACTAGTTCTATGACAATATCTCATAGGAAGAGGACCATAGGTATATGTGAGATACAAGCACCATTCAGTGAGAGTGTCTTCCTATGACTTCACACCTCATGCCTCCTGACAGAGATTCTAGCAGTGAGAGACAGTGTGACTGTGAGATCAAGAAATGAACTTCGAAATGCAAAAATATATTTCAGATGAAAATGTCACTACCTGTCATCACTGTACAACCATACAGGAGATTTCTAGGTCACATGATTGCTATTTTGAAATCCATGGGATCCTGCATATTGTATGCCAGAGTTCAACATAATCACGCTAAAGTTCATAGGGAACAGGGACCCCTTTCTCTCCAACCAGGCAACACTTCTTTTCACTCATTTTTAAATGTTCTAATATCATTGATTATCAAAAGTGTTTCACTTAGAATTTAAATTCCATTTCTGTTATTATTGGAGATGTTGAGTTTATGAATCCTCTTCTGTCCACATTCTCTGACTGAAAGGAAGGATCCCAGTTAGTTAGCGGAGGACAGAAGACAGAAAGTTGTGTGCCCAAGAGAATACTATGTCTCTCTTCTCTTTATTGTAGTCTATGTTTTATCGTGGAGACTCACATCTCAGACAAGTGATAAAAATGTTCTTTAGAAGAAAAATGAGACAACTCTTAGCATTTTGTCTAAGCTCTGCCCCAGAGTTACCTGACAATAACCAGGTATGGCTGATTCACTAGAAAAGGGGCTGCTTGCCCACTCCACTCTCTCTTGCTCCATCTCTGTTTCTCTCCCTCCCCCCCCTCTCTCTCTTTCTCTCTGACTTTATTCCTACTACCCTCTTTACTCCCCCTTCCCATGACCTAAACAAAGTCTATTCTAGACTATACCTTATTGAAGCTGGTCCCTCAGAGGGAAAGAATGCCTCAGTATGTTCCTGAGGAGTTATCCCCTAACCCTATACCTTACCATTCATCCACCAAAACATTGCTTCTCTCACCTTTAATCTTTTTTTATAAACACAACAACTACTGTGTTAGAGTACTTCAATTTTTCAAAGAAAATATAATCACATGATATATTTAAGTGAAGAGAATTTTGAGGGCATCTCCATTCTATTGGCTCTTCTATTCTACTACAGACAAGCATCCCTGTCTGCATTATTTATTTGATTGTTTACCTGCTTATTTATTTATTTTCACTTTACATCTTAATCACAGCCTCATTTATCCCCTCTTCCCAATCTTGACCTTAGGAATCCCTCCCCACATTGTCCTTTCCCCTTCTCCTCTGATAAGAGGAGTCACCCTTGCATACCACCTAACCCTGCGGTTCTTTGTCTCTGCAGGACTAGACACATCTTCTCCTAACTAGGCTCAACAAGGCAGCTCGGATGTTGGGAGAGAAATCCAATGATAGTCAGTAGAGACCATAACAGAGACTGTTCCCCTTTTTAGGGTACACACATGAAAACCAAGCTGTGTATTTGTTTCAGATATATAGAGGGTCTAGGTCTGTCTCCTGCATGCTCTGTTGTTGGAACCCAGTCTGTTTGGCCCTGCATATGCCCCAATATCCAGCTGGAGGAAACCTCTCAGGAGACAATTGTGTTAATCTCAATGGGAAGACAATTTTTATGGATTAACGAAGTTCCCATCCTTCCTGTTGAAGTCTTGTCATGGTACAAGAGGTGGACACTTCAGTCCCTATATCCTGGCTGGTAGGATTCTCAGCTGGGGTTACCGTCATAGACTCCCCATGTATTCTCCTGTCCTACAGCTCTAGTTAGGAAACAAAGATGCCCACAACACCACTGTGCATATTTCAATTCTCATTCCCAGCCATCTCTTGGCTCTATCTCCCTAGAACTGATTGGCATCCTCTGCCCTCTTATTATCTCTTCTCTCTACCCAGTTCCCTCTCTCTGTCTACCTCCACTGAGTATTTCTTTTACCCTTCTTAGTGAGATTCATGAATCATCACTTGGGTCTAACTTACTATCCAGTTACTTGTGCTTTTAGAGTGTAGCATGATTGTCCTGCACATTATGACTAGTGTAAACTAGTGAGTACATATCGTAAGTGCTTTATGGTTCTGTTTTACCTTTTTCAGCACGATATACTCAAGTTCCAATAATTTGCCTGGATAATGCATGAGGTCCTTGTTTTTAATAGGAATAGTATTACACTGTCTAGATGTTTCGATTTCCTATCCATTCTTCAGTGGAGGGACACCTATGTTGTTTCAAGTTTCTGGATATTATGAATAAATCTGTTATGAACATTCTTGAGCAAGTGTCCCTATGGTATAGTGGGTAGTCTTTGTTTATATGCTCAGGGATGATAGAGCTCGGTATTGAGTTATCAGTATTCCCAGATTTTTGTAAAACAACCAAATATAATTTGAGAGAGGCTGTACTAGTTTTCACTCCCACCTGCAATGGAGTGTCTTCTTCTTGCTCCATGTCCTTGTCAGCATGTGGGTTTTGGTTTTAGTAAGTTGCCTGCATGTAAATGGAATCTTAGATAGAGCCCCTGAAATTTAATGATTTTTCTGCATATGAAAGAAAGAGGAAGTGTTTGCCATTTCAAGGTTTTGTCAAATTGTTTGATACAACATTTTCCATAGAGAGGAGATTTTTTGTTTAGGTTCATACTGAAGTCCCCTCAGTGATTCTCTAGCCAAGAGATAGATGTCTGTGTCCTAAGTTTGAACTTTGTTCAGTTTCAAGTAAAACTTGACTATTTGTTGTTTCCCTGATGATGCTGATTCAGGATTATCATCTGACATCTGAATTATACAATGTGATTTCATTACTTCACATTGCTAACATCTACTGCAGAACCTTTGTTAGAGGCTGGAGGGCCCAGTTTACATCGTTGATGATTAATGAGAAGTCAGAGATAGGGCAGTTGAGAGACAGGCTCTTTGAGGGATGTAGCAGGATGAGTCCTGACTACTTCATTTGAATCTCTACAGGGCACTCAGGGTCATATAACATCACCAGAAGTCATACATGCCATAGGTATCAAGCATGATTTCTTCTCCTGAAAGCCTGAAACCCTTACAACTCAGAAAAGTCAGCAGGTACAGGAGCTCCAAGAGAACAAAACATGTTCAAATGGAACTACTCAAATGGAACCCCCAAACTGATCTGAGGGAAAGTAAAACTAAGTCAGGCTGATTGTGGGCCTGTGTACTGGAGGATCTCCACAGAGATTTCCAGCCAGGTCAGATGCTCAAGCACAGGTGAAAGTGCATGAGCAGGGAAGAAGAACAGCCTCCTTGGGCTCCGTGGCCTGTGCTGCTGCTGTCTCCACTGCTACTGTAGTTGCTGTTGTTCCAAGATGCTGCACTGGACACCGTAGTGCAGGGGAGCTCCTGGCAGCATTTTAGGAGACAAATTCTCTTTCTTGGTGGTGATGTTACAACTCTTATTACAGAATCTCTCAGAAGACTAAGATATTCTCACACACCTTTATTTCTTCTGGATAGGATCTTTAAATACCTTTCTGGGATGGATTGGGGTCTGACAGTGGGTACTTCAGATTGGCTTGGTCTGAGATGTTTGGGGTGCCTCATTTACCTGGGGAAGTGGTTGGAGCTATTGCCTCTAAGTGACTGACTGCTACAGATATCCCTATGGGGAGGGGGATGTGAAAGGATGCAGGTCTGTGAAAGGACCTGGTTCTAGGAACAGGGAAAGCTCCTACCATCCCTAGTTGCTAGCCTTAACTTAACCCTATCAGATTTTCTCTCACTGCCCAAAGCCTTACAGTAGATCATAGCTCAGACAGTGTAGAATGGGAAGACTAGTCAATTAGAAGAAAAGGATAATCTTAATAATAATATGTATGGATGTTGGCCACAGTTAATAGCCATGTATTATGTTCCTTATGTATGGAAAGAATATACTATTTGTTAGTATTAAAGTGCTAATTGTGCCATCATTATATTGTGGACTTGAAAATTTATATTAGAGAAAAGGAATGCAATTGTTTTCAAATATCATTTAAGTAAGCAGTAGAAATGTTACCAAAACTGCAGTCATGAGAGAAACAGTACATTACCAAATCTCATTGGCTTTCCTCATCCACAGTGTTTCACTGAGTCATCTTCATAAATATCAACTCAATAATTTGTTCTTATTTTACACTGTAAGATTATAGAACCACTTAATAATTCTTCTATTGTGTGAAGAAACAAGAAGTTTAATAGAATATGACACTGAAGAGTATGTGCTAGAGAATTTCCATGGCTGGAAGAAGAGTCCCTATCTTTAATATTAAAACCCATGCTTAAACATCATAAGCCAGAGCTTTCTAAAATCTGAAGTGATCCTGGAAAGAACTTGTTGATCCTCAGTGCCCCCTGCTGGTCCTAAGAATCCCTGTAGGGAAGTTTTTGTGCAAGTTCACACTGGACTTCCCTCATTGTGTCTCTGGCACAGTAGTAAGTGGCTGTGTCTTCAGTTTGCAGACTGCTCATTTTTAAGAAAACTTGGCTCTTGGAGGTGTCCCTGCTGATGCTCAGTCGGGATTTGAGAGCTGAATTATATGATGTGTCTCCATCACTCCACATTACTCCCATCCACTCCAGACCTTTTCCTGGAGGCTGTCGAACCCAGTGCACATGATAGCTGGTTAATGAGAACCCAGAGACAGTGCAGGTGAGAGACAGGGTCTGTGAGGGCTGCACCAGGCCAGGTCCTGACTCCTTCAGCTGCACCTGGGACAGGACACCTGGGGACAAGCAACATCACCATTAGTCATTCATTCTATAGATTAGTGCCTGAGTCCCTCTCCTGAAACTCTGAAACACTTACAGCTTGGAAATGTCATCAGGCAGAGCAACAGCACCAGGACAGCCATGCTGTGATGGAGGCTCTAGTGAGAAGGAGATGGGGCTCCTCAGCTAGGCCTGGGCTTTCAATCTGGGCCTGAGGGCTGCTTTGCATTGAGGAAGGATCCTGAGAAGATAAAAGGAAGTGCAGGGCAGAATTTCTAGTTTCCTCTCCATGTGCCTGAGATTACCTTTGTGCTTAGAAAACATGGAGCCGAAAACTCAGGAACTTTTCCTGTTAGTGTTTGGATTTACAATTCTAAATAAAAATGTATTAGTCACATTGTGCAGGCCTTGGAAGCAAAAAAAAGGGGGAGGGGATAGGGAGGTTTATAGTAGGTGACTATTTATTCATGCAATAAAAGTAGAACAGGTTACCTTATCGTCAATGCAATCGTATATTATTGCTAATTGCTCTAAAATGTGTAAGGTGGAATGGGAATTTTTTTCCCGGAAAGTAATTCTCTTCGATTCTTTTCTATTATTTTTTTTTAGATTTTTATATTTATTATTCTTTTCAGAACAGCATTAGTGGCACCCCCTTCACCAGGTGGTTTGAGAATAAAGATGTAAATCCACAGACAATAAATAGCCTTATATTGCAATTGATTTTCAAGTTATCTTCACATAAATTTACAACCATAAACATCAGTAGGATAACTATGTATTATTAGCATTTGTTTCAGTATAAAAGTATAAAAGTTATGATTCCTCAATTGTGTGCAAAATCTGTATAATTTTACTTAGCAAATAGTAATCAAATTGTTTTCCAACTATATATTTATACTTTTTTATATGAGTAACCAGCTCTTTTAAAAAACACTTACTGTAGACTCACATTCGTCTCATCACTTCTGAAGAAATAACTTTTAAGAAAGCAGTTCACAAATATTTAGCACATTTTTTCAGAGTTTTATCTGAGAGTAGGTCCAAGGGACTCATGTGGGTCCTATGTCAGTAGGTTGAGTGAATTAGCCTCCCACTTTAGGGACACTGTAGTTGGGACCTAGTCTTCACACCTCTTGATTTATGTCAGTTTCTCTGTACCAATGTACTTTTTTATACATCTCTGTTTGTTTCTTGTTTCAGCTTGTAACACATAAATAATGTGTTCTAAATAGGATTATGCATTGGTGAGTGAAGGGAAAGTCAGCTGTTCATAACAAATCATAAAAATCAGTAGACTGACACCAGGTTGTTATTTTAATTGAAGTAAAAGGTAAGCCAGAGATCACTGAGTGATGAGGCAAAGTGAGGCAGAGGGCGGGCATGAACATGAGGAATCTTGCGACTTGAGGTGTTGATCACCATAGAGAGTAAGAGTGTGGGGAGCTTCTCCCCATACCGTGGTAATGGAAGCAGCATGGAAGAGAAGGACAGAGCTATCACAATCTCTTTGCTAGGACTCCGAGAATGTGGATCTATTACTTGGCCTTGTAGTCCCAATATTTTGTTTTTCTTATTTCATTTTGCATTATCTTTGAACTGTGAGCAACTGTGGTTGCAGACCATTCACATTAGGAGAAAGCCATCCATTTAATGGTCATTAACAGTATTAGTGCTGTGTTCCTCTTGTTCTGATACTCTGAGGGTTAGGAGGATATTTTCAGACATTATTCTCAGTAGGTCTCATCTTGGGTTTGTCTGATATTTGTATTGTGTTTTCATTGTGGAAAGGAGTATCATAGAAATAAATTCACTTTTTTTATACTATATTGGGGAATGTGATTCAAGTCTAATTATACATGTGTTTTTGTCTTTGGTTACTTCAGAGATAACCTGTGTTCCTATTCTGTCCCATAACTCTGCTTTTCCATAAATTCCTCTACAGTAAAGGTACTAGGAAAAAGTGATTAGGAAAAGCATGAGTTCATGATAAATCCATACTTTATTTATAATTGTCTTAATTTCTAGAGTGGATCCTTACTAATGTCTTTCTTCATTCATTTGTTTACTTATATGTAGTTCACAGATGGATACTCACTTAACTTGTCATGGTGCTAAGACAATACCAGACTGTCCATTTGTGTGCTGGCTAAGATTTTATCAACATAATACAAACTACAGTAATCAGCATCAAGGAAACTAAATTTAAAAAACAAAACAAAACAAGCAAACAAACAACAACAACAAAAAAGCCCCAACATATCCATCAGATTGGTCTGCAGGCAAATCTGTGGAGGTATTCATTTAAATAATGACAAACATTATATGCCAGGTAGATACGGTTGATGTCATCCATGATCCTGCATTCCTAGGTTGCCTTAGAAAGGATGTAGGACCACTATGGAGACACAGTTGGTCAGATGATTTTCTTAATGTTTTCTGATTCTGGTCCCACTTTCAAGTTCTTTCCTTGACTTCATGTCCTGATTTTCCTCTGGGATGTTTTGTGAGAATTAAGATGGCAGAATCTCTCTCCTTCCTCAGTTGCTTTAGTCATAATATTGATCAAATAAAAATAGCGGACTCAGACAATCGAAATTCTTCTGATTGAAAAATGGGTATAGGGGACTTGACATTCTGTACAGCTGCAACTATAGTGACACACACAGTCACAATTACAGATACAGGAATACATTACAATACACACACAGAGCATCACATTCACAGACAGAAATATATCTTCATAGACAGAGGGCATTGCTTTCTTAAATCATTTCTTTAGACAGGGGTAATGTTGTTGTTCTGGGCTCATTATGTTGACCAATCTGGTATTAAACTATCAGACATTTATTGTCTTGTCATTTTCTCCCTATTGACTGAATTAAAGGTGTGTATCACTATTCCTTACCATTACATGTAGGTGATTTGAAAAATTAATTATGAAAATAAAATGAATTAAAAATAAATTTAAGGATCCCAGCCCACAGCTCACTGCTCCTAAACCCCTTGGGAGAGAGAGCTCACCACCCAGACATGTGGGCACTCCTGAGACTGCAGAGCAGGAGAGGCCACCAATACTGCCTACCCATGCCCACATCCCTGGTCCAAGAGTAAACTGTACAAGGTCTCTCGGAACCGGAAAATAGGGGCACCCTTATGGCAGACCACCTGCAGTCCAGACACCACCTGGACTTGAAGGGAATCAGGCAACAGTTCTCTGTACCCAAATCCTATGGGAGGGACAGCTAAACATTCAGAGGGGAAGACACACCAGGGAACCCAGAAGAGACTACACTCTGACCACATTTCTGACTCCAGAGGAAAACACCTAACATCATCTGGGACCCTGGTGCACCAGGGCTCTGCGAAAAGGTGGCGCAGACCATCCTGGTTGCTGCCCTCACCAAGAGCTCAAAAGCAGCCCCTCATGAGCAACTTGAGCTGCAGGACCACAGGTAAGACCAATTTCTCTGCTCCAAGCAACCTGCTTTGTGGACTCAGGACACAGGCCCACAGGAACAGCTGAAGACCAGTAGACAGGAAAGACTACACGCTCGAAAGCAGAACACTCTGTTCCCATAACTGGCTGAAAGAAAACAGGAAAACAGGTCTACAGCACTCCTGACAGGCCTATAGGACTGTCTAGCCACTGTCAGAAATAGCAGAACAAGGTAACAACAGAGACAACCTGATGGCAAGAGGCAAACACAGGAACCAAGCAACAGAAACCAAGAATACTTGGCATCATCGGAGCCCAATTCTCCCACCAAAGAAAACACTGAATATCCCAACACACCAAAAAAGCATGATCTAGATTTAAAATCACATTTGAACATGATGCTGGAGGATTTCAAGAAAGACATGAAGAACTCCCTTAGAGAAACACAAGAAAACATAAATAAACAAGTAGAAGCCTATAGAGAGGAATCACAAAAATCCCTGAAGGAATTCAGGAAAACATAGTCAAACAGGTGAAGGAGTTAAAACTGGAAATAGAAGAAATAAAGAAAGGAAACAAGGAAATGACCCTGAATATAGAAAATGAAAGGAATAGACTAGGACCCATAGATACAAGCATCACAAACAGAATACAAGAGATAGAAGAGAGAATCTCAGGAGCTGAAAATTCCATAGAAATCATCGACACAACTGTCAAAGATAATGTGAAATGGAAAACGCTACTGGCCCAAAACATACAGGACATCCAGGACTCAATGAGAAGATCAAACCTAAGGATAATAGGTATAGAAGAGAGCAAAGACTCCCAGCTCAAAGGACCAGTAAATTTCTTCAACAAAATCATAGAAGAAAGCTTCCCTAACCTAAAGAAAGAGATGCCCATAAACATACAAGTAGGCAACAGAACTCCAAATAGATTGGACCAGAAAAAACCTCCTCCCGTCACATAATAGTCAAAACACCAAATGCAGAAAACAAAGAAAGACTATTAAAAGCAGTAAGGGAAAATGGTCAAGTAACATATAAAGGCAGACCTATCAGAATCACACCAGACTTTTCGCCAGAGACTATGAAAGCCAGAAGATCCTGGGCAGATGTCATACAGACCCTAAGAGAACTCAAATGCCAGCCCAGGTTACTGTATCCAGCAAAACTCTCAATTAACATAGATGGAGAAACCAAGATATTCCATGACAAAAAAAATTAACACAAAATCTTTCTTCAAATCCAGCGCTACAAAGGTTAATAAATGGTAAAGCCCAACATAAGGAAGCAAGCTACACCCTAGAAAAAGCAAGAAACTAATCGGCTTGGCCACAAAACAAAGAGAAGAAAAGCACACAAACATAATCTCACATCCGAATATGAATATACCAAGAAGCAATAATCAGTATTCCTTAATATCTCTCGACATCAATGGTCTCAACTCCCCAATCAAAAGACATAGATAAACAAACTGGATACGCAATGAGGATCCTGCATTCTGCTGCCTATAGGAAATACACCTCAGAGACAAAGACAGACACTACCACAGAGTGAAAGGCTGGAAAACAACATTCCAAGCAAATGGCATAGCCATTCTAATACTGAATAAAATCGATTTTCAACTAAAAGTCATCAAAAAAGATAAGGAAGGACACTTCTTATTCTTCAAAGGAAAAATCCACCAAGATGAACTCTCAATCCTAAATATCTATGCTCCAAATACAAGGGCACCTACATACATAAAAGAAACCTTACTAAAGCTCAAAGCACATATTGCACCTCACACAATAATAGTAGGAGATTTCCACACCCCACTCTCATCAATGGACAGAGCATGGAAAATTAAATTAAACAGAGACATAAACAGACTCAGAGAAATCATGAACCAAATGGACTTAAGAGATATTTGTAGAACATTATATCCTAAAACAAAATGATATACCATCGTCTCACCACCTCATGGTACTTTCTTCTAAATTGGCCATATAATTGGTCATAAAACACACCTCAACAAATACAGAAAGATAGAAATAATTCGATGCGTCCTGTCAGACCACCACGGGTTAAAGCTGGTCTTCAATAATAATAAGGGAATAATGCCGACATATAAATGGAAGTCGAAAATGATCTACTCAATGATACCCTGGTCAAGGAAGAAATAAAGAAAGAAATAAAGACTTTTTAGAATATAATGGAAATGAAGGTACAACATACCCAAAAAATATGGGACAAAATGAAAGCTGTGCTAAGAGGAAAACTCAGAGCTCTGAGTGCCTGCAGAAAGAAACAGGAGAGAGCATATATCAGCAGCTTGACAGCACACCTAAAAGCTCTAGAACATAGAGAAGCAAATACACGCAGGAGGTGTAGAAGGCAGGAAATAATCAAACTCAGAGCTGAAATCTACCAAGTAGAAACAAAAAGGACCACAGAATTAATCAACAGAACCAAAAGTTGGTTCTTTGAGAAAATCAACAAGATAGATAAAACCTTAGCCAGACAAACAAGAGGACACAGAGAGTCTGTCCAAAATACAAAATCAGAAATGAAAGGGAGACATAACTATAGAATCAGAGGAAATTCAAAACATCATCAGATCTTACTATAAAAGCCTATATTCAACAAAACTTGAAAATCTGCAGGAAATGGACAATTTCCTAGACAGATACCAGGTACCAAAGTTAAATCAGGAACAGGTAAACCATTTAAAAAACTCCCTAACTCCTAACAAAATAGAAGCAGTCATTAAAGGTCTCCCAACCAAAACGAGCCCAGATCCAGAAATGTTCAGTGCAGAATTCTATCAGACCCTCATAGAAGACCTCATACCAATAGTATCCAAACTATTCTACAAAATTGAAACAGATGGAGCACTACCGAATTCCTTCTATGAAGCCACAATTACTCTTATACCTAAACCACACAAAGACCCAACAAAGAAAGAGAACTTCAGACCAATTTCCATTATGAATATCAACGCAAAAATACTCAATACAATTCTGGGAAACCGAATCCAAGAGCACGTGAAAATGATCAATCAACATGATCAAGTAGGCTTCATCCCAGGCATGCAGAGATGGTTTAATATACGGAAAACCATCAGTGTAATCCATTATATAAACGAACTGAAAGAACAGAACCACATGATCATTTCATTGCATGCTGAGAAAGCATTTGACAAAATTCAATACCCCTTCATGATAAAAGTCCTGGAAAGAATAGCAAATCAAGGCCCATACCTAAATATAGTAAAGGCCTTATACAGCAAACCAGTAGCTAACATTAAACTAAATGGAGAGAAACTTGAAGCAATCCCACTAAAATCGGGACTAGGCAAAGCTGCCCACTCTCTCCCTACTTATTCAATATAGTTCCTGAAGTTCTAGCCAGAGCAATCAGACATCAAAAGGAGATCAATGGGATACAGATTGGAAAAGAAGAAGTCAAAATATCACTATTTGCAGATGATATGATAGTATATTTAAGCGATCCCAAAAGTTCCACCAGAGAACTACTAAGCCTGATAAACAACTTCAGTAAAGTGGCTGGGTATAAAATTAACTCAAATAAGTAAGTAGCCTTCCTCTACAAAAAAGAGAAACAAGCCGAGAAATAAATTAGTGAAACGACACCCTTCGTAATAGGCCCAAATAATATAAAATACTTCAGTGTGATTTTAACCAAGCATGTAAAAGATCTGTATGATAAGAAGTTCAAGCCTCTGAAGAAAAAAATTGAAGAAGACCTCAAAAGATGGAAAGATCTCCCATGCTCATGGATTAGCAGGATTAATATAGTAAAAATGGCCATATTACCAAAAGCAATCTACAGATTCAATGCAATCCCCATCAAAATTCCAATCCAATGTTTAAGAGGGTAGACAGATCAATTTGCAAATTCAGCTGGAATAACAAAAATCCCAGGATAGCTAAAACTATCCTCAAAAATAAAAGGACTTCTGGGGGAATCACTATCCCTGAACTCAAGCAATATTGCAGAGCAGCAGTGATAAAAACTGCATGGTATTGGTACAGAGACAGACAGATAGACCAGTGGAATAGAATTGAAGACCCAGAAATGAACCCACACACATATTGTCACTTGATTTTTGACAAAGGAGCCAAAACCAACCAATGGAAAAAAAGATAGCATTTTCAGCAAATGGTGCTGGTTCAACTGGAGGTCAGCATGTAGAAGAATGCAGATTGATCCATGCTTATCACCCTGTACAAAGTTTAAGTCCAAGTGGATCAAGGACCTCCACATCAAACCAGATGCACTCAAATTAATAGAAGAAAACATGTGGAAACATTTCGAACACATGGGCACTCAAGAAAATTTCCTGAATAAAACACCAATGGCCTGTGCTCTAAGATCAAGAATCGACAAATGGGATTTCATAAAACTGGCAAAGGCAAAGGACACTGTTGTTAGGACAAAATGGAAACCAACAGACTTGGAAAAGATCTTTACCAATTCGACAACAGATAGAGGGCTTATATCCAAAATATACAAAGAACTCAAGAAGTTAGACCGCAGGGAGACAAATAACCCTATTAGAAATGGGGTTAAGAGCTAAACAAAGAATTCACAGCTGAGGAAAGCTGTATGGCTGAGAAACACCTAAAGAAATGTTCAACAGCTTTATTCATAAGGGAAATGCAAATCAAAACATCCCTGGGATTTCACCTCACACCAGTGAGAATGGCTAAGATCAAAAACTCAGGTGACAACAAATGCTGGCGAGGATGTGGAGAAAGAGCAACACTCCTCCATTGCTGGTGGGACTGCAAACTGGTACAACCATTCTGCAAATCAGTCTGGAGATTCCTCAGAAAATTGCACATTGAACTACATGAGGACCCAGCTATACTTCTCTTGGGCATACACCTAAAAGACCCCAACATATAACAAAGACACATGCTCCAATATGTTCATAGCAGCCTTATTTATAATAGCCAGAACCTTGAAAGAACCCTGATGCCCTTCAACAAAGGAATGGATACAGAAAATGTGGTATATCTACACAGTGGTATATTATTCACCTATCAAATACAATGACTTTATGAAATTCATAGGCAAATGGATGAAACTGGAAAATATCATCCCGAATGAAGTAACACAGTCACAGAAAAACACACATGGTATGCACTCATTTATAAGTGGCTATTAGCCCAAATGCTTGAATTACCCTAGATGCACAGAACACATGAAACTAAAGAAGGATGACCAAAACATGAATGCTTCACTTCTTCTTTAAAAGGGGAACAAGAAACCCTTGCCAGGGAATAGGGTGGCAAAGCTTAGAACAGAGGCAGAAGGAATACCCATTCAGAGCTTTCCCCACAAGTGGCCCATACATATACAGCCACCCAATTAGATAAGATTGATGAAGCAAAGAAGTGCAGGCTGAGAGGAATCGGATGTAGATCTTTCCTGAGAGACACAGCCAGAATACAGCAAATTCATAGGCGAATTCCAGAAGCAATCCACTGAACTGAGATCGGGACCCCCGTTGAAGGAATCAGAGAAAGGACTGAAAGAGCTTGAAGGGGCTCCACACCTCATATGAACAACCATGCCAACCAACCAGAGCTTCTAGGGACTAACCTACTACCCAAAGACTATACATGGACTGATCCTGGGCTCCAACCTCATAGGTAGCAATGAATATCCTAGTAAGAGCACCAGTGGAAGGGGAAGCCCTTGGTCCTGCCAAGACTCAACACCTAGTAAATGTGATTGTTGAGAGGAGGTTGGTAATGGGGGGAGGATGGGGAGGGGATGCCCTTATTGGAGGGGAGGGGTAGGTGTTAGGCGGATGTTGGCCCAGAAACTGGGAAGGGGAATAATAATCAAACTGTAAATAGGTAATTCTCAAGTTAATAAAGTTAAAAAAATAAATGTAACTGTTACAAAAATAAGTGAATAAAATTAATCACAATTAACAAAAAAAATTAAAGAAATTTAAGGATATCTTTTTATACAATACATTGTGATCATAATTTTTGCTTCCTTCATCCCTCCCCAAATCCTTCCTCTCCCCAAACTTGCTCAATTACTTTAACTACAACCTTTTATAAATATTCAAGGGATAGTTTAATGGCATTCATTCATATTGACAAAGAGAGATTTAAAAATCTGTAGTTGTCAATACATTTTCAGTTATAAAAATCATTATCTAATGTATATATTTGTGTTATAGATTACAATTCTTATTAGTAGGTACAAGGTGTAATAATAAAATCTAAGGTTGAAGATAAATCAGGTGTACGGCACCTGCTCATAGAAGGAGTTGACCTTCAGCACTTAGCTGAGAAGCAGGTGGGATGGTTTATCACATGATCTGAACTCTTGTGATCCATCTGACTTTGTTTCATCTCAAACACTTTATATCTGTGCTTCCTAACCTAGAGACAGCTATTCCCTCTCATGCCATGAGATCAACTCATTTAAGCCTATGGATATGAAAAATAGCCTGATCTCTTGGATGAAACAGAGGCCTCATCTTTAACAGGGACTAGTGATTTTTCTAAAGTTATATTTATTAATTAAAATGAGGGATGCCTTTTTGCAACATTACCATTTGAATTAAGGTCTTACCAATGCTACACAAGAGCTCTACCATTATCCTAACTCCCAGTACTGAATGAGGAATCAAACAGACAGCACTTTGTCCTTCAGACTGATGTGTGTTTGAGCAGCTCTGTGTTTAGGGTTTACCATCTCTGGTTCATTTTGCTTCTTCTGGAACTGATGCTGGTCACATCATGGAATCACCTCTGCCTTGTGTTCATGTCAGAGCACATCTTACATTTAAAATCAATTATAATGGAGCTGTGAAAATATCCGTGGTTCAAGTTCTTGTTAAACAGGGAGCATTGCATGGGATCTTTTATTCGAACTTAGTTCTCTATGCCTACACAAAGAGTTGGGTGCGGCAGCCAGCCAGTCATCCAATCCATGACGTGTGAGGACAGAGCAGTCACAGGAGCTTGCAGTCCAAACATTCTAGTCAGTTTGTGATTTTTCAGGCTCAGTGATAGAACTTGTCTTAAAATACATGGTGCAGATGGATAGAGTGTGCACAGATACCCACACACACATACACACCGAGGGGAAAGGGAGGCTCTAAAGACAGGCAGTATAATAAATTAAGATGAAAATATATACCACAGTTGAAAATGCATATTTCAATAAGATTGTAGATACTTCCAGGAATACTGCACAGTGTATGTGTAGAGTGAATCCAGAAACAAAGGAGTCCATTCTTTAATGCCTGTCTGAACTTCTTCTAACTCTCTGTAACTCAGAGTTCTGCTGTGTGGTTTGCCCAGGAGTTATCTGTATTTTCATGGTAATTCTGCTGCAAGGAGGATGGCTGCCTTGTCTCTATTCAGGACTCGGGTGACCTCCTCAGAATCTTCTCCCCACTTAACTTGTAAAATAAACTTGAGAGTCAGTGATTGGGCAGGGGCAGGGAAGCAGGAGAGGAGGGAGAGAGGAGTTCTGAGAAGGAGGAAAGATGGAGCTGAACCACATAGCATGAAGAAACCACAAGTTATGAGGGATTTCACTGCTGGGGAATGGGATAGTGTAGTGGGAGATCTTCCCAGTCTAGGCATGACCTAGTATTCATAGTAATCAACTTGTGTTTTCTTTGCATGGACATATTCAGGTTGGAGAGGTGACAGCAACACTCTGCATGCTCTCAAAGCCCCTGCATGCTCTGAGCTCCCTGCAGGGAGGTCTGTTACTAGATTCTCAGTGACATTCACTCACTATGTCTCTCCCACAATAATACATGGCCATGTCCTCAAATCTCAGACTGCTAATTTCTAGGTACAAGGTGTTCTTGGCAGTGCCCCTTGGGGATATTGTCCCTTCAAGGTTTCTGGCATAGTTGATGCAAGTACTAGTACTATTAATGTATGTTTCACATCCCAGCCCTTTCCTGGATCTTGGAGGACCCAGGCCATGTCATGTGGGGCAGTGGACTGTGTCATAAGACAGAAAACCTGGTAACGTTCAGTGAATTCAGGAACTGCAGCAATTATCATAATTGAGATTGTAGGAATTAAAACATATACCTGTCCAGGTCCCTGTCTTAGAACAGATGACCTCTACACCCCAAGGAGAGGAATGAGACAATCAGTCACATCTGGACAATATCTCACATCCTTCTACATGATGATGAATCATCCATAACATCTAATACAAAGCCTCCAGGAAACATCTGATTTAAGATCCCAATCTACACCAAATGTTTAAAAGATCCTCTGTACAAGGAAGAAAGTATACTAGTCATTTTACCAAAGATTGCTTGAGAGTGTTTGTCTTATTGAGCTGTACCACTCCAGGTAAGACTATTGTCTCCTGAAGTTTATGTTGCTAGTAGCTGCTCAAGCCTAGTGCAGCCACTTCCTGCTCAGTGGAGTTGGCCTTGGCTCTTAGCTGCCCACTGCATCCCACTGCCTGGCAGTGGTGGCTGCATTAGAGGCACTCTTTGGCTGCTGTATCTGAGCCAGAGCTCTGCAGAACCCTGCTGATCACATCAGGTATGCAGACAGCCAATTGCGGTCCCCAAAGGTGAAACCAGATGCTGCACAGTAGAGGTTGATGGTCTTTTTTGTTCACTAAGCCTCCCCCATACTCCTCTGCCTGCAATTTACACTGATACCTGCAAACACACAGAATGCTGGTCAGAAAACTGTCACGAAAAGCAATTTTTGCGTTTTTCCTGTCCATACAATACAAAATCTCATCTCCGTCAAGTACATTTAAATAACCATAAAATAAATACAAGGAAAATCAAGCAGAGACTCAAGTATACAGAGAATAATCTGTGTTCAGTGCTGATCAGGGAATGTCAAGAGCTGGTTACCTAGGGCTGGGCCCCTCTCCTCAAGCAGCGTTAGGGCAGGGCTGGTTTTCATGGTTATCAGGGAAGTGATATTTACATGTCCTCTTGCTCTCTCTATTGCAAGTTCTACAGTTGGAAAGTTGGCAGGAAACACTGCTCAGAGAAGATATAAAATATCAAATAAAATGATGACAGTTATAGAATTTAACACAGTACTGCACTTTCATAGTCATATTTTCTTTGTTAAGCATCCAACACACTGCATTTCCTTTTCTCTTGTGCATGTTCATAGAACTTGATTTAATATATATTCTATCTTCTTAGTATGAAAGGAAAATAAAAACCTGTTACACACAGTTGTGTTTCTATATAGGAACTCAATCTTTCCCTTTGTCTTGTCTGGACATGAATCCTACCTGATATTTTGAACAAGGTCACACCTCCCTTGCAAGGTTATCAGAACTTGATCTCTATGAGCTAACACTTGGGATAATTCTGTATTATACTTTTTCATGAGAGAACACTGTCCTCAATCCTTATAAAGGCTTTCAAATTAAACATTTTAAATCAATGTCTTTCTAGAGCTCCATGTTTGATATTCAGAAATATTTCGATTTGCAGCAAATGACTTGTTTTTCATCTATAAATTCTCGATATGATCCCTGTAACTTCATCATTCTCTTTGTCAGTTGTTTTACCAGGCATATGCTGCCGGCATTCATGTTGTATTAACCTAGAACTCAACAAGTCAGGAAGCAGGAGCTTATGCAGAGGCCATGGAGGGATGCTACTTACTGGCGTGCTTCTCCTGTCTTGCTCAGCTTGCTTTCTTATAGAATCAAGACCATAGGCACAGGGATGGTGCTACTTACAAGAGGCCCTCCCCTTTTACCACTAATGGAGAAAATGCCTTACAGCTGAATGTCATGGAGGAATTTCCTCAAGGGAGGTCCCTTTCCTGGTGATAACTTTTTGAATTATTGCACAGGTTTCATATTTGGCTGACAATATATTTAACCTGGTGTTTTCAAGACTATTTAAAGCCGTCTTGTAAATTTGATGGCAGATGATCTCTGAGTGTGGACAGTGCTGGAAACTCCTTCTTATCAGATACATGTCTACAACCTTGGCTGTCCATCCCTCAGTATGCACAGAAAATCAAAGAAAAATAGAAAGCATTCTCTATTTAGTTCAGTCTGAAAGCCAAAAACACAAACACTTATACTGCTCCAATAGCACTTAGGTCAAGTATGTGTTTTTACAGACTCTTGTAAAATGACAACATGTTGCTCCTTTGCCTTTATGCTAATAAGGTCCTGTGAAATGTGACCCAGAGTGGATGAGGTGACCATTGTGAAATTGCAGAGAAGTAAACATTGGTGATGAACTCACATTCTAGCGCTCCTTTCACCACTGAACAAGATTGAAGGGGACATATTCAAGGTAGTGGTGATGTTCTATATGTGTAACCAACTCAGCCCTATTGCTGTAGACTCTATGGAAATACAGGGATTTAGTGACATTTTACTCCTCTTTTAATTTGCTTTGGTGCTGCAATCTCCCACCCTATGCTCCGTGGTTCCTCGTGGTCCTCCTTCTTTTGCGTTGTTGTGTACCTCCACACATCTACATTACAAATTACAGAGATTACAAGAACTTTGGGTTTTGACTCTCAGAAGACATCAACAAGTAAAACTTTCGGGAACCATTAAGAACAGTCTGCTGGAAACTGAGATGAAATCAGAGAAATTGTAGGTCTCAGGCTTCTGCCTGTGTGGGTCACTCTTCCCAGTGACTCCTCATTCACTTGACTAGTTGTAGTTGTGATGCTGAAGTAGGCAAAACGCTCAGTCCTCCCCTCCCTCTTAGAAACGCTATCCTCACACACAGAGATGGAGCTGATGATGGCACAGCAAGACAGAGAATGTAGAATCAATGTATAGAAGAACATGTGGTGGTTACTGGAGCGTCTCCCAATTATCGGGTTAATGAGTGAACCAATGAGTACAGAACTCTCTTTTTCCCTTTTGATTAGAAGTCATATCGTACCAATACGTTGCAGAGAGAGAGATTCTGTCATTACAGGGAAAAGAAGAGCCTGAAAATCTGATAAATTAGGCAGTTTTTAGAGACACTTCATGTTTTTATTGAACAAACATCAGCCCTTGATTTCCAATACCCACCTACTCTTTTATAGTGACACCATCCATATGTTCCCAGAGTGTCATTGAGAAGAATGTTGTATTTAGGTACTTGGTTACACACCTGACTTCTGTTGAGGAACCACAACTCAGAATGAGCCAAGAATTGTTTACATTATGTTTCTGGGACAGCAGTATAAATAAGATTCTTAGAAGTCTGGGGGTAAGAAAAGGGATTAATGTGTTAAAACAAAAAATCATATGACTCATAAAATTCTAGGGGTCAAAAGCTTAACTGATAAAGAGAAACAGGAGGAAAGAAAAGAGATGTTACCCATTAAGTGGGTTAAGAGCTGTTTGCAGCAAATTGAAGCTCGGTGAGTATCATCAGTTACCTTGGCCTCATGACTCAATTCACAATTCTTACACACATTTTATTACCAGCATCTCAGTGCATCAGGTCTGTTGCTTAGCACAAGTGTGAGGATGTGAAGAGAGTGAACGTCATCAGGTTCATGGGTCACTGGCCCTTAATTATTTCTGTTTTCCTTTAAATCCTATATGGTGCTCTACCAGGGAGTCTTACTGACTCTCTGCCCTGAATCAAGGCCTTCCCAATCTTAAGACTTCTTTGCTTCTCCAGGTTCTAATCACGGTCTTCTAATAGAACAACTTCTGCCGTGAATGATGCTCTGATTTTTGTGTTCAAGTCAGAGGTGATACTACATTTTCAGGTCATCTAAAAAGGGACTGATTTTATAACTCTGTGCTTCAAGTTATAACCACATAATCCCAAGTATCTCTGTTAGTTCTATATATTTAGAAAGATGGTGGGTATGGTAGCCATAGGAAGATCTAGGCCCATGTATGGACTATTTCAGTGTTATTATATAGACTGATAGAAGTCATTTCATCTCAACATGTAAATACACACACACACACACACACAGAGGCACATTCACACTCACACGCACACAGTCACTCACACACAAACACTGAGAGTGAAAGAAATATAAAGAGACACATTTGGAGAGAGACAGAGAGATATTCACATGTGATAGAGAGGCAAAATAAATACAGATCTACATAGAGAGACAGAAACACTGTAATAAGTAAATGAATACAAAACACGTGTTATACAGGTAAACAGAAATTTGAATGGACATTTGTGTATTACAATGTCTTCTACACCCTGTACTTGTAGAGAGAATTCTTTCAGTGAGGCAACCTAGACACAAGGATTCCAGACCTCCCTAACTCCAGGTCTTTCTAAATAGACTGCTAAGACTCAGTTAATAGGAGCTTTGTGTTCTCTCTGAGCCCCCAGCTGGTCCTGAGTGCATGCACTACAGAAGGTTTGTGTTTGAGCTCACAGTAATATTTCCTCACTGTGTTTTGCAAAATAATACATGGCTGTGTCCTCAGACCTCAGACTGCTCTTTTCCAGGTACAGGGTGTTCTTAGAATTCTCTCTGGAGATGGTGAATTGACCCTTCACTATGTCTGCATAGTACTTGTTATCACTACCATAATAAATGATTGCTACCAATTCCAGACCCTTCTTTGGAGCCTGGTGAACCCAGCGCATGTCATACTTACTGAAAGTGAATCTACACAGGAGGCTGGAAGAGGCTACACAGGAGAGTTTCAGGGAACTTCCAGGCTGTACTAATCCTCCCCCAGACTCCACTAGCTTCACCTCACACCAGACACCTGCAAAGAACGAATGCAATTCAGAAAACTGTTACTAAGAAAACTAAAGAAAATAATGAAACAAAACAAAATTTTCTATTCCTCGTGTTCACAAAACAGAATCTCATCTCTACCAATTACTTTTTAAATTAAAAAAAAAAAAAAGGAAAACCAAGTTGAGCCTGAAGTCCATGGCCAGTGGTCTGTGTTCAGTGCTGATCACTGATTGAGTGGACTTGGGAATCCAGTTCTGGGCTCTTCTGTCAGAGCTGCAGGGTAAGGGCAGGGCTGGTTTTCATGGGCACAGAGAAGGCTTATTTGCATGTCTTCCTGCTATAGTATTCTCTGGAACTGGAACTATGATGAAGCCAGTGATCATAGCAGATAAGACAAGAAAGTCACAGTTCTATGACAAATTAATGGAAGTTTCAAATTCACTTATTTTGCATAAGAATTTCCCACACTCCATTTAGTTTTTTTTCACATATGCATGAACATGTTTTGTTTCCATACTGTCATGTACCCTAAATGAGTAATTAAATGAATAATTAAATAGCACCACACATAATTTTGTTTCTAGATATGAGTATAGTCTTTCCTACTGTCTGAGGAGCTTATGTCATTTCCTGAATATGGTTCTTGGACAGGGTTACATCTGCAAGGCTATCATAGCAGAACTCATTTTTCTTATGGAAATTTTTAGAAGTTGATCATTCATGATAGCATGCAGTCTTCGGATCATTTGGAGGCTTGCACCAGAAACATTCCAGGTCCCAGTCTGCCTACCACCCGAATTTGCTAGGAAGACATATTTTTCTTTGAGTCAAATTTGGTTGTTATCTTTCCTTTTCATTAATAAATGTAATTAGTACAACCAGGGAATTTAATTAAATTCTGGGATGACTTTTACCCTATTTAAGAAGTTCTCTGGTATGAGGTAGAATCTCAGGGTTGTTTTGATTTGCATTTCCCTAATGGCTAGGATGTTGAGCATTTCTTTAGGTACTTCCCAGCCATTAGATACTCCTTAGCCGAGAACTCTTTTTTTACTTCTGTATCCAGTTTTTAATAGAGTTATTTAGCTTTCTGGAGTCCAACTTCTTGAGTTTTTGTATGTGTTGGACATTAGTCCCCTAATGGAAGTAGGATTGGTAAAGATCTTTTCCCAATCTGTTGGTTGCTGTTTTGTCCTAATGAAAGTGTCCTTTGCCTTACAGAAACTTTGCAGTCATATGAGGGCACATTTGTTGATTCTATATCTTAGAGCATAAGCCATTAATGTCTTGTTCGCATAATTTTCCCCAGTACCCATGGTCTCAAGGCTCTTTCCCAAATTTTCTTCTATAAGTTTGCGTATCTGGTTTATGTGGATGTCCTTGATCTACTTGGACTTAAGCTTTCTACAGGATGATAAGAATAGTTTGATCTGAATTCTTCTACATCCTGACCTCCAGTTTTGCCAGCACCATGTGTTGAAAATGCTATCTTTTTTTCCAATGGATGGTTTTAGATATTTGTCAAAGATCAAGTGATGTGTGTGTGCTTCATTTCATGGTCTTCAATTCTATTCCATTGATCTACCTGTCTGTTTCTGTACCAATACCATACAGTTTTTTTTTTTTTTTTTATCACTCTTGCTCTGTAATACTGCTAGAGGTCAGCGATGATGATTCCTCCAGAAGTTCTTTTATTGTTGAAGATAGTTTTCTCTTTCCTGGGTTTTTTGTTATTCCAAATGAATTTGCAAATTACTCTTTCTAGCTCTGTGAAGGATTGAGAGAGAATTTTGATGGGGATTGCATTGAATCTGTAGAAAACTTTTGGTAAAATGTCAATTTTAACTATATTAATCCTGCCAATCCATGAACATGAGAGATCTTTCCATCTTCTAAGATCTTCTTCAATTTCTCTCTTCAGAGACTTGAAGTTCTTAGCATACAGATCTTTCACTTGCTTGGTTAAAGTCACACCAAGGTAATTTATATTATTTGGGACTATTATGAAGGCTGTCAAGTGTTGTTGTAAAAATATAAAAATAAAAAAAGTGTGTTGTCTTTTACCTCACATAGGCCTGGCACCTCAATGCCCCAAGATATCTGCTAGATATCTTGGCAGAAACACATCCCAGCTCCCTGGCAGTCAACTGTCTCCTGTAGGTGCACACTTTGCTACACTCAGTCACATAAAAGAACACACAGCACAATAATCTTTGACCCAATTGGTAAGATATAATTATGCACCCAAACATAAAAAGCCTAGGACCATCCATCCCTAAGGAACATTAATAACTACCTGTAAACACACAGTGAGGAATCTTAAAGTCAGCCTCCATCATCTTGCCATGGCTTCTCTCTCCCCCTTCCTCCACTCTTTGTTCCAGTCTCCTCCTGTTACTTCAAACTTCTCTCCCACCCATCCTTCCTTCTCCTCCAATGACAGGCCTCCTTCTATCCTGTACCTGCCCCTCACCTGTATTTTACAAATTCAATGGGGAGAAGGTTCTGGTGATGTCACCTGATTCCTGAGAGTGTGACTAGGCAGCTGTCCTTGAGGCAGTGGAATTAGCATCAAAATACAGATAACTCCAGGGCAAATCACAACAGTCATTTCCCTAATTTCTTTCTCAGCTTGTTATCTTTTGTGTAGAGAAAGGCTACTGATTAGTTTGAATTTATTTTATACCCATCCACTTTGGTAAGGTTGTTTTTTCAGACTTAGTAGCTTTCTGGGGAACTTTTGGTGTCACTTAAGTATACTATAATATCATCTGAAAATAGTGATATTTTGACTTCTTCTTTCCAATTTGCATCCTTTGATTTCCTTTTGTTGTCTGATTGCCCTGGCTAGGACTTTGAGAACTACATTGAATAAATAGGGAGAGAGTGGGCAGCCTTGTCAAGTCCCTGATTTTAGTGGGACTGCTTCAAGTTTCTCTGCATTTAGTTTAATGTTAACTACTGGTTTGCTGCGTATGGCTTTTTACTATGTTTAGGTATGGTCCTTGAATTCCTGTTCTTTCCATGACTTTTATCAGGAAGGGGTGTTGAATTTTGTCAATTGCTTTCTCAGCATCTAATGAAATGATCATGTGGTTTTTAATCTTTGAGTTTGTTTATATAATGGATTATGTTGATGGTTTTCTGTATATTAAACCATCCCTGCATCAATGGGATGAAGCCTACTTGATTACAATGGATGATTGTTTTGATATGTTCTGTCATTTGGTTTGCAAGGATTTTATTAAGTATTTTTGCATCAATATTCCTATGGGAAATTGGTCTGAAGTTCTCTTTCTTTGTTGGTTCTTTGTGTGTTTTCAGTAGAAGAGTAGTTGTGGCTTCATAGAAGGAATTCAGTTGTGTTTCATCTGTTTCAACTTTGTGGAATAGTTTGAACAGTATTGGTATGAGGTCTTCTATGAAGGTCTAATAGAATTCTTCACTAAACCCATCTGGTCCTTGGCTCTTTTTGCTTCGGAGACTTTTAGTGACTGCTTCTATTTCTTTAGGAGTTATGGAGTTCTTTAAATTGTTTATCTGTATCTGATTTAATTTTAGTGCCTGGTATTTGTCTAGAAAATGTCCATTTACTCTAGATTTTCAAGTTTTGCTTAATATAGATTTTGTAGTAGGATCTGATGATTTTTTTTAATTTTGTCTGATTCTGTTGTTATGTCTCCCTTTTCATTTCTGATTTTGTTAATTTGGGCACAATCTCTGTGCCCTCTTGTTAGTCTGACTAAGGGATTATGTATCTTGCAGATTTTCTCAAAGAACCAGCTTTTGATTATGTTAACTCTTTGTATAGCCCTTTTTTCTTCTACTTGGTTGATTTCAGCTCTGAGTTTTATTATTTCCTGCCTTCTCCTCCTCCTGGGTTTATTTCCTACTTTTTGTTGTAGAACTTTGAGGAGTACTGTCAAACTGCTGATGTATGCTGTCTCCTGTTTTTTTCTGCAAGCAATCAGAGCTATACATTTTCCTCTTAGCACAGCTTTCAGTATGTCCCATAAGTTTGGGTACGTTGTACCTTCATTTTCATTAAATTCTAAAAAGTCTACAATTTCTTTATTTCTTCCTTGACCAGGATATCATTGAATAGAATAGTGTTCAACTTCCATGTATATGCGGGTGTTCTTTCCTTATTGTTATTAAAGACCAGCTTTAGCCCGTGGTGGTCTGATAGGACGCATGGGATTATTTCTATCTTTCTGTATCTTTTGAGGCCTGTTTTTTTACCAAATATATGGTGAATTTTGGAGAAAGTATGATGAGGTGATGAGAAGAAGGTATATCCATTTGTTTTAGGATAGAATGTTCTATAAATATCTATTAAGTCCTTTTTGTTTATAACTTCTGTTAGTCTGTCTAGGTCTCTGTTTAATTTCTGTTTACATGATTTGTCTATTTATAAAAGTGGTTTGTTGATGTCTCCTACTGTTACTGTGTGAGGTGCAATGTGTGCTTTGAGCTTCAGTAAGGTTCCTTTTATGTATGTATTTGCCCTTGTATTTGGAGCATAGATATTTAGGATTGAGAGTTCATCATGTGAAATTTTTCTTTTAATGAATATGAAGTGTGCTTCCTTATCTTTTTTGATGACTTTTGGTTGAATGTTGATTTTACTCTATGTTGGAATGACCCTTCCAGGTGCTTCTTCAGACCATTTGATTGGAAAGTGGTATTCCAGCCCTTTACTCTGTGGTAGTGTCTGTCTTTGTCTTTGAGGTATGTTTCCTGTAGGCAGCAAAATGTTGGGTCCTCATTACTATCCTATCTGTTAATCTCTGTCTTTTTATTTGGGAATTGAGTCCATTGATATTGAAAGATACTAAGGAATAGTGATTGATGCTTCCTATTATTTTAGTATTTGGAGATGAGATTATGTTTGTATGCTTCTCTTCCTTTGGTTTTATTGTAAAAAGATTAGTTTCTTGTTTTTTCTCGGGTGTAGCTTGCCTCTTTGTGTTGGGCTTTGCCATATACTATCCTTGTAGGGCTGGAATTATAGAAAGATATTGTGTAAATTTGGTTTTGTCATGGAATATCTTGATTGCCCCATCTATGTTAATGGAAAGTTTTGCTGAATATACTAGCTTGTGCTGCCATTTGCATTCTGTTGTGTTCTGTATGATATCTTCTCAGGATCTTATGGCCTTCATAGTCTTTGGTGAGAACTCTGGTTTAATCTAATAGGTCTGTCTTTATACTTACTTGACATTTTCCTCTACCTCTTTTAATATTCTTTCTTTGTTTTGTGTGTTTGTTGTTTTGATTTTATGTGACAGGAGGAATGTCTTTTCTTGTCCAATGTATTTGGTGTTCTGTAGGCTCTTGTATGCTCATGGGCATATCTTTCCTTATGTTAGGCAAATTTTCTTCTATAACTTTTTTCAAGGTATTTATGGTCCCTTTAAGTTGGGGGTCTTAAATCTCTTCTATACCTGTTATCCTTAGGTTTTATTTTCTCTTTGTGTCCTGGATTTCCTGGATATTTTGGGTTAGGTGCTTTTTGCATTTTACATTTTCTTTAGTCATTGTGTTAATGTTTTGTATGGGGTCTTGTGCCCCTAAGATTCTCTCTTCTATCCCTTGTATTCTGTTGATGATGCTTGCATCTGTGTTCCCTGATCTCCTTCCTATGCTTTCTATCTCCCAGGGTTGTCTCTCTTTTTTCCTTCATTTATTTTTTCTATTTCCATCTTTAAATCCTGGATGGTTTCGTTCAATTCCTCCACCTTTAATTCTTCCTGTAATTCTTTAAGGGATTTTGTGTTTCCTCTCTAAGCATTTCTAATTTTTACCTCTGCTGTCCTGTATTTCTTTCAGGGAATTATTTATTTCCTTCTTAAACTCCTCTATCATCATCATGAAATGTGATTTTAAATGCTTATCTTGCTTTTCTGGTGAGTTTTGATATCCAGTATTTGCTCTGGTGGGAGAACTGGGCTCTTATGCTGCCAGGTGTACTTGGTTTCTGTTGCTTAGGTTCCTGTGCTTGCCATCAGGTTTGTCTCTGGTGTTAGTTTGTCTTACTGTTCTGACAGTCACTTGAGTCTCTTGTAAACTTGTGTGGCAGTACTCCTGTAGACCTGTTTTCTTTCAACTGAATTGGGAACAGAGAACTGTGAGACTGGTTCAGCTCATGTTGCAGGCAGAAACCAAAGTGTCTGTAGCATGCTTCTCATGAGTTTCTGTGTTCTGGGGCCACCAAGCAGGTCATTTGGAGCAGAAGAGCTGGTCTTACCTCTGTTCTCAAGTATGTAGGCACTCCTGGTGACTAGCTTTCAGCTCTGGCCTCAGGCAGGAACTGGACGTTTCCTGCTACTGACTGCTCCTAGTTTCCCATATCCACAGGGCACTAGCCAAGTCATGTTTGGGCCAGGAATGTGAGCAGACGGGATCTCCACTTTGCTCACAGGATTGTCTGCATTTTTAGAGTCCAGCTCTCTCTTCCATGGGATTTGTGTATAGAGAGCTATGGTATCATTTCAGCTCTGGGTGCAGCCAGAAATCTGAAGTGTCCTGTCCCAGACTGCTCCTTCGTTTGTGAGTCCTGAGGCCCCCAAGAGGGTTGGTTGCTCAGAGCAGAAGTGTTTGTCTGACCTCTGCTCTTAGGTGTGTTGGCCCTTCTGGTCACTTGCTTTCTGTTCTGAGTGCAGGCAGAAA
The DNA here is from genome assembly GCF_036323735.1 of Rattus norvegicus. Classification (NCBI taxonomy): domain Eukaryota; kingdom Metazoa; phylum Chordata; class Mammalia; order Rodentia; family Muridae; genus Rattus; species Rattus norvegicus. The sequence goes on from NC_086024.1 coordinate 139,480,523, forward strand.
CTGGAAGGTTCCTGCTCCTGACTGCTCCTAGGTTCCTATGTACAGAGGGCACAGAGGGCACTAGGCAGGTTTGTCTTGGGCCAAGATCATTTGATCATTTTTTGGTGCTTTTTTTTTTTTTTTTTTTTTTTTTTTTTTTTTTTACAATATTCGAGGACCTACTGCCATGGAATTAGTATGGGAATATTAGAAGATGGTAGTTCTTAGGGTCACTACAGGCCTCTCTGCAGGCTGTGATCCAGGCAAATCAGACTGTGTGGAAAAAGAGGGGGTAGGATTTAAACTGATTTTTCTTGGGGTATGCAGGCCTCTACGGGGAAGGAGAAAGCTTTTGGGGTGACTCTACAAGTTCCTTGGAATGAAATGGCAGGTCCCTTGCTAGCTACTGGAGGTTGGGAGCCATAGTCAACTGACCTCTGTTTGCAGTGCACCAGTGTCCCAGACTATGAGATGATTCAAGGAGCTGGTATTCAAGTTCGTTAATCCTGTGGCCCTGCGGGACTCCTTGGGAAATCCATCTTATTCCTACTACTTTTAGGTTTGTTCTTTTCATATGTTCCAATTTTCCTGTTTTTTTTTTAAAGTAACCTTTTATCTTTAGCATTTTCTTTGACTGATGTATTAATTTCTTTTACCAGGACTCCTATGCCTGTTATACTTTCTTCTGTCCCTTTCATTTCTGTTTGTAATGCTTGTGTAAGTAGTACCTGTTCTCTGTGCTGGTTTTTCCATCTCCAGGATAGCCACAGTATATTTTCTTAATCGTTTATATTTTCATTTTTATGTCTGGAAAAGTTTTATTTGTCTCTTTTACCTTTTTCCCTGTATTTTTCAGTATTTTTTAAGGGATTCACACATACCCAACTAGAGGCCTCTATTATCTTTTTATTACCTTTATAAGATTAGATTTAAGGACATTTTCTTGTAATTCAGGTGTGTTAGCATTTTCAGGATGTGCTGTAACAGATTATGTGGGTTCTGTTGGTTCTATATTGCCCGGGCTTTTATTGATTTTGTTCTTATGCTGACGTTTAGCCATCTGGTTATATTTTATGTTGATAAGCCTGGTAGCCCTTCTGGTTATATTTATGGTTTATAAGCCTACAAACCTCTGTGCTTGCATGTAGAATTGGTAGTCTATGACACTAGTGTCCCTCTTTAAGTGCAGGTAGAGGTAGGTTTCCTTGGTTACAGCGGGCCTCCAGGGACTCAGGCAGAGATCATGTTCCTTGATGATAGCAAGCCTTTTGGGCTGGCAGATTTGAGGACAGTGTGACAAAGGACTGAGATGACAGCAGATTTCATGGCTGCTGGGTTTTCCTGGGAACCCAGTGGGACACGGCTTGGTGCTTATGAATCTCATTTGTTGTCCTGGACACCAGCAGGCTTCTAGGGATGTAGGCTGTCTATGGCCCAGAAACTACTGTGCATAGATGATAAGGCTGAACTTTGTGCCATGGGTTTGCCCAGAGGTGATGGTATGTCAAAAATTGTGGTTCAGGTTTCACCTGGTGATCCAATATGGCTGCAGGCCTCTGAGATTGTGGATAGGTGTTTGGGCCAAAAGATGGAGTGCAGAGGGTTCAGGGCAGATCTTAAGCCTATTGGACTTGATGGTGGATGGTGATTGCAGAGGTTTGGAGCTTGGGATCTTAAGAGTTAGTACCCAGTGGGAGCCATATTGATGTTTCCTGATATACATCAATAGATACATGTTAATGTTTCTACTTAAGGTGTTAGCATATAGCACAAATAAATTACCATATTTAAAGTTTCTAAAATTCAATAAAATATATCCTTATCTTATTAGTTATAGCAAGGTTAGGTGCCTAACTGTAACAGGAATCTATGATTTATTGACTCTCTGAGGTCCTTCTCATTAATCAGAATTCCTTTAATATCAATATTTTTAGTTTTTACCTGGTAAGTGTATGAATCACTCAAACAACAAAATAGTAAGAATAGTAATAATCTGATTTAATTTTTCTAAACTGCATAACCAATTTGAGGATACCAGTCACTTTTAAACTTCAATTTTATTTCTGCTCTGACTGATCCAGTTGCAGCTACTCCATCAGGCAGGGACCACATTCCTCAGACCAGGAAGGACCTTTCTGGTATTTCTATAATATTTAATCACAGAAAATTTCCTTGTGATTTATAAAGTGTCCATCTAAATTTCTGTATTTGATACTTGACACTAAGGTAGTATTTCCTTATGGTGACAGAATTAGGAAAAAAAATCCCAGAAATACATGTCACTCCGGTGACACACTATCAGGGAACATGCTATAGGAACACTTATTCCAGCTAAGGGATTATCTATCTTGCTGATTTTCTCAAAGAAACAGCTCCTGGTTTTGATGATTCTATGTATAGTCCTTTTTGTTTTTACTTGGTTGATTTCAGCCCTGAGTGTGATTATTTCTGCCTTCTACTCCTCTAGGGTATTTTTACTTCTATTTGTTCTAGAGCTTTTAGGTGTGCTGTCAAGCTGCTAGTGCTCTCTCCTGTTTCTTTTTGGAGGCACTCAGAGCTATGAGTTTTCCTCTAAGCACTGCTTTCATTGGGTCGCATAAGTTAGGGTAGCTGTGCGTTTATTGTCCTTAAATTCTAAGATGTCTTTAATTTCTTTCTTTATTTCTTCCTTGATCAAGTTATCATGAAGTAGAGTGTGGTTCAACTTCCATGTATGTGGACATTCTGTCGTTTTTGTTGTTATTAAGACCAGCCAAAGTCCATGGTGATATGACAGGATACATGGGATTATTTCAATCTTGTATCTATTGAGGCCTGATTTGTGGCTGATTACATGTTCAATTGTAGAGAAGGTAATTTGTGGTATAGAGAAAAATTTATATTCTTTTGTTTTAGGATGAAATGTTCTATAAATATCTGTTAAGTCCATTCTGATCATAACTTTTGTTAGTTTCTTTATGTCTCTGTTTAATTTCTTTTTTTCATGATCTGTTCATTAATGAGAGTGGGGTGTTCAAATCTGCTTCTCTTATTGTGTGAGATGTAATATGTGTTTTGAGTTTTATTCAGATTTTAAGGATGTAGTTTCCTTTGCCTTTGGAGCATAGATATTCAGGCTTGAGTTCATCTTGGTGCATTTTTTTCCTTTCATGAATATGAATGTTATTTCCTTATCTTTTTTTTTTTGATAATTTTTGGTTGTAAGTCAATTTTATTCAATATTAGCATGGCTACACCAGCTTATTTCTTTGGAACATTAGGTTGGAAATTTGTTTTCCAGCCTTTTTCTCCCAGGTAGTGTCTGTCTTTGTCTCTGATGTGGGTTACCTGTATGCAGCAAAATGCTGGGTCTTCTTTATGTATCCAGTCTGTTAGTCTCTGTCTTTTTATTGGGGAATTGAGGTCATTGATATTAAGAGATATTAAGGAATAGTGATTGTTGCTTCCTGTTATTTTTGTTGTTAGAGGTAGAATTATGTTTGTGTATCCCTCTTCTTTTGGTATTGTTGCAAGGAGATTACTTTCTTGATTTTCCTATAGCATACCTCTCTCCTTTTGTTGGAGTTTTTCATCTATTATCCTTTGAAGGGTTGAATTTGTAGAAAAATATTGTGTATATTTGGTTTGTTATGGAATAACTTGGTTTCTCCATCTATATTAATTGAGAGTTTTGCTGGATATGGAAGCCTGGGCAAGCATTTGTATTCTCTCAGGGTCTCTATGACATCTGCCCAGGATCTTCTGGCTTTCATAGTCTCTGGAGAGAAGTTTGGTGTAATTATTATAGGTCTGCCATTATATGTTACTTGACCTTTTTCCCTTAATGCTTTAAATTTTTTCTTTGTTTAGTGCATTTGTTTCTTTTACTATTATATGGCAGGAGAAATTTCTTTTCTGGTAAAATCTATTTGGGTTTCTGTAGGCCTCTTTTATGCTTATGGATATCATTTTCTTTAGCCAGACTAACCTGAGGGCACAGAGAAAATATCCAAATTAATACAATCAGAAATGAAAAGCAAGACATAGCAACAGAATCTGAGGAAATTAAAAAAAATCATCCAATCCTACTACAAAAGCTTATATTCAACAAAACTGGAAAATCTGGAGGAAATGAAAATTTTTCTAGACAAATACCAGGTACCAAAGTTAGATCAGGATCGGATAAACCATTTAAACAACCCTATAACTCCTAAAGAAATTGAAGCAGCTGTTAAAAGTTTTCCAACCAAGTAGAGGCCAGGACCAGATGGGTTTAGTGCAGAATTCTATCAGACCTTGGTAGAAGAACTCATACCAATTCTGTCCAAACTATTGCACAAAATAAAAACTGATGGAATACGAAAAATTTATTCTATGAAGCCACAATTATGCTTCTAAGTAAACCATACAAAGATCCAACAAAGAGAGAGAACTTCAGACCAATTTCCCTTATGAATATTGATGCAAAAATACTCAATAAAATTCTTGCAAATTGAATCCAAGAATACATTAAAATAACCATCCATCATGATCAAGTAGACTTAATCCCAGGGATGCTGGGGCAGTTCAGTACATGGAAATCCATCAACATAATCCACTATTTAAACAATCTCTAAGAAAAATACCACATGATTATTTCATTAGATCCTGAGAAAGCATTTGAGAAAACTCAAAACTCCTTCATGATAAAAGTCCTGGAAAGATAAGGAATTCAATACCATACATAAACAGAGTAAAAGTAATATACAGCAAACCAGTAGCTAACATTAAACTAAATGTAGAGAAAGTTGAAGCAATCCCATTACATCTGGGACTAGACAAGGCTCCCCACTCCCTCACTACTTATTTAATAGAATAGTCAAAGTCCTGGCCAGAGCAATCAGAGTGCAAATCGAGGTCAAAGGGATACAAACTGAAAGGAAGAATTCATTATAGTATACTAAAATGACCCAAAATTCCACAAGAGAACTTCTACAGCTGATAAACAACTTCAACAAAGTGGCTGGGAATAAAATTAGCTCAAACAAATCAGTAGACTTCCTCTACTCAAAGTATAAACAGGCTGAGAAAGAAATTAGGGAAAAGACACCCTTCACAATAGTTCTAAATAATATGAAACACCTCATTGTGACTAACCAAGCAAGTGAAAGGTCAGTATGACAGGAACATCAGTTCTCTGAGGAAAGAAATTGAAGAAAATCTCAGAAGATGGAAAAACTTCCCATGCTCATGGATTGGCAGGATTAATATAGTAAAACTGGCCGTTTTCCCCAAGGCAATCTACAGATTAGATGCAATCTCCATCAAAATTTCAACTCAATTCTTCATAGACTTAGAAGGAGCATTTTGCAAATTCACTGGGAAAGTAAAAAAAAAACACACACACACACAGGATATCAAAATCTATACTCAACAACAAAAGAACTTCTAGGGTAATCACCATCAATGACCTCAAGCAATATTACCAAGCAATAGTGATAAAAACTGTATGGCATTGGTACAGAGACAGATAGGTAGATCAGGGGGATAGAATTGAAGACCCAGAAAAGAACCCACACACCTATAGTTACTTGGTCTTTCACAAAGGAGCTGAAACCATCAAATGGAAGAAAGATAGCATTTTCAACAAGCGATTCTGGTTCAATTGGAGGTCAGTCAGCATTTAGAAAAATGCAAATCGATCCATTCTTATTGTCCTATACAAAGCTTAAGTTCAAGTAGACCAAGGACCTCCACATCAAAACAGATAGCCTCAAACTAATAGAAGAAAAAGTGGGGAAGAGTCTCTATCACATGAGCATTGGGGAAAATTTCCTGAACAAAATTCCAATGGCTTTTGCTGTAAGATCAAGAATTGACAAATCGGACTTCATAAAACTGAAAAACTCTTGTAAGGCAAAGGACACTGCCATTAGGACAAAATGTCAACCAACAGATTGTGAAAAAATCTTTTCCAGTCCTCCATCTTCTACAGGGCTAATATCCAAAATATATGAAAACTCAAGAGAGTCAAATAACCCTATTAAAAATGGGGTATAGATGTAAACAAGAATTCTCAGCTGAGAAATATCAAATGGCTGAGAAGTACCTAAAGAAATGCTCAAAATCCTTTGTCATCTCAGAAATGCAAATCAAAAGAACTGTGAGATTCCACCTCTCACCAGTCAGAATGGCTAAGGTAAAAAACTCAGGTGTCATCAGATGCTGGCAAGGGTGTGGAGAAAGAGGAACACTCCTCCATTGTTGGTGGGATTGTAAACAAGTAGAACCATTCTGGAAATCAGTCTGGAGGTTGCTCAGAAAATTTGACATTGCCATACCTGAGGACCCAGCTATACCTCTCCTGAGCATATACCCAAAAGATGCTCCAACATACAACAAAGACACATGTTCCACTATGTTCACAGTGGCGCTCTTTATAACAGTCATAAGCTGGAAATAAACCAGATGCCCTTCAAGAGTGGAAAGTATACAGAAAATATGGTACATCTACACAATGGAATACTACTCAGCTTTCAAAAACAAAGACTTCATGGAGTTCATAGACAAATGGATTGAACTAGGAAATATCATCCTGAGTGAGGTAACCCAATCACAGAAAAACACACTTGGTATCCACTCGATGATTAGTGGATATTAGCACAAAGACTCAAATTACCCTTGATACAATCCACAGACCACGTAAAACTCAATAAAAGGATGACCAATGTGCGGATGCTTCCCTCATTAAAAGGGAAATATTCTTAGGGTGGATATGGAGACAACGTTTGGAGCAGAGACTGAAGTAACGGCCATTCAGAGCCCACTGCACATGTGACACATATTTATGCAGCCACCAAAACTAGATAAGATCCTTTGGATTCGGCCTCCTGTAGAGTTGTTTAACTTATTATTACATGTGTCCTGAACTCAGAGTTTTAAATAATGTAGTCAATTTGGTCCCCATGGCTTCATCATACATTATTGGCGTAAGTTTCCAGAGAAGCTTCAGGGTCTAATTAAGGGTATGAGATAATAACCAACCAATAACTGTCTCAACTAGAGACCCACTCCAAAGACAAGCAGCAATCCCTCACACTGTTAATAATACTCTATTATGACTGCATGCAGGAGTCTAGTATGGTTGTTCTCTGAGAGGCTGTTCCCAGTAACTGGCTCACACAAATGCAGAACTACACAGGCAAACAGAGAATGGAACTTGAGGACTCTGATGGAAGAATAGTAGGAAGGATTCCAGCCCCAACACAACTCCACAGGTAGACCAAGAAACTGTCTTCGATATTTGAGGCTCTCAGAGAATAAACCAGTAAGCAAAGGACATAGAAGAGGTAGACCTAGGACTCCTGGCACATATGTGTCAGATGTGAAGATAGGTTTTCATGTAGTTCCTCCAATAAATGGATCAGGTGCTGTCCAAATGCTCTTGCCTGCATTGGATAATGTTCCTCTACCTGGGCTGCTATATCTGGTCCCTTTGGAAAGGGAAACACTTGACCTCGTAGTGAATTGAAGAGCCAGGGATTGGGAATACCCAAGTGGACCTCTAACAGCTTAGAGGAAAAGGGGAAGTGGATGAGGAAAAGATTGTAGGAGGTGGTGAACAGGAGTGGGGCAGTGAGAGGGATGTAAAGTGAAAAAAGAAAAAGTAAATTAAAATTGAATTTTAACAACAACAAAAGAAAACATACACTCTAAACATACATCCTAAAAATGAACATGTCTGTGGCCTTCTCTTAAAACCCTGAAACACTTACAGCTTGGAAATATCACCAGACAGAGGAGCAGAGCCAGGACAGTCATACTCTGATGAATACTCTAATGAAAAGAGAAGGAGGAATCTAGCTTTGTCTGGGCTTTTATGCTGAGTATAAGGGCTGCTTTGCATTGAGGAAGGTTCCTGAGAGGATAAAAGGAAGCACTGAGAAAGGCTTCAAGTTTTAATAAAGTTTAATTTGTGCTTCTTAGAGAAAATGGCAATGTATACTCAGGAACAAGTTCCTTTTCCAGTCTGACCAAATTTCAGACAAAGAAGACATTATATATGTCACACTGTACAGGCATTGGAATAAAGGATGTGGCTAATTACAGGAAGTGAGCCTCATTCATGCAGTGCAGGCAGACGAGGGATCCATATCCTGCAAGCATTCATATCTCTGTAAATTCCAGAAGAAGTTTGGGTTGTAATAGGGGCTCTTATGGTGGAAAATCTTGCTTCAGGAAATATTTAATTTAATTTTCTTGGTGTCTGTTGAGTGAGTCTTAACTTTATCACTCGTCTATAAAATATAACTTGTGGGGCAGCTCTTTAAAACATTTAGTATATGTGATTTGTTGGATTTATCTGTGTGTACTTTGTTTTTTGTTTGTCACTGTCTTCAGCTTATAGCAGATAAAAAGCTCACATTCCTAAATATATTTCTGTACTGGTGTAGGATTTAAAGGTCTGCTCTTTATAGCAGATCATAGTGGCCATGTGCAACCAGACTTGAGGAATATGTTGATGAATTAATGAATAATCCAGAGACTCCTAAGTGATGACTGCAAATGGAGCAGAGGGCAGGAATGAACATGGAGGACCCTGTTCCTTAAGGTGCTGATGACCATAGAGAAAAAAGGTCTGTAGTGCTCTTCTCTATTGGTAATATATACCACTGGAGAAAGGAAGTACAGAGTTGAAAACAACCTGTTCATACAGAAACCAGAAAATGTCTGTTTACCTTGTTGGTTTGGGGACATCATATTTTGGGGGCATAATATTTCATTGCATATAATCTTTTACTGTGAGAAGCAGCTGTGGAGTTAGGTCTTGATGTTAGGGAGAGAGTCATCCTGTGCAACTTCTGATGAGTACACACCACTGTGAGAACTCTATTCACTCTGTTTGGGTAGAATAATATTTTTCAGGCAGTGTACTCAGTATATGCAATTTGGGTGTGTCTGATATTTTCATTGTCATTACAAATGCTGGGAAAGAGGATCAAAGGAGGAAATGTCCTTTTCTCACAGGGCACTGGAAAATCTAATATGAGACCCCTTACTCAAGTAATTTTTTATCTGGTTTATTTGAATTTGAGTAGTTTATTATAACCTCATGCTATGTAGATTATCCTTTTCCATGAAACTCTGTAGAAGGTAGTCACAAATAGGCTTCCCTTTTACAAAAGGAGAGAGTTGATGATGAAGTCATATGTTATTTACAATTTTTCATAGTTATCTATAGTTTATTTTGAGAGGGTTTATTCTTATGTGTTTCTCCAGTCATTAAATTGTATCTACTGTAATACAGACACTCATGTAATGGATCATTTGTATTGGTAATAGTATTTTATCCTTTATATTTTTCATTAAATAATTTCTTTATTTAATTTAATTCCGATGAAATCTTTTACTACTTCTTCCCTTCCCAGGTTTTCCCTCTTACTTCAATTCCTCTGGTTTCTTCCTCCCTTTCTCCTCAGATAATGGAAATCCTCCCATGGATTTCATATTACCTTGGCTATCAACCTGTAGTACTTCTAGGCTCATCTTCCCATATTGAGGCTAGAAAGGACATCAAGTTAGGGAAGAGTGATCCAAGGAAAGCAACAGAGTCAAAAACAGCCAAAGAACCTGTGGTTTGGAGTATGTCATATAAACCAAGCTGTACATTTGTTTCACATGTTTAGAGAGCCTAGGCCTATCTCATGTATGCCCTCTGGTGGATGGTTAAGTCTCTGTGAGTCCCTATGCACTGATAATAGTTGATTTGTACATTTTCTTCAGATGTCTTTGATATTTCTGACTAAAATCTTTCTTTCCTCTTGCAAAAGATTCCAGAATCTCATTTCACAAAAAGACTAATGTTTGACTGTGTGTCTCTATATTGGTTTCCATCATCTGCAGGGTAAATTGTAAAAGTTATGCTAGACTCCTCTCTCAAATTATGGAAGAATATTATTAGTAGTATCAGGCATGGACTCTCTCTCACGGCATCTGTCTCCATTTTCCCTGCTTTCTAGATCATTTCAAAATTCCTCCACACCCTTCCAGTTTTCTTAGAGTGGAATTATGATCTTAGGGCTCACTGCACAGACAGACTAACCAGGTGGTAAAGTAATGCCCAGTGACAAAACATGTCTAAAATATAGTAATGATTGGCAGAGGAAGGCATCTTCTGTTAAAATGTACACACACACACACACACACACACACACACACACACACACACACACACAGAGAGAGAGAGAGAGAGAGAGAGAGAGAGAGAGAGACATGCACACACACACACAAAACACTGCAATAAACACACGAATGAAGTCATATGCAAAGCAGAAATTTGATCAAATATTTGGACTCATCAATGATTGCTACAGACTCTATTTGTATAGAGAATCTCTGAATGTGATATTTAGAGGGAGTCTAGACTCACAGGCCAAAATGGAGCAGCGATTGAAGGAATGGCTAACCCACAACTGGATTAAACTGAGACCAATCCAATGGTTAGGAACCAAACCCCAATACTAATAATGATACATTTATATTTGCTGACATGAGCCTATCAATAGTGATAAAACTGCACGGTATTGGTACAGAGACAGACAGATAGACCAGTGGAATAGAATTGAAATCCCAGAAATGAACCCCCTTCGGCTAATGCTTTTTCTTTCTCCCTTTCTCTCATTTTTCCTTTTCTTTCTTTTTTTTTTTTTGAGGAGAAAGAAATTCATTTTTTAATTTAGTTTTTCAATTTTTATTTGAGAAATACAATACACAGCAGTGATTTATTTCCTCCACCACTGTTCTTTCACAAAGAAAACTGTGGAAATGTAACAGAAACATTTGGGTAGATCCTGAGAAAAAGAGAGCTCCAGTTATTTGGCAGCAGGTGATCTCAGAGTGTGGACACTTCAAGAGCCTCCTTCCTCATCAGATACATGTTTGTCATTTTGTCTGGGTGTGCACAGAGCATGAAGGAACAACAATAATTATTCTGTATTTAGTTCATCAATCACAGATCTGAAAGCAAGCAAAACAAATTCTTGCACTCCTCACTTAGGTGGTTTATATACATTTAAAGACTCTCATGACATGTCACTATGTTGATGCTTCCCCTGTGTGCAAATAGGATGTTCTGAAAAGTAACCCAGAGTGAAGTGATGTAACAACTTGAAAAATAGCAGTGAATTAAACATTTGCGATGAAGCCACATTCTAGCAATCCTATGACCAGTGAATAAGATTGAAAGGGAAATATTCCAGGCAGTGTTTTGGGGCAGTGGTGATATTTTATATATTATAGACAGCTCAGCCCTATTGCTATAGCTCTTGTAGAAATTAAGGGGTTTAGTGACATTTGTCTTCTCTCTTCATTTGCTTAAGTGCTGGAATATTTTACCCTGTGTTCTGTGGTTCCCATGGCCACTTCCTCTGCATTGTTCTACACATATATATACTTACTTTACAAACGTACAGAAATAATAAGAACTTTGGCTTTTGGCTCTGAGAAGACTTTAATTACCAAAGAAATTTGCAAACTGTTAATCAAGTTGTGTTGGAAATTGAGATGAAACCAGAAAACATGTCAGTCTCAAGCGTCATTGGTCAGTCTGGACCACAGTTTGTAGTTATCCAGTCATTCACTACTGTAGTTGTAGCTGTGAGTTCCTTGTGGACATGATGTTAAAGCCTCATCTCCCTTTCAGAAACTGTCATCACACAGGTGAATGGAATTGATGGTGGCACAGCAGGACAGAGAATGTAGAATCACTCTGTTGAGGCACCTGTGGTGGTACCTGAGAGCATCTTCTAGTCTATGCTAATTTGGTAAACCAGAAAATAGAGACTATTTCTTTTATTTCTACAGAACTCACAGGAAACCAATATGTTGCATTCCCAGCTATGCCATTATCACAGGCATTAGAACTCAATGACATTCTGACAATTATAAGTTTCCCAAGTTACCTCATGTTTTGAACACTAATCATTCCCTGGTGTCTAATACTTTCCTACTCTCTTGGAGATCTAATGTTTCAGGATGGTATGACCACAGAACCTACTTTTCTTTTATGGTGACACCACGCATATGGCCAGAATGCCATTGACAAGTATGTGATATTTAGATTCTAAATGCCACACCTGACTTCTGATGAGGAAAACCAATTCAGAATGAACCAATCATCATTTACATCATGTTTCTTGGACAAAAGCATAAAAGAGAATCCTTAGAAACCTGAGGGAAGGAGAGTAGATTAATGTGTTAAACACAAAAAATTATCTGTTCAGTTAAATTCTTGGTGAACTATACAAACTAAACCGTAACTAGTACAGAGAAAGAACTAAGAAATGTTACTCTTTGGGTGGAGTAGGACCTGTGTAGAACTTTCTGAAGCTCAGTAAGTATTACTATTTACATTGACCTCATGTCTCAATTCTGGAGCATCACACACACATTTTTATTACTGACACCACAAGCTGGGTCTGTGTTGGGTCCGTGTCATATGATATTTGTGATATTTATGGAGAGACACAAAGTCAACTTCTTCATGTGTCACAGGCCCTGTTTGTTTCCCATGTTGACTCTATCTTGAAGACCACATAGTGTACTGTGAAGGGAATGTTACGGACTCTCTGTTTCCACACTCTCATGTGTTCCTTATTTTTGGGGCTCTGAACCAGGGTCCTCAAACAGATTCTTGTCTTCCTTCCATGATGTTCTGCCTTTTGTTCAAGCCACAGTTTATCCTACATTGAAAGTCATCTTCAATGGGAGTATAGGTATAATTTTGTGCTTTAAGTTCTTACCACACCAGCAGAAAGATTTGTGTTTAGTGTCCATAACTACAAAATAGTTCAGTTTGGCAGGTAGCCAATCAGAAAGCCTACTTCTCAGATGTGAAGACAGTGTGATATTGGGACTCTGTAACCAAGCAGTCTAGCAATATACTGTGATCCATGTCTAGTGATGAAATACAGGCTTAGTGATGGACTTTATTTCAATGTTATTGTGTAGATGGATAGAAAAAAACATCTCAACATCTCAACACACACACACACACACACACACACACACACACACACACAGAGAGAGAGAGAGAGAGAGAGAGAGAGAGAGAGAGAGAGAGAGAGAGAGAAGCATCAGAAATACATGAACAGAGCCTTGAAGAGACAGAAAGGCAGAGACAAAAAAAAAAAAAAAAACTCCATAACATATAAATAAATGAATACAATGAATACAAAGCACATATTAAACAGGAAAACTGAAAATCAAATAAACTTTTGTCTACTTCAAGGGTTATTACAAGATCACTTGGAGAGAGAATCCTTGTAGAGAGGCAACCTAGACACTAAGGAGTCCCAGACTTACTTTGTTCCAGGTCTTTCTACATAAACTAACACTCAGTAAGTGGATGCTTTCTGTGCTCCTTGTGCCCCCTGCTGGTCATTTATATCCTGCAAGAGGTTTGTGTTTAAGCTCACAGTGACATTCACTCACTGTGTGTCTTGCACAGTAATAAGTGGCCGTGTCCTCAGACCTCAGACTGTCCATTTGCAGGTATAGGGTGCTTTTTGCATTATCTCTGGAGATAGTGAATCGGCCCTTCACGGAGTCTCGATAGTAAGTGTTACCACCACCAGTACTAATGGATGCGACCCACTCCAGACCCTTCGTTGGAGCCTGGCGGACCCAGGCCATGTCATAGTTACTGAAAGTGAATCCTGAGGCTGCACAGGAGAGTTTCAGGGACCTTCCAGGCTGTACTAAGCCTCCGCCAGACTCCACCAGCTGCACCTCACACTGGACACCTGCAAACAGAGAATACTGGTTAGAAAACCATCACTAACACAACAAAACAAAATAAACTTTCTTATTCTCATGTGCACACAACAGAGATAATCACACTTTTATCAATTACCTTTTATGAAAAGGACAAGGAAAGCCAAGCTGAGCCTGATGTCCATGGTGAGTAGTCTGTGCAGTGCTGCAGTACTGATTACTGAATGGGAGAACCTCAGAGTCCAGGACTGGGCTCCTCCGTCAGAGCTGCAGGGTCAGGACAGGCTGGTTTTCATGGGCATAGAGAAGAATTATTTGCATATCTTACTGCTAAAATATGTTATGGAATTACACCTGAGCTGAAAGCAGTGCTCATAGCAGATATATAACATCGAAGATATGGATGTCAGTTACAGAGTTTGACTTAGTGTCGTGGTTTCATATTTACATTTTTTTGGTAAAGATTCACCATATTACATTTAATTTTCTTTTGTCCTTGTGCACAAAAGTTTTATTTTCATAGTCAGGATTCTTTAGTATAAATATGTAATTAAATAGCACCATACATACTTGTGTTTCTACATATGTGCTCAGTCTTTTCCAATACCTGATCAGGACATGGCTTCTCCCAATTGTGTTTTTTGGAGACAGTTACTCCTGTAAAGTTATGGTAGCAGAACTCGTTTTTGTGACAAGAACACTGGGGTTTTTTCTGAAAGTTACTTCTTCATGGTAGAATACTGTCCTTAGACTTTATATATATATATATATATATATATTTCTAAATTAGACATTGTGGAGACTGTCTAAGACTCAAAATTGGTCATTGTGACAGATGCATATTTGCAACAAACTCACTCATTTTTCATTTTAAAGTTATTAATTTATTCCTTTAAAGTCCCCCCTCCAACATTTTCTCTCTGCCTGTGTATACCATTTAACATGTGACTGTTTTATGTTGTTTTCTATTAGTTTTTATTTTCTCCAGTTAGAATACTCCATATACCTGTGGCTTTTTATTATCTTTTAGGGTGCATTTTTCATATTTAATCATTTCTCTTGTTCAGTCCTCCCAATTCGGTTCCGCGTACCACACTTCAATTTTGCTTTCACATCAGCAATATTCCCTTGTCCTTGGTCATCCGTGACCTATGCATAAGCTGTGGCCCTTTCTTACGTTTCTAGTTCCTAATGCTACAAAATAGAATTCACAACTGCAGGCACCCAAGAATGTTTTGCGTATGAATCAGGCTGTTTTTGTCTTCTCAAGGCTTTGTTTTATTGTTTGAGGTAATATTTTACAGGCACCTTTAAATTCCTCCAAGGCTCAGAGGGCATGAATTAAAAGGATGTAGAGAAAATTAAACATGTGAAACTTGGGGTTGAGTACTGTGAAATAATGTCTTGTGAACAGGACCTGCCTATCCAATCCATGCACTGATGATGGCTGTTTTCTGTGTAAGCCCCACCTGAAACCAAGCCAATCATAACCTAATATAGACTTTGTAAGTAATTTCCAGGTCTTCTGTCTTAGTGAGGCACTGCTTTATATAGATTTCATGGAGAAGAGCACAATGTTGTCATTCATTGATTTTCTATGCTGCAATGCTTGCCTTTACAAACATGCACATATGGGCAGCATTTTTGGGATAAAAATGCCATGATGTTGAGAGTCGTTGAGTTGAGATATGCAGTTGGCAAAGATATGGGGATGTTGAGGGGCAAAATATAATAGAGACATAAACATATTAAACTTATACATGTGGAGTATACAATTCTTCAGAACTTAGAAAAAAAGGTGCCTACTAGATGGCTGAATTGTCTAAAGACAATAAATCCCCAAAGAAAATGTTAAGATATATGCTGCAAAATATAAGGGTGGATAAGTTAGGCAACCCTCAGTAAAGGCAATGGTAAAGAAGGTTTTCTTTTTTCTTTTTTAAATTTTACTACACCATTTTTCCAAGAGCACTTTTAAACCATGATAATAGAACCAACATTGCAGTTGCACATATACAAACACGGAGAGAGAGAGAGAGAGAGAGAGAGAGAGAGAGAGAGAGAGAGAGAGAGAGAGAAGAGAGACAGGTGTCTGGAAAAAGAGGTATAGAGACCTGAGGTTGTGTATGGTTTTTGTGAACATGCCAAGAAAACAATAATGAACCAGTGTAAGAGGTTTAGGTAATAGTTGGGTTCATTGCTTGTTTTGGAGAACAGGATAGGAACCAGGAGGAGGTGCCAATTTACCTCTTGGATTTTCTCACCCCAAGGGGCAAGTGAAGGGTCCCTGAATGTTGAAAACATAACTAAAGATACACTAAACAGAGAAGGGTTGTGAAATAAGGTGCAGAATATTGGGGGTGTTGTATGTGCAGCTTTGGCATGTGTGGCTGTGGTACATGGGGCTGTGTGAGAAACCTTAGAGAAAAAGTGGTGGGAGATAAAGACCAGGGTCTTTTATTTTGCTGTCTCCTGGATTAGTGGGATAAGTAGAGGACCTTTGACAATGTCGGTATGTGATCTGGATTCCTAAATGAATGGGGACCAGGGACAGAAATAGAAGACACTGAGCAGACATTGAATGAAGATTTCGGGGACCACTATTGGTACAGCTACTGAAGTGGATCCACAGCATTTACTGGGTTTTAAAGGGCTATAGGACAATTGTGGGATTTCTGTTGGGGAAGATAACAACAACCATAACTGTTTTTCTTAAGTGCATGTGTTAAAATCTTTTAATTATTAAAGGTTGTAGGATACAAAGATGTTACATACCATGTATTCCCAAACCTTGAAGACACAGGCCTTCTGAAAACAAAGGTATGAGGCAATAAATCTTGAGTTTAGAAAACAAAGAAGAAAGTTTTTCTTCCATTAGAAAAATACATTCACCCTCTATCCTAGGTCAGGGGAAAATGTCAGGAGAACTCATCCTGACATATAATAAATAAATAAAGATTGTCAGTATATTTTCTGCATACAGAGTCACTTGATCACATATGGAAATAGTGACAGGAACTTCAGCCCAATGGGTTTTTCTTATTTTTTTTATTTTTTATTTTTTTACGGGGCTGAGGACAGAACCCAGGGCCTTGCACTGGGTAGGCAAGTGTTCTACCACTGAACTAAATCCTCAATCCCTTGACAGGAACTTCAGGAAAGCAATGAATCTTTTTCTCTCTTGCAGTATAGTGGTTTCATCACGTTTGTCCACATGTAAACTCATAAAATCAAACCAATAAAATGCATGCTAGTAAGTAGACATCCTTGAATTCATATAGCACCTCAGTAAAGTATCTTTAACAATCTGACTGAGGTAAGTTCTGTCCCTCAAGGACTAGTTCTATGACAATATCACATAGGAAGAGGACCATAGGTATATGTGAGATACAAGCACCATTCAGTGAGAGTGTCTTCCTATGACTTCACGCCTCATGCCTCCTGACAGAGATTCTAGCAGTGAGAGACAGTGTGACTGCGAGATGAAGAAATGAACTTTGAAATGCAAAAATATATTTCAAATGAAAACATCACTAAATGTCAACAGTGTACAACCATACAGGAGATTTCTATGTCACATGGTTGCTATGTTGAAATCCATGGAATCCTGCATATTTTATGCCAAACTTGACTAGAATCATGCTTAATGTTCTTAGGGAAGAGGGACCCCTTTTTCTTTAACCAGGCAACACTTCTTTTCACTCATTTTTAACTGTTCTAATATCATTGATTATCAGGAGTGTTTCACTTAGAATTTAAATTCTATTTCTGTTATTATTGGAGATGATGACTTTATGAATCCTCTTCTGTCCACATTCTCTGACTGAAAGGAAGGATTCCAGTTAGTTAGAGCAGGACAGAAGACAGAAAGTTGTGTGCCCAAGAGAATACTATGTCTCTTTTCTCTTTATTGTAGTCTATGTTTTATCGTAGAGACTCATGTCTCAGACATGTGATAAAAATGTTCTTTAGAAGAAAAATAAGACAATTCTTAGCATTTTGTCTAAGCTCTGCTCCAATTACCTGACAATAGCCAGAAATGCCTGACTCACTCAAAAAGGGGCTGCTTGCCTACTCTGCTCTCTCTTGCTCTTGACTTATTGCTCCTACTCTGTCCTCGTGCTCCATCCCCAGTTTCTCCTGATTTAGTCCAGTCCTCTCTAGTGCTCAAGGACATCCTTTATTTCTCCACTCATCTACTCTCTCTGTGTGTTTGTCTCTGTGTGTATGTGTCTGTGACTCTATCTCTGTTTCTCTCCCTTTCTCCCTCCCTTTCCCTCTCTCTCTGTCTCTCCCCCTCCTTCCCTCACTCCCCCTTCTCCTTCCCTCTCCTTCCCTCCATCCCTCACCCCTCACTGTCTCTCTGTCTGTCTTTCTCTCTCTGCCTTTGTTTATACTACCCTCTTTACTCCCCCTGCTATGCCCTAAGCAAAGTCTATTCTATACTATACCTTATTGAGGCTGGTCCCTCAGAGGGAAAGAATGCCTCAGTATGTGCCTGAGGAGTTAGCCTCTAACCCTATACCTTACCATTCATCCACCAAAACATTACTGCTCTCACCTTTTATCTTTTTATAAACACAACAACTACTGTGTATTTCAATTTTTCAAATAAAATATAATCACATGATAGAATGAAGAGAAGAGAATTTTGAGGGCATCTCCATTCTATTGCCTCTTCTATTTACTACAGGCAAGCATCCCTGTCTGCACTATTATTTGATTATTTACTTGCTTATTTACTTATTTTCAGTTTACATCTCAATGACAGCTTCATTTCTCCCCTCTTCCCAATCTTGCCCTTAGAAATCCCTCCCCACATTGCCCTTTCCCCTTCTCCTCTGATAAGAGGAGTCACCCTTGCATACCACCCCACCCTGGGGTGCCTTTTCTCTGCAGGACTAGACACATCTTCTCCTACCTAGGCTCAACAAGGCAGTTCAGGTGTGGGGAAAGGAATCCAATGATAGGCAGTAGAGACCATAACAGTGACTGTTCCACCTTTTAGGGGACACACATGAGGACCAAGCTGTGTACTTGTTACAGATATGTAGAGGGTCTAGGTCTGTCTCCTGCTCGGTCTGTTGTTGGTACCCAGTCTGTTTGGCCTTGCATCTGCCTCAATATCCAGCTCAGGAGACAATTTTGTAATCTCAATGGGAAGACAATTTTTATGGGTTAATGAAGTCCCCATCCTTCCTTTTGAAGTCCTGTCATGGTACAAGAGGTGGACATTTCAGTCTCTATATCCTGGCTGGTAGGAATCTCAGCTGGGGTTAAGGTCATAGACGTCCCATGTACTCTCCTGTCCTACAGCTCTAGTTAGGAAACAAAGATGCCCCCAACACCACTGTGCATACTTCAATTCTCATTCCTACCCATCTCTTGCCTCTATCTCCCTAGAACTGATTGGCATCCTCTGCCCTCTCATCTCTTCTCTCTACCCAGTTCCCTCTCTCTGTCTACCTCCACGGAGTATTTCATTTCCCCTTCTTAGTGAGATCCATGCATCATCCCTTGAGACTAACTTATATCCAGTTACTTGTGCTTTTAGATTGTAGCATGATTGTCCTGCACATTTTGACTAGTGTAAACTAGTGAGTACATACCGTAAGTGCTTTACGGTTCTGTGCTACCTTATTCAGCATGATATACTCAAGTTCCAATAATTTGCCTGCAAAATTCATGAAGTTTTTGTTTTTAATAGAAGTAGTATTACCCTGTCTAGATGTTTCACATTTCCTATCCTTTCTTTTTTTTTCTTTTTTCTTTTCGGGGCTGGGGATTGAACCCAGGACCTTGCGCTTCCTAGGCAAGCGCTCTACCACTGAGCCAAATCCCCAACCCCTATCCTTTCTTCAGTGGAGGGGCCCCTATGTTGTTTCAAGTTTCTGGATATTATGAATAAATCTGTTATGAACAATCTTGAATAAGTGTCACTGTTGTATAGTGAGTGGTCTTTGGGTATATGCCCAGGGATGATATAGCTCAGTATTGAGTTATAAGTATTCCCAGATTTTTGAAAAACAACCAAATGTAATTTGAGAGAGGCTGTACTAGTTTTCACTCCCACCTTTAACAGAGTGTCTTCTTCTTGCTCCAAGTCCTTGTCAGCATGTGCTATCACTTTGGGTTTTGGTCTTAGTAATTTGCCTGCCTGTAAATGGAATCTTAGCTAGAGTCCCTGAAATTTAATGATTTTTCTGCATATGAAAGAAAGAGGTAGTGTTTGCCATTTCAAGCTTTTGTCAAATTGTTTGATACAACATTTTCCATAGAGAGGAGATTTTTTGTTTAGGTTCATACTGAAGTACCCTCAGTGTTGATCTAGCCAAGAGATAGATGTCTGTGTCCTAAGTTTGAACTTTGTTCAGTTTCCAGTAAAACTTGACTATTTGTTGTTTCCCAGATGATGCTGATTCAGGATTTGACGTCTGAATCATATAATGTGATTTCATTACTTCACATTGCTAGCATCCACTGCAGACCCTTTCCTGAGGCTGGAGGATCCAGTTTACATCGTTGATGGTTAATGAGAAGTCAGAGATAGGCCAGTTGAGAGACAGGCTCTGTGAGGGATGTAGCAGGTCGGGCCCTGAGTACTTCAGTTGAATCTCTACAGGGCACCCCGTGTCGTATAACATCACCAACAGTCATACATGTCATAGGAGTCAAGCATGTTTTCCTCTCCTGAAAGCCTGAAACACTTACAACTTTTAAAAGTCACCAGGTACAGGAGCTCCAAGAGAGCAAAACATCTATTCAAATGGAACCCACAAACTTATCTGAGGAAAAATAAAACTAAGTCAGGCTGATTATGTGCCTGTGTACTGGAGGCTCTCCACAGAGATTTCCAGCCATGCCAGATGGAAGGGTTCAAGCACAGGTGAAATTTCATGAGCAAGGAAGGGGAACAGCCTATTTGGACTCCGTGGCCTCTGCTGCTGCTGTCTCCACTGCTACTGTAGTTGCTGTTGTTCCTAGATGCTGCACTGGCCACTGTAGTGCAGGGGAGCTCCTGGCGGCATTTTAGGAGAGAAATTCTCTTTCTTGGTGGTGATGTTACAACTCTTATGACAGAATCTCTCAAAAGACAAAGTAATTCTCACACAATTATTTCTTCTGGATCGGAACTTTGTGTACCATCCTGGGGTGGACTGGGGTCTGACAGTGTGTACTTCCAATTGGCTTCTTCTGAGATGTTTGGGGTGCCTCATTTACCTGGGGAAGTGCTTGGGGGTATTGCCTCTAAGTGACTGACTGCTACAAATATCCCTATAGGGAGGGCAATATGGAAGGATGCAGGTAAGTGAAAGTGGCCTGGTTCTAGGAACAGGGAAAGCTCCTACCATCCGAGGCTGCAAGCCTTAAGTCAACTGCCCACAGCCATACAGTAGATCATAGCTCAGACAGTGTAGAATGAGAAAACTAGTCAATTAGAAGAAAAGGATAATCTTAATAGTAATATGTATGGAAGTTGGCCGCAGTTAATAGCCATGAATTAAGTTCCTTATGTATGGAAAGGAGATACTGTCAGTATTAAAAATGCTAATTGTATCATCACTAAATTTTGGACATGTACTTGAAAACTTTATGTTAGAGAAGAAGAAGGCAATTGTTTTCAAATATCATTCAAGCAAACAGTTTAAATGTTACTAAAACTGAAGTCATAGGAGAAACAATACATTACCAAATCTCAGTGGCTTTTCTCATCCACAGCGTTTCACTGAGTCGTTTTCAAAAATATCAACTTAATAATTTGTTCTTATTTTACACTGCTAGATTATAGACCACTTAGTGATTCTTCTATTGTGTGAAGATACAAGAAGTTTAATAGAATATGACACTGAAGAGCATGTTCTAGAGAATTTCCATAGCTGGAAGAAGAGTCATATCTTTAACCATAAAAGCGATGCTTAGACATCATAGGGCAGAGCTTCCTAGATTCTGAAGTGATCCTGGAAAGAACTTGTTGATCCTCTGCGCCCCCTGCTGGTCCTAAGAATCCCTGTAGGAAGTTTTTGTGCAAGTTCACGCTGGACTTCCCTCACTGTGTCTCTGGCACAGTAGTAAGTGCCTGTGTCTTCAGTTTGCAGACTGTTCATTTTTAAGAAAACTTGGTTCTTGGAGGTGTCCCTGCTGATGCTCAGTGGGGATTTGAGAGCTGAATTATATGATGTGTCTCCATCATCCCTCATTCTTCCCATCCACTCCAGACCTTTTCCTGGAGGCTGTCAAACCCAGTTTACAGCATAGCTGGTTAGTGAGAACCCAGAGACAGTGCAGGTGAGGGACAGGGTCTCTGAGGGCTGCACCAGGCCAGGTCCTGACTCCTTCAGCTGTACCTGGGTCAGGACACCTGGGGACAAGCAACATCACCATTAGTCATTCATCCTATAGATTAAGTGCCTGAATCCCTCTCCTGAAACTCTGAAACACTTACAGCTTGGAAATGTCACCAGGCAGAGCAACAGCACCAGGATAGCCATGCTGTGATGGAGGCTCTAGTGAGAAGGAGATGTGGCTCCTCAGCTAGGCCTGGGCTTTCATTCTGAGCCTGAGGGCTGCTTTGCATCGAGGGAGGATCCTGAGACGATAAAAGGAAGTGCAGGGCAGAATTTCTAGTTTCCTCTCCATGTTCCTGGGATTACCTTTGTGCTTAGAAAAAATTGAGCTAAAAACTCAGGAATTTTTCCCTGTTAATGTTTGGATTTCCAATTCTAAAGAAAAGACAGAAAGTACTATTCACATTGTGCAGGCCTTGTAAGCAATGAAAGGGGCAGAGAGATGGGTAGGTTTATGGGTGAATCCTTTTTCGTACAGTACAAGTAAAACTGGTTACTTTATCTTCAATGCAATCGTATATTATTGTAAATTGCAGTAGAGGATGTAGGATGGATTTGGGGTTCGTTTTTTCCCTCAGGAATTCTTTCACTTGGATTCATTTCTTTCTTTTTATTTTACATTTTATATTTCATTATTGCCTTCAGAACAGCATTAATGACACCTGCTTCACCAGGTAGTTTGAGAAAAAAGATATAAAACCACAAACTTTAAATAGTCTTGTATTGTGATTGCTTTTCAAGTTATCTTCACATAAGTTGACAATGATAAGTATTCGTATGATAAGTACCTATTATTTGATTTTTTAGTATAAAAATATAGAAGTGGTGATTATTTAATTGTGTGCAAAAACTGTATAATTATTACCTAACAAATAGTCATCAAATTGTTTTCCAACTATATATTTATACTTTTTTATATATGAGGTATCAACTGTTTTAAAAAAGAAAACACTTTCTGTGGACTCTCCTTAGTCTCATCACTTCTGAAGAAGAAGAAATAACTTTTAAGAAAGCAGTTCACAAATATTTAGTCCATTTTGTTTCAAAGGTTTATCTGAGAGCAGATCCAAGAGACTGATGTGTGTCCTATGTCAGTAGGCTGAGTGACTTAACCTTACTCTTTAGGGACATTGTAGTTGTGACCTAAACTTTGAACCTCTTAATTTATGTCAGTTTCTCTGTATCAATGTACATTTATATGTCTCTGTTTGTCTCTTGTTTCATCTTGTAGCACATAAACATGTTCTAAACATGATTATCCATTGATGAATGAAGGGAACGCCAGGTGTTCATAACAACTCATAAAAATCAGTAGCATGACACGAGCTTGTTATGTTAACTGAAGTGAAAGTTAAGCCAGAGATCATTGAGTGATGAGACAAAGTGAAGCAGAGGGCAGGCATGAACATGAGGAACCTTATGCCTTGGAGTGTTGATCACCATAGAGAGTAAGAGACGGGGGAGCTTCTCCTCATGCCTTGGTAATGGAAACACCAGGGAAGAGAAGTGCAGAGCTATCACAATCTGTTTGCTAGGACTCCAAGAATGTAGATCTATTACTTGGCCTTGGTGTCCCCACATTTTGTTTTTATTATTTTTGTGCATGGTATTTGTACTGTGAGCAGGTGTGATCCAGACCATTCACATGAGGGAGAAACTCATCCATTTAATGGCCATTAACAAACAGTATTAGTGCTGTGTTCCTCTTTTTCTGATACTGTGAGTGTTACTAGGATATTTTTCAGATATTATTCTCAGTAGATCTCATCTTGGGTTTGTCTGATATTTTCATTGTGGTTACAAAAGTTGGGAAAGGAGTATCATAGAAATATATGCACCTTTCTATACTATATTGGAGAATGTGATGTAAGTCCACGTATTAATGTGTTTTTGTCTTTGGTTACTTCAGAGATAATCTGTGTCCCTATTCCGTCCCACAATGCTGCTTTCCATAAATCTACCTACAATAAAGTTACTAGAAAAAAGTCATTAGCAAAAGCATGAGTTCATGATAAAGCCACACATTATTTGTAATTGTCTTAAATTTCAGATTTGGATCCTTGCTGATGTCTTTCTTTAGTCACGTGTATATTTACATTGATAATCATTTATTTGGTTATGTTGCTAGGACAATACCAGACTCTTTGTTTGTGTGGTGACTAGGATTTTATCAATGCAATGCAAACTATAGTCATCAGCACAAAAGGAACCTCAATTGAAAAAACAAAACAAACAACAACAACAACAACAACAACAACAACAACAAACAACCCATCCATCAGACTGGTCTGCAGGCAAGTCTGTGGAGGAATTCTTATAAATGACAGTAAGGGAAATCCCAGGCAGATGTGTTTGGTGCCACTGTGGTACTGTGTTCCTGAGTTGTCTTAGAAAGGTCGTAGAACCACCATGGAGACACAATTATTCAGAGGAGTTTCTTCATGGTGTCTCATTCAGTTCTCACTTTCAAGTTCTTTCCTTGACTTCATGTTCTAATTTTCCTCTGTGATGTTGCATAAGAATAAAGATGGCAGAAACTCTTTCCTTCCCCCGTTGCTTCTGATCATAATGTTCTATGCCAATATCACATAGAAAGAGGAAGATAGGCATGTGTGAGCTACAAGCAACATTCAGTGAGAGTGTCTTCTTATGACTTCACACGTCATGCCTCCTGATAGAGATTCCTGACAGAGACACAGTGCAACTGTGAGATCAAGAAGTCAACCCTGACATGTAAAAATGTATTTCAAATGAAAATGTCACTACCTGCCATCAGTGTACAAATGTACAGGAGATTTCTGGGGCATGTTATCGCTATTTCTAAATCCATGGGATCCTGCATATTAAATGCCAAAGTTGAACAGGATCATGCTCATGTTCATAGGGAACAGGGACCCCTTTCTCTCCAAGCTTACAACTCTTCTTTTCATTTACTTTTTCAAATGTTCTCATATCATTGGTTATCAGAAGTGTTTCATTTAGAATTTAAATTCCATTTCTCTTGTGATTGAAGATGTTGACTTTATGAAACGTCTTCTGCCCACATTCACTGACTAAAAGGAAGGACCCCAGTTATTTAGAGGAGGACAGAAGGCAGAAAGTTGTTTGCCCAAGTAAATACTATGTCTGTCTTCTCCTTTTTGTAGTCTATGTTTTATCCTGGAGACTCACATCTCAGACAAGTAATAAAAATCAATTGTTCTTTAAAAGAAAAATATGACAACTGTTGGCAGTTTGTCTAAGCTCTGCCACAGAGTTACCTGACAATGGCCAGGTATGCCTGAATCACTGTAAAAGGGGCTGTTGCCCACTCCACTCTCTCTTGCTCTTGTCTTCTTGCTCCCACTCTGTCCTCCTGCTCCATCCCCATTCTCTCCTCATTCAGTCTTCTCCTCTCCAGTGCTCAAGGCCATACTTTACTCCTTCATTCTTCTACTCTCTCTGTGTGTCTTTGTTTCTGTGTCTCTGTGTCTGTCTGTCTGTCTTTCTCTGTCTCTTTTTCTCTCTGTCTCTGTTTCTGTCTCTGTCTCTGTCTCTCTCTCTCTGACTTTCTTTGTTTCTACTAGCCTCTTTAGTACCCACTCTATGCCCTGAATTAATTCTCTTCTATACTATGCCTTATTGTGGCTGCTCCCTCGAAGGGTAAGAATGCCTCTGTGTGTGCCTGAGGTGTTAACCCCCTACAGTAAACCTTACAATTCATCCACCAAAACATATTCCTTCTCTCACCCTTCGTCTTTTTATAAACACAACAACCACTGTATAAGAGTACTTCAATTTCTCAAATAAAATATAATCACATGATATATTTAAGAGAAGAAAATTTTGAGGGCATCTCATTCTATTGGCTCTTCTATACTACTACAGACAAGAATCCCTGTATGCATTATTTATTTGATTCTTTACTTGCTTATTTATTTATTTTCACTTTACATTCCAATCACAGCCCCCTTTTCCCTCTCTTCCCAGTCTTGCTTTAGAAATCCCTCCCCACATTGTCCTTTCCTCTTCTCCTCTCATAAGAGGAGTCACCCTTGCATACTGCCCCACCATGGGGTGCCTTATCTCTGCAGGACTTGACCCATCTTCTCCTACCTAGGTTCAACAAAGCAGTTTGGGTATGGAGAAAGGAATCCAATGATAGGGAGTAGAGATCATAACAGTTACTCTTCCACTTGTTAGGGGACCCACATGAGGACCAAACTGTGTATTTGCTACAGATATTTAGAGTGTCTCCTGCATGCTCTGTTTTTGTTTTTCCAGTGTGTTTGACCTTGCATTTGCTTCAATATACAGCTGGATGAAGCCTCTCAGGAGACAGTTTTGTTAATCTCAATGGGTAGACAATTTTTGTGGGTTAATGAATGTCTCCAACTCCCCTTTTGAAATCCTGGCGTTGTACAAGAGGTGGTCACTTCAGTCTCTATATCCTGGCTGGTAGGAATCTCATGTGGGGTTACCATCATAGACTTCCCATGTACTCTCTTGTCCTAGGGCTCTAGTTAGGAAATTAATATGCCCCCAAAACCACTGTGCATATTTCAATTCTCATTCCCAGACATCTCTTGCCTCTATCTGCCTAGAATGATTGGCATCCTCTGTCCCCTCCTTATCTCTTCTCTCTACCTAGTTCCCTTTCTTTGTCTACCTCCACTGAGTATTTAATTTCCCCTTCTTAGTGAGATTCATGCATCATCCCTTGGGACTAACTTACTATCCAGTTACTTGTGGTTTTGGATTGTAGCATGATTGTCCTGCACATTATGACTAGTGTACACTTATAAGTGAGTACATACCATATATGCTTTATGGTTCTGTGTTACCTTATTCAGCATGATATTCTCAAGTTCCTTTTTGCCTGCAAAATTTATGATGGCTTTGTCTTAATAGGAATGGTATTCCACTGTCTAGATCTTTCACACTTCTTATCCATTCTTCAGTTGAGGGGCACCTATGTTGTTTCAAGTTTCAGGCTATCATGAATAAAGCTGCTATGAACATTATTGAGCAAGTGTTCCTGTGCTATAGTGGGTAGTCTTTTGGGTATATGCCCAGGAATGATATAGCTTGGTATTGAGTTATAAGTATTCCCAGATTTTTGTAAAACAACCAAATGTAATTTGAGTGAGGTTGTACTAGTTTTCACTTCCACCAGCAATGGAGGGGACTTCTTGATAAAATCCTTGTCAGCATGTGCTATCACTTGGATTTTTGGTCTTAGTAATTTGGATGCATGTAAATTGAAACTTAGCTAGAGCTCCTGACATTTAATGCTGGTTTTGAATGTGAAAGAAACAGGTAGTGTTTTTCCTTTCAAGCTTTTGTCAAATTGTTTGATACAACGGAGTCCATAGAGAGGATGTATTTTTGTTTAGGCTCATACTGAAGTTCTCTCAATGTTTCTCTGGCACAAAAGTAGATGGTTGTGTCCAAAGTTTGAACTTTGTTCAGTTTCAAGAAAACTTTACTGTTCAATGTATCCCTCCTGATGCTAACTTAGAATTTGAGATCTGAATTATACAATGTGATTTCATTACTTTACATTGCTAGTATCCACTGCAGACCCTTTCCTAGAGACTGAAGGACCCAGTTTACACCATGGATGGTTAATGACAAGTCAGAGATAGGACAGTTGAGAGACAGGGTCTGTGAGGTATGCAGCAGGTCAGGTCCTATCTACTTCAGTTGTACCTCTACATGGCACCTGGGGTCATATAACATCACCAGCAATCATCCATGTCATAGGTGTCAAGCCTGTCTTCCTCTCCTGAAAGCCTGAAACTCTTACAGCTTGGAAAAGACACCAGGTACAGGAGCTTCCCAGAAACAGAACATCTTGTCAAATGGAACCCTCAAACTGATCTGAAGCAAAATAAAATTAAGGCAGGCTGATTGTGGGCCTGTGTACTGGAGTCTGTCCACAGAAATCTCTAGCCAGGCCAGATGGGAGGGCTCATGTAAAGGGGAAAGTGTATGAGCAGGGAGGGAGAATTACCTTCTCAGGCTCTGTGGCCTCTGCTGCTCTTACTGCTGCTGTTGCTGCTACCTCCACTGTTACTATAGCTGCTGTTCCTCCAAGATGCTGCACTGAGTTGCAGGGACCTCCTGGCAGTGTTTTGCCAAGAGTAGTTATCTTCCCTGGTGGGGGTGTTACAGCTCTTATGACAGAAGCTCTCAGAAGGCAAAGTAATTCTCACACACCTTTATTCCTTCTGGATAAAATCTGTATACATAGTTCTGTGGTGGGTTGGGATCTGACAGTGGGTACTTTCTATAGGCACGCACTGAGAGGTTAGGGATGTCTCATCTACATGTAGAATGATTTGGTGGTGTTGTTTATAAGTGACTGTTGGCCACAAACAATTCTGGGGGTGAGGGTGGGGCTGCAGAAGGCTATGGTTTAGTGACAGGGGCCTGGAGCTAGGAACAGACAAAGTTCCTACCATCCCTTCAGGATCTCTGGTGTTTCTAGCCTTAGCTCAACCTGACCAGGCTTTCTCTTACTGCCCACCCACATGCAAGACATCATAGCTTAGACGGGATAGAATGAAAACACTAGTCAGTTAGATGGTAAGGATTATTTCAATAATAATATGTATGGATGTGGGCCACAGTTAATAACAATGTATTGTGTTCTTTATGTCAGGAAAGAAGATATTATACATTAGCACTGAAAGTGCTAATTGTTTCACCATTAAATTGTGGACAAGTATTTGAAAATGTTAGAGAAGATGAATGCAATTGTCTTCAAACATCATTTAAGTAAACAGTAGAAATGTTATTAAAACTGCAGTCATGAGAGAAACAATAGGTTATCAAATCTCACTGGCTTTCCTCAACCACAGTGTTTCACTGAGTTTTCTTTATAAATATCAACTTCATAATTTGTTCTTATTTTACACTGTTAGATTGTAGAAACACTTAATGATTCTTCTATTATGTGAAGAAACATGTTTAATAGAATATGATTATCACACTGAAGAGCATGTTCTAGAGAATTTCCATGGCTGGAAGAAGAGTCTATATATTTAACACAAAAAACACATGCTCAAAGAGCATAGGTCATAACTTCCTAGATTCTGAAGTGATCCTGGAAAGAACTTGTTGCTCCTCAGCGACCCCTGATAGTCCTAAGAATCCCTGTAGGGAAGTTCTTGAACAGGTTCACAATAGACTTCCCTCACTGTGTCCCTGGCACAGAAGTACATGGCTGTGTCTTCAGTTTGCAGGATGTTCATTTTTAAGAAAACTGGCTCTTGGAGCTGTCCCTGCTGATGCTTAGTCAGGATTTGAGAGGTGAATTATAATCTGTGCTTCCATGACTCCATATTGCTTCCATCCACTCCAAACCTTTTCCTGGAGGCTATCAAACCCAGCTTACTCCACAGCCGTTTAGTGAGAGCCCAGAGACAGTGCAGGTGAGGGAAAGGGTCTCTGAGGACTGCACCAGGCCAGGTACTGACTCCTTCAGCTGCACCTGGGACAGGGCACTTAGGGATAAGCAACATCATCATTAGTCATTCATCCTCTAGATTAAGTGCCTGAGTCCCTCTCCTGAAACTCTGAAACACTTACAGCTTGGAAATGTCACCAGGCAGAGCAACAGCACCAGGACAGCCATGCTGTGATGAAAGCTCTAGTGAGAAGGAGGTGTGGCTCCTTAGCTAGGCCTGGGCTTTTAGTCTGAGCCTGAGCCCGATTTTGCATTGGTGGAGGTTCCTGAAATGATAAAAAGGAATTGTGAGGCAGAATTCCTAGTTTCCTCTCCATGTGTTGAGATTACCTTATGCTTAGAAAAAAAAATGGAGCTGAAAACTCAGGAACTTTTCCCCGCTAATGTTTGGATTTCCAAATTCTAAATAAAAAACAGAAAGTATTAGTCACATTGTGCAGGTCTTGGGAGCAAAAAGGGGTTGGAGGATAGGGAAGTTTTAGTAGGTGAATCTTCATTCATGCAATACAAGCAGAACCAATTACTGTTTTGTCTTTTTTTCTGTCCACACAACACAGAATCTCATCTCCATCAAGTACCTTTAAATAACTATAAAATAAATACAGGTAAAGCCAAGCAGAGTCCCAAGTACACAGAGAATAGTCTGTGTTCAGTGTTGATAACTGGATGTGAAGAGTTGGTTATCTAGGGTTGGGCTCCTATATTCAAGCTGCAGGTTCAGAGTAGGGCTGGCTTTCATGGGCTATATTTATTACAGTTTCTACCATTAGACACTAGGCAGGAGGTAGTGCTCAGAGAAGATATAACACATCAAATACATTGATGACAGTTACAGAATTTAACACAGTAGTGCAGTTTTCATATTCACATTTTCTTTGTTAAGCATTCAACACACTGTATTTTGTTTTCTCCTGTGCATTTTCCTAGAACTTACATATATATATATGTATATATATGTATATATATATATATATATATATATTCTAACTCCTTAGTGTGAAAGGGAAATTAAAAAATACTGCTATACACAGTTGTGTTTGTATATAGGAACTCAGTGTTTCCCTTTTTGTCTTGTCTGGACATGATTCCTCCCTCATATTATTGCACAGGTCAAATTTCTTTGTGAGTTTAGCAGAACTACTTCTCTATGAGGCAAACACTTGGGATATTTCTGTATTTTAATTTTTCATGAGAGAACACTGTCTTCAGGCCTTACAAAGGCTTGTAAATTAAACATTCTAAGTCAATTCTTTATATAGCTCCATATTTGCTATTCAGAAATATTTCTATTTGCCGCAAACTGAATTGCTTTTCATCTAGAAATTCTCCATTTAAACCCTATAACTTCACTATTCTTTTTTTCCATTGTTATATGAGTCGTGTGCTGCCTGCCTTCATGTTGTATTAGCCTACTTTTCATTTTCCCCAATAAACATAAATTAGCAAAATGGTATTGTACATTAAGTCTTTGTATGAACTTGAATTTATTTAACTGTTTTTTTAACCTTTCTGATTTTAATTTTCTCACCACAGCCCACTTGTGTGCACTGGCCACAATATTCCCCTGCCTTTGATATTCTTTGTCCCTGACTTAAGATGACATTCCTTTCTAGGCAGACATGGAGCTGAAAGATACAAGAGTTGTACATCTTTATTTGAAGGCAGCCAGTAAGAGACAATTTTTTGCAGACAACCAAGAGTGGCTCTCTTCCACAGTAGGCAGAGCTTGAGCACAGGATTTCACCCCTCTTTCTTCCCCTGCATAGCAATGTACTTTTTCTTTCTTTTTTTTAGTTTTTTTTCCATCTTTTTTTTAAATTCGGTATTTCTTACTTACATTTCAAATGTTATTCCCTTTCCTGGTTTTCAGGTCAACACTCCCCTAACTCCTACCCCTCCACTTCTAATTGGATGTTCCTCTTCCCATCCTCCCCCCCATTACTGCCCTCCCCCCAATAATCCGATTTTCTGGGGGTCCAGCCTTGGCGGAACCAAGGGCTTCCTTATCCACTGGTGCCCTTACTAGGCTATTCATTGCTACATATGCAGTTGGAAGCCAGGGTCACTCCACATATATTTTGGGCAGTGTCTTAGCCCCTGGCAGCTCTGGTTGGTTGGCATTGTTGTTCAGGGTCTCAAGCCCCTTTAGCTCTTTTAGTCCTTTCTCTGATTCCTCCAACTGGGTTCCCGTTCTCAGTTCAGTGGTTTGGTGCTGGCATCTGCCTATGTATTTGCTGTATTTTGACTGTGTCTCTCAGGAGAGATCTACATCCGGCTCCTGTCGGTCTGCACTTCTTTGCTTCATCCATCTTATCCAGTTAGGTGACTGTATATGTGTGGGCCACATGTGGGGCAGGCTTTGAGTGGGAGTTCCTTCAGCCTCTGTTCTAAACTTTTCCTCCCTATTCCCTGCCAAGGGTATTCCTGTTTCCTTTTAAAGAAGGAGTTAAGCGTTTGCATTTTGGTCATCCTTGTGTTTCATGTGTTCTGTGTATCCAGGGTAATTCAAGCATTTGAGCTAATATACACTTATCAATGAGTGCATACCATGTGTGTTTTTCTGTGATTGGGTTGCTTCACTCAGGATATATTCAGTTCCATCCATTTGCCTATGAATTTCATGAAGTCATTGTTTTTGATAGCTGAGTAGTATTCCATTGTGTAGATGTACCACATTTTCTGGGTCCATTTCTCTGTTGAAGGGCATCTAGGTTCTTTCCAGCTTCTGACTATTATAAATAAGGATGCTATGAACATAGTGGAGCACGTGTCTTTTTTATATGTTGGGGTATTTTTTGGGTATGTGCTCAGGAGGGGTACAGCTGGGTCCTCAGGTAGTACTATGTCCAATTTCCTGAAAAACCTCTAGACTAATTTCCAGAATGGTTGTACCAGTCTGCAATCCCTCCAACAATGGAGGAGTGTTCCTCTTTCTCCACATCCTCGCCAGCATCTGCTATCACCAGAGTTTTTGATCTTAGCCATTCTGACTAGTGTGAGGTGTAATCTCAGGGTTATTTTGATTTGCTTTTCCCTGATAACTAAAGAGGTTGAACATTTCTTTAGATGCTTTTCAGCCATTCGGCATTCCTCAGCTGTGAATTATTTCTTTATCTCTGAATCCGTTACTTTAATAGAGTTATTTGTCTCCCTGCAGTCTTCCTTTGTGAGTTCTTTGCATATTTTGGATATAAGCCCTCTATAGGTTGTAGGATTGGTAAAGATCTTTTCCCCATCTGTTGGTTGCCGTTTTGTCCTAAGAACAATGCTTGCCTTTGAGAAGCTTTGTAGTTTTATGAAATCCCATTTGTGGATTCTTGATCTCATCCCAGCAAAACATTGAGGCCACTGTGTACACTAACCATAAGATGAGAGTCTTGTTTGTCCATTTGTGCTTATTTGCACAAATGAACTGAAATCCACTAGTGTAGGTTCTGTATGTTGTTTACTGGACTCTGATTCAGTTCTATGGCTTCTGTGATGAGTGTCCCAGAATAATTGTGTGCTGAAGGAATACATTGGAGATTCTTATTCAATGATTTAAGATGAGCAGTGAGACTGGAGCATAGCGTGACAAGGAGGTTGGGTTCCTTTTGGGTCACCTGGGACTCAAGTGTTCCTAACATTACCTTGATGTACATCACTGATGATGAGACAGAAAAGTTTAGTGATCTTCATTCTCTGATCTCCCTGCATGAGCCATTCTCCCATTACTCAATATCCTACTCCTTCTTTCCTTTTTTTTTTTGCTAGGGAACCATACTTCCCTTACAGAAGACCCAGTTTTTACATAAATTTTCAATTTGTATTTAGAAGATCTTTGTGGCTGTCCTAGTCAAGGCTTCTAATCCTGCACAAAACATCATGACCAAGAAACAAGTTGGGGAGGAAAGGGTTTATTTAGCTTTCACTTTCTACATTGCTGTTCATCCACAAAGAAGGTCAGGGCTGGAACTGAAGAAGGTGAGGGAGCAGGAACTTGTTTAAAGGCTGTTGAGAGACATTGCTTGCTGGCTTGCTACTCCTGGCTTGCTCAACGTGCTTTTTTATAAAACCAAGACTACTAGCCCAGTGATAGTACCAGTTACAAGAGGCCCTCCCCCTTGACCACTAATTGAGAAAATGTCTCATAGCTGGATCTCATGGAGGAATTTCCTCTAGGGAGGCTCCTTTCTCTGTGATAACTCTTTTGAATTATTGCACAGGTTTCATATTTGATGACAATATATTTAACCTGGTGTTTTCAAGTCTATATAGAGGCCTCTGGTAAATGTGAGGGCAGATGATCTCTGAATGTGGCCAGTATAGGAACCTCCTTCTCATCAGACACAGGTCTACAACCTTGGCTCTCCATCTCTGGGTGTGCACAGAACATCAAAGTAAATAGAAAACATTCTGTATTTAGTTCATCACTCACAGATCTGAAAGACAACAACATAAACTCTTTTACTGCTCACTTAGGACTTAGGCCAAGTATATATTTTTAACCTGACACCATGTTGCTGTTTGCTTTTATGCTAATAAGATACTGTGAAATGTTACCCAGAGTGGACTGAAGTGACCACTGTGAAATTGTCGTTAAGTACACATTAATGATGAACCCACATTCTAGCACACTTTCACCACTGTACAAGATTGAAGGACACATATTCAAAGTAGTGGTGATGTTTTATAATGTTGTAAACAACTCAGCCCTATTACTTTAGCCTCTATGGAAATACAGGCATTTAGTGACATTTCACTCCTCTTTTCATTTGCTTTAGTGCTGCAGTCTTCCACCTTTGCTCCGTGGTTATTCATGGTTCTCGTTCCTCTGCGTTGCTGTGTACATACACACATCTATGTTACAAATTACAGAAATTACAAGAACATTGAATTTTGGCTCTCGGAAGATATCAACAACTAAAACATTTAGAAACCATTAGGAACAGTCCGGTGGGAACTGGGATTAAATCAGAGAAATTGTCAATCTCAGGCTATTTATTCACTTGACTAGTTGAAGTTGTGATGCTGTAGTAGCAAAATACTCAATCCTCTCTCCCTTTCAGAAACATTATCTTCACACAGAGAGAGGACCTGATGATGGCAGAGCAAGACAGAACGTAGAATCACTGTACAGAAGAACCTGTGGTGGTTATTGGAGCATCGTCCAAATATCGGTCTAATGAGTGAACCAATGAGAACAGAATCCTCATCTTCCCTTTGATTAGAAATCACATCACACCAATATATTGCAGACAGAGCTATTCCATCAACACAGGCAGGAGAAGTGCCTGAAAATCTGACAATTTAGACAGATTCCATAGACACTTCCTGTTTTGGTTGAACAACCCTCATCCCTTTTTTCCCAATACCCACCTAGTCTTCTATAGTGACACCATCCATATGTTCCCAGAATGCTACTGAGAAGAAGGTTGTATTTAGGTAGTTGATGCCACACCTGTCTTCTGATGAGGATCCCCAACTCAGAATAGTCAAGAATCGTTTGCATTATGTTTCTGGGACAGAAATGTAAAGAAGATTCTTAGAAGCTTGGAAGAAGGAAAGGGATTAATGTGTTAAAACAAAATCTTTTTAATAGGGTTATTTGGCTCCCTGGAGTCTAACTTCTTTAGTTATTGTATATATTGGACATTAGCCCCCTAACGGAGATAGGAATGGTAAAGATCTGTTCCCAAATTGTTGGTTGCCGTTTTGTCCTAGTGAAAGGGTCTTTCGCCTTACAGAAGGTTTGCAGTCATATGCGACCACATTTGTTAATTCTAGATCTTGACCATAAGCCAATAGTGTCCTGTTACGAAAGTTTCCCCATTACCCATGTGTTCAAGTCTACTCCCCAAATTTTCTTCTATGAGTTTCTGTTTCTAGTTTTTGTGGAGGTCCTTGATCCACTTGGACTTAAGCTTTGTACAAGGTGATGAGAATGTGTTGATTTTCATAAGTCTACATTCTGCCCTCCAGTTGTATCAGCACCATGTGTTGAAATTACTATCTTTTTTTCAATTGGATGCTTTTCAATCCTTTGTCAAAGATCAAGTGACCATAAGTGTGTGGGTTCATTTTTGGTTTTTCTATTTTATTCCATTCATCTAATGCCGGTCTCTGTACCAGTATGATAACTTTTTTAATAATATTGCTGGCCGTCAGGGTTGGTGATTCTTTATTTTTTTTCCTTTCCTTTTTTTCCCCAGAGCTGGGGACTGAACCCAGGGCCTTGTGCTTGTTAGGCAAGTGTCCTACCATTGAGCTAAATCCCCAACCCCTTTTGTTGATTCTTTTTATAGTTCTTTTTGTTTCAACTTGGTTGATTTCAGCAGTGAGTTTGATTATTTCTTGTTGTTTACTCTTCTTGTGTATATTTGTTTATTTTTGTTCTAGAGTTTTAGGTGTGCTGTCAAGCTGCTAAATAATGAACTGTACATTTTTTTGGAGACACTCAGAATTATGATTTTTTCCTCTTAGCACTGCTTTAATTGCATTCCATAAGTTTGTGTATGTTGTGCCTTCCTTGTAAAATGTCTTTGATTTGATTCTTTATATCGTCCTAAACCAAGTTATCATTGAGTAAAGCATTGTACAAATTCCATGTATATATTGGATTTCTCTCATTTTTATTGTCATTGAAACTTTAGTCCATGGTGATCTGATAGGATGCATGGGATTATTTCAATCTTCTTGTATCTGTTTAGGGCTGTTTTGTGACCGACATTATGGTTAATTTTGGAGAAGGAAGAATGAGGTGCTGAGAAGAAGATATATTCTTTTATTTATCTGTTACACCATCTGGTTCATAACTTCTGTTAGTTTTTTTATGTCTCCATTTAATTTCTGTTTTCATGATCTGTACACTGATCAAAGTAGGGTGTTGAAACTCCCACTATTTTTGTGCGAGGTGCAATGTGTGCTTTGAGCTTTAGTAATGTTTGTTTTGGGAATGTAATTTCCCCTGCATTTTGAGCATAGATATTCAGAATTGAGAATTCATTTTGGTAACATTTTTCCTTTGTTGAATATTAAATGTCCTTCCTTATCTTTTTGATATCTTTTGGTTGAAAATCAATTTTATTCAATATTGGAATGGCTACTCCAACTTGTTTCTTGGGACCATTTCCTTTTAAATTGTTTTCCATCCTTTTGCTCTGAGGTAGTGTCTGTCTTTTTCTCTGAGGTGTGTTTCCTGCATGCAGTAAAATGCTGGGTCCTGTTTCTGTATCTAGTCTGTTAGTCTATGTATTTTAATGGGGGAATTGAGTCCATTGATGTTAAGAGACACTAAGGAATAATGATTGTTGTTTCCAGTTGTTTCTGTTCTTTTAGATGGAATTATGTTTGTGTATCTCTCTTCTTTAGGTTTCATTACAAAGTGATTACTTTCTTGCTTTTCGTACACTGTAGTTCCCCTCCTTGTGTTGGAATATTTGATTATCCTTTTTCTGGCTGTGTTTGTAGAAAAATATTGTGTAAATTTGGTTTTGTCATGCAATATCTTGGTTTATTCATCTATATTAATTGAGAATTTTAATTGATATAGTAGCCTGTGCTGGCATTTGCATTCCCGTAGGGTCTGTATGACATTTGCTCTGAATATTCTGGCCTTCATAGACTCTGGTGAGAAGTCTAGTTTAATTCTGATAGATCTGCGTTTATAGTTACTTGACCTTTTCCCCTACTGGTTTTAATATTATTTCTTTGTTTTGCTTGTTTGCTGTTTTGACTTTTATGTGACAGGAGGAATTTCTTTTCTTGTCCAATGTATTTGGAGTTCTGTGGGGTTCTTCTATGCTCATGGGCTTATCTTTCCTTAGGTTATTGCTTCTATAATTTTACCTACAAATTTTTCAATCTCTTTACTGGCACATTAAGTTGGAGGGGGCTTAGATCTCTTCTATACCTGTTATCTTTAGGTTTTATCTTCTCATCGTGTCCTTGATTTCCAGGACGTTTTGTGTTAGGAGATTTTTGCATTTTACATTTTCTTTAACAGTTGTGTTAATATTTTGTATGGTGTCTTCTGCCCATAAGATTCTCTCTTCTATCTCTTGTATTCTGTTGGTGATGCTTGTATTATGTCCCCTAATCTCCTTCGTAGGTTTTCTATCTCCCACAGTTGTCTCTCTTTTTTCTTTATTTATTGTTTCTATTTCCATTTTTAAATCCTATATGGTTTTGTTCAGTTCCTTTACCTTTAATTCTTTCTGTAATTCTTTAATGGATTTTGTGTTTCCTCTTTAAGAGCTTCTATTCTTTACCTCTGCTGTCTTGTATTTCTTTCAAGGAGTTATTTATTTCATTCTTAAAGTCCTCTATCATCATCATGAAATGTGATTTTAAATGCTTATCTTGTTTTTCTGAGTATTTGCTCTGGTAGGAGAACTGGGCTCTTATGCTGCCAAGTGTTCTTGGTTTCTGTTTCTTAGGATCCTGTGCTTGCCTCTCCCTATTAGGTTGTCTCTGGTGTTAGTTTGTCTTACTGTCTCGACAGTCGCTTGACTCACTTGTTAGCCCATATGTAACTACTCCTGTAGACCTGGATTTTTCAGATGGATCTGGGAACAGAGAGCTGTGAGACAAGTTAAGCTTGCTGTGCAGGCAGAAACCCAAAGTGTCTGTAACATACTGCTCCTGTGTTTCTATGCCTGAGGCCACCAGGCAGGTCGTTGGAGCAGAAGAGTTGGTCTTCCTTCTGTTCTCAAGCATGTAGGCACTCCTGATAACTTGTTTCAGCTCTGCGCTCAGGCAGAAACTGGAAGTTTCCTGCAACTGACTTGCCTAGATAATTTTAGAATTCCCCCACCCCATTCCAGTTTTCTTACAGTGGAAATATGGCCACGAGGGTGCACTGGACAAGTAGGCTAACCAGCACTGTCTGCCCACTGACAGAAAATGTCTAAAAATATGTTAATGATTGATAGAAAATGAATCTTCAGTCAATATGTACACAAACAACCCCCATACACATTCACTGTAATGAACAAACACACAAATGAAAGCCAGGAGCAAGGCAAATATTTGAATTAATATGTGGACCCATGATTGATTACTACACACTCTATTTGTATAGAAAATCTCTGAATATGATATTTAGAGGAAGCCCAGACTCAAAGGATAAAGACAGTGCAGGAATTGTAATAATGGCTAACCCGCAACAGGCTTAAACTAAGACCTATCCCATGGTCAAGAACCAATCCCTCTTCCTAATAATGATACTGTTATTTTTGCTGACAGGAGCCTAGCATAATTCCTCTGAAAGGCTCCACACAGAAGCTGATCAAAGCAGATGCAGAGACTCAAAGTCTTCAAAGGTTAAAACTTACTATTTGGACCTTCTGTACAGATGGGGTAACTGGATCATCATAGCCATGCAGAAAGCATAACATTAGAGGGTGCTGACAAGGACGTCAGGGAGAAGGGTCATGGAATACTAGCGTAGTGGCAAGTAGGGCTCTTGGTTATATCTTAGGAGCAATTCTCTGGGAGATAAATGTTCAAAGTCATCATACTGGTCTCCTTAATTTGATTGAAGGCTCCTGATAGTCTGTGGTTGGAATTTGGCCAGTACTAAGCAAAAGGCACCAGGAGAAGAAGTGCAACATATTAGTTAGGATAGATGATGATTTGGGGATTCCCTTTTCATGAGGAGAACAAAGGAATGTTAAGGGAGGGTCTGGGTCACTCTAGCTTATGGGACCTTGGAGGTCCATGATAGTTGAAGGTTGGGAACATTTATGATAATTACCATTCTTGTATCTGTAAAATTTAATTTAATTAAAATATAAACTTCTGGAGATTAAGAAGAGGGGTATACAATGATATTGCAAAATAGTGATTCCTCAAACCTGAAGTAACAAGAATGCTGAAAGAGATCCTGGAGGAAATCAATCCATGAGTGTGGTAACATTGAAACTGGGCAATTCTGCTTCCATTAGAAAAATTAGTCAACCTCTGTTTTAAGGTAAACATCCATTATCCCACGAGCAATGGGCAAACTCATTCAGAAGGCATGGGTCTTGTCAGTACACATGGCCTAAAATGGTTGAAACAATGAGATAAGTGTGTGTTTACAGTGGCTTTGGGAAGCAAGAGATATATTATTATCTTATGCTACAGTGACTTTGTAGCTACTTACTCGCCTGGAAACTCACCAATGTGTATACAGGAATATGTGTAGAGTATTTTATGCCCACTCTAATGGCTAAATTATGTTACCAAGTTGACTACAAACAAAAATGGAGAACATACCTGTTAGGGATTTCTGATTATGTTTATTTGTGAAGATATATTTATCATCTGGATATTTGAGGAAAGAAGACACATTTTTTTTTCGGAGCTTAGGATGGAACCCAGGTCCTTGTGCTTGCTAGGCAAGTACTGTACCACTGAGCTAAATCCCAAGCCTCATGAAGACACATTTAATGCCATTTTTATTCTAGATACAATCTGGATCTGACTTTCTGATGGAAGCTTGTATAAGGACTTAGAACAAGGAAGCAATCCCTCTGCATTGCTTGCTCATCTTGATTTCTTACAGAATCCATGTTTTTTTTTTTATTCTAAAGCCCTGGGGTTTGCCTCAGCAATAGTAGGATAAACCCTTCTATCTTAATCACCTTTGAAGAAAGTACCTCACAGGCTTTTCTACAGCCAGAAATAATGAAGGTATTTTCTCAATTGAGGCTTCATTTCTTGGATGATTCCAGTTTGTCTAAAGTTGACAAAGAGCCTGCCAGGACATCCAATGTACATCCACATAAAAATGACTTATATTACTCTATTTTTATAATTCTCATGGACAAATCCAGGCTGGAGACATATAGAAGGACCATAGGAATGTGAGAGCTAGAAACACAATTCAATGTGTGTAACCTGATAAGAGTTCAGAGGGCAGACCTCCACAGACACACTCACTGAGAGACAGTGGAGAGGGATCGGGAAAAGTAATAGTATAATTTAAACTTTAAATGAAATATTAATTTCCTTGTATACTGTCACATGGTGTAGTATGTTGCGTGTGCCAAACTATTTTCAAACATTGTAAGCCATGCTCCCATTACACGGAAGAGGGTTCAATTTTAACTCCATCTTTATAACCCTTATTTTTATTCTTTCTTTGTAAATGGCTTTCACATCATTGGATACAGGCAATATAGAATTTTGGATTTAGTTTCAATCTTTTCAGTGATTAGAGATGTTAGCTTTATGCATCCTCTTCTGCCTATCTATATATGCATCAAACCAAGACCCTATTAAGGATGCCAAGAAGTGCTTACTGATAGGAGCCAGATACACATATCTCCTGAGGGTTTGTCTGTCTATCTATCTATCTATCTATCTATCTATCTATCTATCTATCTATCTATCTATCTATCTATCAATCTATCTATCTAATCAATCTATAATATCTGAGTTTGGTGACCATATATGGGATTGATCACCAGGTTAGGCAGTCACTGGATGGCCTTTCCTTCATTCTCTGCGCCACACTTTGCCTCTGTATTTCCGACTGTGAGTATTTTGTTCCCCCTTCTTATTTTTTCTTTTTCAATTTTATATTTTCATTTAAATTTCAAATGTTATTTTATTTAAAATCCAAATGATATTCCCTTTCCTGCGTTCTCATCCATAAACTCCCATCTCCCTCCTTAATCTAGAAAGGCATTCCCTTGCCCCAACCAACCCCACCTACCTGCCTCTCTCTCTGACATTCCCCTGTACTGGGGGTTCCAGCCACATATGCAGCTGGAGCCATGGGTCTGTCCATGTGTACTCTTTGGGTAGTGGTTTAGTCCCTGGGAACTCTGATTGGTTGGTAATGTTGTTCTTATGGGGTTGCCAAATCCTTCAACTATCAACTATTTCAATCCTTTCTTCAACTTCTCCAACAGGAATCCCATTCTCATTTGAATGGATTGCTGCTAGTATTTGTCTCTGTATTTGTCATGCTCTGGATGAGCCTCTCAGGAGACATCCTATCAGCATACACTTCTTGACTTCATCAATATTGTCTAGTTGTGGTGGATATATATATATATATATATATATATATATATATATATATATATATGTGTGTGTGTGATATATATATATATATATATATATATATATATATATATATATATATATATTTCAGTCTCTGCTCCAAACTTTGTCTCCATATCTCCTTCTATTAATATTTTTGTTCTCCTTTTAAGAAGGACTGAAGCATATGAACTTTGGTTGCCCTTCTTCTTGAGCATTATGTGGTCCATGGATTGTGTAAATTTGATTTAAACAAATCAGTAGCCCTCCTCAACTAAAAGGATAAACAGACTGTGAAAGAAATTAGAGAAATGACACCCTTCATAATAGTAACAAATGACATAAAATAGCTCTGTGTCACTGTAACCAAGCAAGTGAAAGATCTGTACAGGAAGTTCAATTCTCTATAGAAAGAAACTGAAGATCTCAGAAGATGGAAAGACCTCCCATGTTCATGAATTAACAGGATTAATATAGTAAAAATGGCCATTTTTCCTAAAGCAGTGTACAGATTCAATGCAATCCCAATCAAAATTCCCTCAATTCTTCGTAGAGTTAGAAAGAGCAATTTGAAAATTTATTTGTTACCCATTCTAAGAAGGAGTGAAGTAATGAAAATTTGGTCTCCTTCTTGAGTTTCATGTGATCTGTAAATTGTATCTTGTGTACTCTGAACTTTTGGGCTAATATCACTTACCAGTGAGCACATACCATGTGTTTTTCTTTATGTTTGTGTTACCTCACTCAGGATGATATTTTTGTTTCCATCCATTTGACTAAGAATTTCAAGAAGTCATTGTTTTTAATAACTGAGTAGTATTATTCCATTGTGTAAATGTAACACTTTTTCTATATGCATTCCTCTGTTGAAGGACATGTGGGTTCCTTCTAGTTTTCGACTATTATAAATAAGGCTGCTATGAACATAGTGGAGCATCTGTCCTTGTCATATGTTGGACCACCATTTGGGTATATGCCCAGGAGTTGTGTAGCTGGGTCCTCAGGTACTACTATGACAAATTTTCCAAATAGCTGGACTGATTTCCATAGTGGATGTACCAGCTTGCAATCCCACCAACAATGGAGAAGTGTTCCTCTTTCTCCACTTCTTTACCAGCATCTTCTGTCACCTGAGTTTTTTATCTTAGCCATTCTGATTGGTTGAGGTGGTGTCTCAGGGCTGTTTTCATTTTCATTCTACTGATGCCTGAGGAAGTTGAACATTTTTACAGGTGTTTCTCACCCATTCGATATTCCTCAGTTGATAATTTTTTATTTAGCGCTGTATTCCATATGTTAAGATGGTTATTTGATTCTCTGAAGTCTAA
The DNA here is from genome assembly GCF_036323735.1 of Rattus norvegicus. NCBI lineage: Eukaryota > Metazoa > Chordata > Mammalia > Rodentia > Muridae > Rattus > Rattus norvegicus. The sequence continues at coordinate 139,523,374 of NC_086024.1, forward strand.
TTTCCTGTCACCATCATATCAAGTGGAACAAAAACAAACTGATCTGAGGTACAGTGAGGCTGGTCATAATTTGAGCAGTGTAGAATGTTAAGACTCAAATAGTTGGGAAGGATTATTTCAATAATATATATATATATATATATATATATATATATATATATATGTGTGTGTGTGTGTGTGTGTGTGTGTGTGTGTGTGTGTGTGTATGTGTGTAAGACACAGTTAATAGCAGCATATTATGCTCCTTATATATGGATTGTAGACCTTATGAGTTAGCCGTCAGAATGATAACTTTGTCATCATTAAATTGTGGAGATGTGTTTAAAAAGTTCATGTTAGGGAAGATGAATACAATTAATCACAAAGATCATTTATGCACACAGTAAAAAAGGTTAATAAAAAAGTAGTCATTTGAGAAGCAATCTATTACCAAATATCTCTAATCATCCTCACACTCACGAAGTTCAACTAGGTTTTTTTTTTATAAGTATCAGCAAAGTTACTTGTTCTCATTAAATACTGTTTTATTATAGAACCTTTTAAAAATTCTACTAGTGTGTGAACAAAAAAGAACTCTAATAGTCTGTAACACTGAAGAGAAATCTCTAGAGAATTTCCATGGTAGAAGAGGCGTCCACATTTGTGACACTAAAACACATGCCTACACAACATAGGCTAACACTTCCTAGAGTCTGAAGAGGTCCTGGATATCATTGTTTGTCTTTACTGCCCTCTGCTGGTCCTGAGCATCCCTGTAGGGAAGGTTTTGTTCAGGTTCACAATCAACTTCCCTCACTGTGTGTCTGGCGCAGTAATACATGGCTGTGTCATCAGTTTGCAGACTGTTGATTTTTAAGAAAACTTGGCTCTTGGAGGTGCCCCTGCTGATGCTCAGTCTGGATTTAATTGCTGAATTATAATCTGCGCCTCCATCATAATGTATTACTCCATCCAGTCCAGACCCTTCCCTGGAGGCTGGCGAACCCCGTGTACACGGGAGCTGGTTAAGGAGAACCCAGAGACAGCGCAGGTGAGGGACAGGGTCTGTGTCGGCTGCACCAGGCCAGGTCCTGTCTCCTTCAGCTGTACCTGGGACAAGACAGCTGTGGACAAACAGCATCACCATTAGTTACACATCTAGCTGTCGTGTCTGAGTCCCTCTTCTGAAACCCTGAAACACTTACAGCTAGGAAATGTCACCAGGCAGAGTAGCAGCACCAGGACAGCCATGCTCTAATGAAGCCTCTAATGAGAAGAGGATGAGGCTTCTCATCTAGGCCTGGGCTTTTATCCTGAGCCTGAGGGCTGCTTTGCATTGAGGGAGTTTCCTGAGAGGATAAAAGGAAGCACTGGGCAAGCTTTCCAGTTTTCCCTCCTGCTGAGAGAAATTTGCCTTCTGCTTCATAAAGCACCTTGAGAGGAAATAAGGAACACTTTTCTGTTAATGTCAGGAATTCAAATTATAGATAAAAAGAAAGTTATAGGATTCACACTGTGCTGGTCCAGGAAGAAAAACATGAGAATATTTAAAATAAATAAAACCACATTCATGAAGTACAGACAGAACAGGGCTCCATGTCCTATGTGCATTTTTAAATGAGTTATAATCCATTATACAAACATTTTTATGTGATGTGGTATCCAAGCCAATTATCCTTCTCTCCTGTAGGCTGCTCTGCAATGTGACTTTTCTTTTCTCATCAGACTTGTGAAGTCTTATCTTGTAGTTTTTAAAATTTCTTTTCTTCCTTTTTTCCTACATATTTATTAAATTGGGTATTTCTTATTTACTTTTCAATTGTTATTACCTTTCCCAGTTTCCAGGCCAACATCCCCCTAATCCCTCCCTCTCCCCTTCTATATGGGTGTTCCCTTCCCCATCCTCAGCACATTACCTCCCTTTTCCCAACAATCCCATTCACTGGGGATTAAGTCTTGGCAGGACCCAGGGCTTCCCCTTCCACTGGTGCACATACCAGGTTATTCATCGCTACCTATGAGGTCAGAGTCCAGGGTCAGTCCATGTATAGACTTTGGGTAGTGGCTTAGTCCCTGGAAGCTCTGGTTGGTTGGCATTGTTGTTCATATGGGGTCTCAAGCCCCTTCAAGCTCTTTCAGGCTTTTCTCTGAGTCCTTCAACGGGGGTCCCGTTCTAGTTCAGTGGTTTGCTGCTGGCATTCGCCTAAAGTATTTGCCATATTCTGGCTGTGTCTCTTAGGAGAGATCTACATCCGGTTCCTGTCAGCCTGCACTCCTTTACTTCATCCATCTTATGTAGTTTGGTGGCTGTATATGTATGGGTCACATGTGGGTCAGGCTCTGAATGGGTGTTCTGTCAGCCTCTGTTCTAAATTTGCCTCCCTATTCCCTCCCAAGGGTATTCTTGTTCCCCTTTTAAAGCAGGAGTGAAGAATCTGCATTTTGCGCTTCCTTCTTGAGTTTCATGTGTTCTGAGCATCTAGAGTATTTGGAGCATTTGGGCTAATATCCACTTATCAATGAGAGCATACCATGTGTGTTTTTCTGTGATTGGGTTACCTCATTCAGTATGATATTTTCCAGTTCCATCCATTTGCCTATGAATTTCATAAAGTCATTGTTTTTGATAGTGGCATAGTATTCCATTGTGTAGATGTACCACATTTTCTGTATACATTCCTCTGTTGAAGGACATCTGGGTTCTTTCTAGCTTATGGCTATCATAAATAAGCCTGCTATGAACATAGTGGAGCATGTGTCTTTGTTATTTGTTGGAGCATCTTTTGGGTATATGCCCAAGAGAGGTATAGCTGGGTCCTCAGGTAGTGTGATGTCCCATTTTCAGAGGAACCTCCAGACTGATTTCCAGAATGGTTGTACCAATCTGCAATCCCACCAACAATGGAGGAGTGGTCCTCTTTTTGCAGATCCTCGACAGCATCTGCTCTTGCCGGAGTTTTTGATTTTAGCCATTCTGACAGATCTGAGGTGGAATCTCAGGGTTGTTTTAATTTGCATTTCCCTTATGACTAAAGATGTTGAACATTTCTTTAGGTGTTTCTCAGCCATTCGTCATTCCTCAGCTGTGAATTCTTTGTTTAGCTCTGAACCCCATGTTTTAATGGGGTAATTTTTCTCCCTGTGGTCTAACTTCTTGAGTTCTTTGTATATTTTGGATATAAGGCCTCTATCTGTTGTAGGATTGGTAAAGATCTTTTCCCAATCTGTTGATTCCCATTTTGTTCTAACAACAGTGTTCTTTGCCTTACAGAAGCTTTGCAGTTTTATGAGATTACATGTGTCAATTCTTGATCTTAGAGCATAAGCCATTGGTGTTTTGTTCAGGAAAGTTTCTCTAGTAACCATGTGTTTGAGATTCTTCCCCAATTGTTCCTCTATTAGTTTGAGTGTATCTGGTTTGATGTGGAGGTCCTTGATCCACTTGGACTTTTAAGCTTTGTACAGGGTGATAAGCATGGATCAATCTGCATTCTTCTACATGTTGACCTCCAGTTGAATCAGCACCATTTGCTGAAAATGATATCTTTTTTCCATTGAATGGTTTTGGCTCCTTTTTCAAAAATCAAGTGACCATAGGTGTGTTGGTTCATTTCTGGGTTTTTAATTCTGTTCCACTTGTCTATCTGCCTGTCTCTGTACCAATACCACATAGTTTTATCACTGTTGCTCTGTAGTACTCCTTGAGTTCAGGGATAGTGATTCCCCCAGAAGTTCTTTTATTGTTGAGGATAGTTTTAGGTGTATCCTGGGTTTTTTGTTATTCCAGATTAATTTGCAAATTGTTCTGTCTAACTCTCTGAAGAATTAGATTGGAATTTTGATGGGGATTGCATTGAATCTATAGATTGCTTTTGGTAAAGTGGCCATTTTTTCTATATTAATCCTGCCAATCCATGAGCATGGGAGATCTTTCCATCGTCTGAGATCTTCAATTTCTTTTTTCAGAGGCTTAAAGTTCTTATCATAGAGATTTTTCACTTGCTTGGTTAAGTCACACTGAGGTATTTTATATTATTTGGGACTATTATGAACGGTGTTGTTTCCCTAATTTCTTTCTTGGCTTGTTTCTCTTTTGTGTAGAGGAAGGCTACTGATTTATTTGAGTTAATTTTATACCCAGCCACTTTGCTGAAGGTGTTGATCAGGTTTAGTAGTTTTCTGGTGGAACTTTTGTGATCACTTAAATACACTATCATATCATCTACAAATTGTGGTATTTTGACTTCTTCCTTTCCAATCTGTATCCCTTTGATCTTCTTTTGTTGTCTGATTGCTCTGGCTAGAACTTTCAGAACTATATTGAATAAGTAGGGAGAGAGTGGGCAGCCTTGTCTAGTCCCTGATTTTAGTGGGATTGCTTCATGTTTCTCTCCATTTAGTTTAATATTAGCTACTGGTTTTCTGTATATGGCTTTTACTATGTTTAGGTATGGGCCTTGAATTCCTATTCTTTCCAGGACTTTTATCATGAAGGGTTGTTAAATTTTGTCAAGTGGTTTCTCAGCATCTAAATAAATGATCATGAGGTTTTATCTTTCAGTTTTTTTATACAGTGGATTATGTTGATGGTTTTCCATATATTAAACCATCCCTGCATACCTGGGATGAAGCCTACTTGATCATGATGTATGATTGTTTTGATGTTTGATGTGCACTTGGATTCAGTTTACAAGAATTTTATTGAGTACTTTTGCATTGTAATGCATAACGGAAATAGTTCTGAAGTTCCTTTTCCTTGTTGGGTCTTTGTGTGGTTTATGTATAAGAGTAATTTTAGCTTCATAGAAGGAATTCAGTGGCACTCCATCTGTTTCAATTTTGTGGAATGGTTTTGATAGTATTGGTATGAGGTCTTCTATGAAGGTCTAATAGAATTCTGGCTGAACCCATCTGACCTGGGCTCTTTATGGTAGGGAGACTTTTAAAGATGGCTTCTATTTCTTTAGGAGTTATGGGGTTGTGTAAATGGTTTAACTCTTCCTGATTTATCTTTGGTACCTGGTATCTGTCTAGGAAATTTTCCATTTCCTGCAGATTTTCAAGTTTTGTTGAATGTAGGCTTTCATAATAGGATCTGATGATTTTTTGAATTTCATCTGATTCTGTTGTTATGTCTCCCTTTTCATTTCTGATTTTGTTAATTTGGACACACTCTCTGTGTCCTCTGGTTAGTCTGCCTAAGGGTGTATCTATCTTGTTGATTTTCTCAAAGAACCAGCTTTTGGTTCTGTTGATTCTTTCTATGGTCCTTTTTGTTTCTACTTGTTTGATTTCAGCTCTGAGTTTGATTATTTCCTGCCTTCTACTCCTCCTGGGTGTATTTGTTCCTTTTTGTTCTAGAGCTTTTAGGTGTTCTGTCAAGCTGCTCATATATGCTCTCTCCTGTTTCTTTCTACAGGTACTCAGTGCTATGAGTTTTCTTCTTAGTACAGCTTTCATCTTGTCCCATAAGTTTGGGTATGTTCTACCTTCATTTTCCTTAAATTCTAAGAAGTCTTTAAACTTCTTCCCTGACCAGGTTATCATTGAGTAGAGCACTGTTCAACTTCCATGGATATCTGGACATTCTTTCCTTACTGTTATTGAAGACCAGTATTAGCCCCTGGTGGTCTAATGGGAAGCATGGGATTATTTCTATCTTTCTGTATCTGTTGAGTCCTGTTTTGTGACAGGTTATATGGTCAATTTTGGAGAAAGTACCATGAAATGTTTAGAAGAAAGTATAACCTTTCATTTTTGGATATAATGTTCTATAAATATCTGTTAAGTCCATTTGGTTCATGACTTCTCTTAGTCTCTCTATGTCTCTGTTTAATTTCTGTTTCCATGACCTATCCATTGATGAGAGTGGGGTGTTTTAATTCTGTGAGATGCAATGTGTGCTTTGAACTTTAGTAAGGTTTCTTTTATGTATATAGGTGCCCTTGTGTTTGGAGCATAGATATTTAGGATTGAGAGTTCATTTTGGTGGATTTTTCCTTTGATGAATATGAAGTGTCCTTCCTTAATTTTTTTGTTGACTTTTGGTTGAAAATCGATTTTAATCGATATTAGAATGACTACTCCAGGTAGCTTCTTCAGACCATCTGTTTGGAAAGTTGTTTTCCAGCCTTTTACTCTGAGGTATTGTCTGTCTTTGTCTCTGAGGTGTGTTTCTATAAGCAGCAAAATGCTGGGTACTCATCCCATATCCAATTTGTTAATCTGTGTCTTTTTATTGGGGAATTGAGTCCATTGATTTTCAGAGATATTAAGGAATAGTGATTTTTGCTTCCTGTTATATTTATATCGGGAAGTGAGCTTATGTTTGTGTGCTTGTCTTCTCTCTGTTTTCTTGCAAAGCAATTATTTTCTTGCTTTTTCTAGGGTGTAGTTTGCCTCCTTGTGTTGGGCTTTACCATTTATTTTCCTTTGTAGTGCTGGATTTGTAGAAAGATATTCTGTAAATTTGGTTTTGTTGTGGATTATCTTGATTTCTCCATCTATGTTAATTGAGAATTTTGCTGGATACAGTAACCTGGACTGGCATTTGTGTTCTCTTAGGGTCTGTATGATATCTGTCCAGGATCTTCTGTCTTTCATAGTCTCTGGTGAGAATTCTGGTATAATTCTGATATTTCTGCCTTTGTATGTTCCTTAACCTTTTCCCTTTACTTCTTTCAATAATTTTTCTTTGTTTTGTGCATTTGGTGTTTTGACTATTATTTGATGGGAGGAGTTTCTTTTCTGGTCCAATCTATTTGGAGTTCTGTAGGCTCTTTGTATGTTTATGGGCATCCTTTTCCTTAGGTTAGGGAAGTTTATTTCTATGAATTTGTTGAGTGTATTTACTCGTCCTTTGAGTTGGGAGTCTTCACTGTCTTCTGTACTTATTATCCTTAGGTTTGATCTTCTCATTGTGTCCTGGATTTCCTGTATGTTTTGGGTCTGTAGCTTTTTCCATTTTATATTATCTTTGACAGTTGTGTTGATGATTTCTATAGTATCTTCTGCTCCTGAGATTCTCTCTTCTATCTCTTGTATTCTCTTCGTGATGCTTGTATCTACAGCTCCTTGTCTCTTCCTTTGGTTTTCTATATCCAAGGTTGTTTCTGTTTTTGCTTTCTTTATTGATTCTATTTCCATTTTTAATTCCTTCACCTATTTGATTGTGTTTTCCTGAAATTCTTTCAGGGATTTTTGTGTTCCCTCTCTATAGACTTCTATTTGTTTCTTTGTTTTTTCGTGCATTTATATAAGGGGATTCTTTATGTCTTTCTGGACGTCCTCCATCATCATGATCAAATGTGATTTGAAATCTAGATCTTGCTTTTCTGGTGTGTTTGGATATTCAGTGTTTGCTTTGGTGGGAGAATTGGGCTCCGATGATGCCATGTAGTCTTGGTTTCTGTTGCTTGGGTTCCTGTGGTTGCCCCTTGCCATCAGGTTGTCTCTGCTGTTACCTTGTTCTGCTATTTCTGACAGTGGCTAGACCATCCTATAGGCCTGTGTGACACGAGTGCTCTAGACCTGTTTTCTTTCAGCCAGTTATGGGAAAAGAGTGTTCTGCTTTTAGGCATGTAGTCTTTCCTGTCTACTGGTCTTCAGATATTCCTGTGGGTGTGTGTCCCCAGCCCAATATGCAGGTCACTTGGAGCAGAAAAGTTTGTCTTACCTCGGGTCCCGGGTCTGACGTCGCTCCTTGTGGCTGTGTTTCAGCTCTTCATGAGGGCAGCAACCAGAAGGGCCTGCCCCAACTTCTCTAGGGTCGCTGTGCACATGGGGCCCAGATGGCACTAGGCTTTTTCCTCTAGAGTCAGAAATGTGGGCAGAGAGTAGTCTCCTTTGGCTTCCCAGGCGTGTCTGCCCTTTGAAGTTCTAGCTCTCCCTCCCACAGGATTTGGGTGCAGGAAGCTGTTTTACTGGGTCCCTTCAGATCTGGGTGCAGTCTGGACTGCATGTCACCTGTAGCTTGAATGCCCCTATCTTCCTGTTCCCAGAGACCCTATACAGTTTCCTCCTGTGCCAGGGATGTGGGCAAGTGTGTGCAGTACTGGCGGTCTCTTCTGCCCTGCAGTCTCAGGAGTGCCCACCTGTCTGTGTGATGAGCTTTCTCTCCCACAGGGTTTGGAAGCAGGGAGCTGTGGGCTGGGATCAGCAAAGTCGGGTTCCAGGTAGAAACCAGAAGTGTCCAGACCCAGAGTCTTCCCTTTTTATACTCCTGATTTTATTCCCTTCCTGTTCCATCTTCTGACTGTACTACATCCCATATCTCCTCCCTGACACCCTTTCCATTGTCTCCAAGAGGATAACCCCATACCACCTGTCCCACCAGACCTTTAAACTCCCTGGGTTCTCCAGTCTCTTGAGGTTTATGTGCATTTTCTCTGACTGAACCCAGACTCCTCTGCTGTATATGAGCTGGTGTATGCTTCCTGCCTGTTGACCAGTGTCTGAGAGATCTTGAGTGTCCATGTTAATTGAGACTACTGGACTTTTTACATTGTGGCCCTCATTCTCAGGATTTCCCAGCTTTCTCTAATTCAACCCAGGGATCACCAGCATCTGTTCCTTCATTGTATACAAATATCTACAATTAACTCTTTAAGCTGCTTGTTGAGGTTTTTGGAGGGAAGTCTGTTAGGTCCCTTTTTGTGAATACCCCTTAGCCTCAGTAATAGTGTCAGCCTTAGGGCCTTCACTTGAGCTGGATCTCATTTTGGGCCTGTTGCTGGACCTTCTTTTCCTCATGGTTTTCTCCATTTCTATACCTACAGTTATTTCAGACAGGAGCAATTTTTTTCAGACAAGACAGAGTTTTGACTGTAGGATAGAAATCCCCATCCCTAATTTGATGTTCAGTCTTTCTGCTGTAGGTGGCCCCTACAAGTTACCTCTCTCCATTTTAGGACATTTAATCAAAGGTCCCTCCCTTTGAGTCCTAAGTGTCTGTCACCTCCCAGGTCTCTGGTACATTCTGGAGGGCCCTCCCAAACTCTTATCTCCCAAGGTTGCCTGATTTCCTTCTTTCTGCTGGCCCTCAGGGCTTCAGTCCTTCCTCCCCCCCCCCAGATTAGGTCCCCCTCTACCATCCCCTCTCTGCACCACTGTCCTTACCCTATGAAGACACTCCCTACTGCCCCTTGTGTTTGCTTCAGTGGGAATCACTATCCATGAACTCAAGCAGTATTACAGAGCAATAGTGACAAAAACAGCATGGTATTGGTACAGAGACAGACAGATAGACAAGTGGAATAGAATTGAAGACGCAGAAGTGAACCCACACACCTATGGTCACTTGATTTTTGACAAAGGAGCCAACACCATCCAATGGAAAAGAGATAGCATTTTCAGTAAATGGTGCTGGTTCAACTGGTGGTCAGCATGTAGAAGAATGCAGATGGATCCAAGCTTATCACCCTGTACAAAGTTTAAGTCCAAGTGGATCAAGGACCTCCACATGAAACCAGATACACCCAAACTAATAGAAGAAAAAGTGGGGAAGAATCTAGAACACATGGGACTGAAGAAAATTTCCTGAACCAAACACCAATGGCTTTTGCTCTATGATCAAGAATGGACAAATGGGATCTCATAAAACTACAAAGCTTTTGCAAGGCAAAGGACACTGTTGTTAGGACAAAATAGCAACCAACAGATTGGGAAAAGATCTTCACCAATCCTACAACTGATAGAGGGCTCATATCCAAAATATACAAAGAACTCACGAAGATAGATGGCAGGGAGATAAGTAACCCTATTAAAAATGGGGTTCAGAGCTAGACAAAGAATTCACAGCTGAGGAATGCCGTGTTGGTAAGAAGCACCTAAAGAAATGTTCAACATCTTTAGTCATAAAGGAAATGCAAATTAAAACAACCCTGAGATTCCACCTCCGACCAGTCAGAATGGCTAAAATCAAAAACTCCAGCTACAGCAGATGCTGGCGAGGATGTCGAGTAAGAGGAACACTCCTCCATTGTTGGTGTGTTTTCAGACTGGTAAATCTATTCTGGAAATCAGTCTGGAGGTTCCTCAGAAAATTGGACATTGCACTACCAGAGTACCCAGCTATACCTCTCTTGGGCATGTATTCAAAAAATGCTCCAACATATAAAAGGACACGTGCTCTACTATGTTCATAGCAGCCTTATTTATAATGGCCAGAAGCTGGAAAGAACCCAGATGCCCTTCAACAGAGGAATGGATACAGAAAATATGGTACATCTACACAATGGAATACTACTCCACTATCCAAAACAATAACTTTATGAAATTCATAGGCAAATGGATGGAACTGGAAAATATCATCTTGAATGAGGTAACCCAATCACAGAAAAACACACATGGTATGCACTCATTGATAAGTGCCTATTAGCTCAAATGCTGAAATTACCCTAGATCACAGAACACATGAAACTGAAGTAGGATGACCAAAATGCAAATGCTTCACTCCTTCTTTAAAAGGGGAACAAGAATACCCTTGGGAGGGAATAGGGAGTCAAAGTTTAGAACAGAGGCTGAAGGAACGCACATTCAGAGCCTGCCCCACATATGACCCATACATATACAGCCACCAAACTAGATAAGATTGATGAAACAAAGAAGTGCAGGCTGACAGGAACCGAATATAGATCTCTCCTGAGAGACACAGTCAGAATATGGCAAATATATAGGCGAATGCCAGCAGCAAACCACTGAACTGAGATCAGGATCCCTGTTGAAGGAATCAGAGAAAGAACTGGAAGAGCTTGAAGGGGCTCGAGATCCCATATGTACAACAATGCCAACCAACCAGAGCTTCCAGGGACTAATCCACTACCCAAAGACTATACATGGACTGACCCTGGACTTCAACTGCATAGGTAGCAATGAATAGCCTAGTAAGGACACTTGTGGAAGGGGAAGCCCTTGGTTCTGCCCAGACCCCCCAGTGAACGGGATTGTTGGGGGGAGGGCAGTAAGGGGAGGAGGATGGGAAGGCGAACACCCATATAGAAGGGGAGTGGGAGGGGCTAGGGAGATATTTGCTTAGAAACTGGGAAAATTATGAACAATTGAAATGTAAATAAGAAATAACCAATTTAATAAAGATGGAGAAAAAAACGAATATAAAAAATTCTTCCAGTGTGTGAACAATCAAGTTTAATATAATATGATATTGAAGAACATGCTGTAAAGAATTTTTGTTGCCTGGAAGGAGAATTCAAATCTCTAACATTAAAACATGTGCTCATAGAGCTTAGCCTTGAACATTCAAGATTCTAGAAGTGATCCTGGGAAGTCTTTTTTGGTCCTTGTCGTCCCCTGGTGGTCCTCAGCATCCCTGCAGGGAGAATTCTTTCCAAGTTCACACTGGCCTTCCCTCACTGTGTCTCTGGTACAGTAGTACATGACTGTGTCTTCAGTTTTCAGACTGTTCATTTTTAAGAAAACTTGGCTCTTGGAGGTGTCCCTGCTGATGCTCAGTCGGGATTTGAGAGCTGAATTATAATCTGTGCTTCCACCACTCCATATTGCTGCAATCCACTCCAGACCCTTTCCTGGAGGCTGGCGAACCCAGTGTACACCACAGCTGGTTAGTGAGAACCCGGAGACAGTGCAGGTGAGGGACAGGGTCTGTGAGGGCTGCACCAGACCAGGTCCTGACTCCTTCAGCTGCACCTGGGACAGGACACCTGGGGACAAGCAACATCACCATTAGTCATTTATCCTGTAGATTAAGTGCCTGAGTCCCTCTCCTGAAACTCTGAAACACTTACAGCTTGGAAATGTCACTAGGCAGAGGAGCAGACATGCTTTAATGGAGGGTCTAGTGAGATGGAGATGAGGATTCTCCTTAGGCCTGGGTTTTCATTCTGAGCCTCAGAGCTGCATTGCCCTTGGGGAGTTTCCTGAGGGGATGAAAGGAAGCATTCTGCAAGGTTTCCATTCTTTTCCTCCAAGTAATTGACTTTCCTTGTGCTTTTTAGGGGAAATGGAAATGTATTCTGATGAACATTGTTTCTGGTTCAGTCTGGATTTCCAAGTCCAAATAAGCAGAAAATCTAATGATTCTCATTCTTTATGCGTTGGAAGTAATCACTGAGATGTTTACGGGAGATGAGTCCACATTCAGGCAGTGCAGGCAGAACAAGATATCTTAACCTTTATGAATGAATTTGTATTGCTCTGAAAATTTCAGGAGACAGTTTAGGATGTAATCGTGTCTCTTATTTTTGGAAATTCTGTCAAGTTATTACTTAAAATTTTTCCTTTGGCTTCAGAATAGCAAGTTGTATTCTTATCCCTCATCTATAAAATATAACTTGTAGGGAGCTCTTTACAAGTTTAGTATATGTGATATCATGTGTTTATCTGCATGTAATTTTAAATGTATTTTTTATTCTCTGTTCAGTGTGCAGCTTATAAAAACTCAGGTTCCTAAATATACTTCTGTACTGATATAGATTTAGTCTGCTATTTATAACAAGTCGTAGTGATCTATGCAGCCAGGCTTGAGGATTATGCTCATGAATTAAGGAAAAAAAAACTAGAGACCCCTAAGTGATAACCACAAATGAAACAAAGGGCAGGAATGTACATGGGGACCCTGTTTTTTTGAGGTCCAAATGACCTCAGAAAACCCAAGTCTGCAGTGCCTTTTCCCGTTTGTAATATACACCAAGAGCGGATAGAATTGAAGAGGTAGGAAAAAAAACTGTTCATTCAGCAACCAGAAATTTTCTGTCTGCCTTATTGGAATTGGGACATCATGTTTTATGTCTCTTATTACTTTATGTATAATCTATGTACTGTGAGTGGCAGTGGCGAAGACAGGTGTTGACATTGTGCAGACAGCCGGCCTGTGCAAATTCTGATGGGTACACACCACTGTGAGTACTCTACTCCTTCTGTTTGAATTGGAAGAATATTTGTCATACAGGGTACTCAGAATATCCCATTTGGGTTTATCTGATATTTTCATTATCCTAACAAACTTTTTGGAAAGAGGATCAGAGGAATAAATGTCCTTTTCTCATAGGGCATTGGGGAAGTTTATATGAGACCACTTACTCAAGAAATTTTATGTGTGTATATTTGACATTGTTTGTGTAGTTTACTGTAATCTCATTCCACTTAGATGTTTCTTTTCCATGAAACTGTGAAGATGGCAGCCACCAGGAGACTTACCTTTTACAAAGGGAGGGAATTCATGATGAAGCCTTAGGTCATTTGTGGTTGTTTTATAGTTACTTATAGTTCTATTTGTGAGGTACTTATTCTTTTTTAAATTTTTTTTATTTATTTTATGCATGTGAGTACACTGTAGCTGTCTTCAAACACACCAGAAGAGGGCGTCAGATCCCATTACAGATGGTTGTGAGCCACCATATGGTTGCTGGGAATTGAACTCAGGACCTCTGGAAGGGCAGTCAGTGCTGTTAACCACTGAGCCATCTCTCCAGCCCGTGAGGTACTTATTCTTAAATGTTACTTCAGTAATTAAATTTTGTCTATTGTACATGCAGACACTCATTAATGGGTCATTTTTTTAATGGGTAAAAATATTTTATTGTTTATAGTATTCATTAAATTATTTGTTTGTTTAATTATGATGAAATCTTTCCCTACGTCTCCTGCCAGTTTCTCCCTTGTATTTCAACTCCTCTGGTCCCTTTTTCCTTCTCTCCTTAACAATGGGAGTCCTCCCATGGATACTACTAGGCTCATCTTCCTCAGTGAGGTTGGAAAAGACAAACAAGTTAGGGAACAGTGTCCTAAGGAAGACAATAGAGTCAGAAACAGCCCTAGAAACTGTGGTTTGGAGTATGACATATAAACCAAGCTGCACATCTGTTTCACATGTGTAGAGGGCCTAGGCCTATCTCATGTATGCCCTCTGGTTGGTGGTTAAGCCTCTGTGAGTCCCTATGGCCTGATGTTCATTGATTTGTACATTTTCTTGGGATGTCTTTGAAGATTCCTGTTTCTTAAAATCTCCCTCCCCTCTTGCAAAGGATTCCACAATCTCTTTCCACACAAATCCTAGGGTTTGGCATTGGGTCTCTGTATTGGTTTCCATCAGCTGCTGGGAGAAAACATCTGATTGGATAGTTATGCTAGGTTCCTTTTTGCAATTATAGAAAATATTGTTAATAGTGTCAGAGGTGGATGCTCTCATGGCATGGGTCTCGATTTGGGTCAATCATTGCTTGATCGTTCCCTCAGAGTCTTCTACAACTTTATTCTGAACATCCTGCATGTAGAACACGTGTGTGTATGAGGTTTTGTATCTGGGTTGGTGTCTTCATCCTTCAACTGGAAATTATGTCTTGTTACAGGAAGAAGCTGCTTCAGATCCCATTTCACCTATTGATCAGAATCTTAGCTAGGGTTACCCTTATAGACTTTAGGGAATTTCCATTGTCCCTGGTTTCTAGCTCATTTCAGAATTCCCTCCACCCCATTCCAGCTTTCTTACAGTACAAATATGATCAATATTGTTCACTGGACAAACAGGAGAACCAGGTGGTAAAGTAATGCCCAGGTACAGAACATGTCTAAAAATATGGTACTGATTTGAGAAAGGAAGCCATCTTCTATCAACATATACAGAAACACACGCAGTCACATACACTGTAATAAACAAATACACAAAAGACTGTCATATGGATCTTGGATAATTCAAGCTTTTGTGCTAATACCCACTCCTCAATGAGAGCATACAATGTATTTGTATGTGTGTGTGTGTGTGTGTGTGTGTGTGTGTGTGTGTGTGTGTGAGAGAGAGAGAGAGAGAGAGAGAGAGAGAGAGAGAGAGAGAGAGAGAGAGAAGATTGGGTTCTGTCACTCTCAGCATGATATTTTCTACTTCCATTCACTTGACTATGAATTTCATGAAGTAATTGTTTTTAATAGCTAAGTAGTTCTCCATTATGTAGATGTACCACATTTTATGTATCCATTCCTCTTTTGAGAGATTTCTGTGTTCATTTTATTATAAATAAGGCTTCAATGAGCACAGTGGAGCATGTGTCTTTGTTATATGTTAGAGAATCTTTTGGGTATGTGTCCAGGGGATGTATAGCTGGGTCCTGAGGTTGTAGTATGTCCAATTTTCAGAGGAACTGCCAGACTGATTTTCAAAGTGGTTGTTTCAGCTTGCAATCCTACCAACAATGGAGGAGTGTTCCTCTTTCTCAACATCCTAGCCAGTATCTGCTCTCACCTGAGTTTTTGATCTTAGCCATTCTGACTAATGTGAGGGGAATGTCAGCATTGTTTTGATTTATATTTCCCTGATGACAGAGGATGTTGAATATTTCTTTAGGTGCTTCTTGACCATTCTATATTCCTCAGTTGGTAATTCTTTATTTGCCCTTGCACCCCAATTTTAATAAGGTTATTTGATTCTCTGGAGTCCAATTTCATATCACCATCATATTAAGTGGAACAAAAGAAACTGATCTGAGGTAAAGTGAATAATGGGAGGCTGATCATAAGTTGAGCAGTATAGAATGAGAAGACTAGATAGGTAGTTATGAACAATTATTTCAATAATAATATGTATGTGTGTTGGCCACAGCCAATGTCAGCATATTATGTTCCTCATATGTGGATTGTAGATCCTATGACTTAGCACTCAGAATGATAACTGTGTCACGATTAAATTGTGGAGATGTGTTTGAAAACTTCATGTTCGGGAAGATAAATACAATCAATTTTAAATATAGTTTGTGTGAGACTGCCCCCTAGCATTGGTGAAGGGTAAAATGATTGTCCGACACACGGGATGTTGCAAGCATATAATATTTATTACTGTTATACCAGAGTTACCCTGGGCTCACGTTGCATCGTGTTTAACTGCAGAGGAAATGGCCCAGGTTGCAACAGCTATAACAATACGCAAAAACATCCCAGCATTTTGCGTGTTGCACCAGGGATTGTTTCTTGCTTTGTCCCATTGCTAGTATGGCTGCTTAGTCCCCAAAGCTTCCCAGCTCCACATAAATGAGAGCAGCCACTGCCCTTCCAGACAACACAGACTACTGTGACTTCTAACTCTGTCTCATTCTCTTTGAGCCACTGGTATGGAGGAGGGGACTCAGCCTCCTGACTGGAGGGGGTTAAAATACAGACAAGCAACCTTGATTTGTCTGCTTACTGGAACAGTGGCATCTTGCCAGACTGTTTTCACAGCGCTAACTACAGAGCAAAATTATGGGAGCAAGGAAGAGCCACAGAAATTGACAACCTCATGACTGACTTCGCCTGGGAAAGGCAGGCACGCCAACAGCAGCATTTAGACAAGCTAGAACTGTCACCCTGCCCATGTGTACTGCAAAATAAATA
This sequence comes from Rattus norvegicus, assembly GCF_036323735.1. Classification (NCBI taxonomy): domain Eukaryota; kingdom Metazoa; phylum Chordata; class Mammalia; order Rodentia; family Muridae; genus Rattus; species Rattus norvegicus. The sequence continues at coordinate 139,539,688 of NC_086024.1, forward strand.
AAGATTCTGTTATTGTACACTAAAAAAAGTAGTCATGTGAGAAACAATCTATTACCAAATCTCCCAAGATATCCACATCCACAAAATGTTCTACTGAGTTTTTTTTAAATAAGTATCAGCTCAAAAACTTGTTCTGATTAAATACTGTTTTATTATAGAACCATTTAAAAATTCTACTAGTGTTTGAACAAACAAGGTCTTTAATAGTATATGACACTGAAGAGAAGGCTCTAGAGAATTTCCATGGGAGAAGAGTGCACATTTCTAACATTAAAACACATGGACAAAAAACATAGGCTAACACTTCCTAGTCTGAAGTGATCCTGGAAAGTCGTTGTTGGACTTCACTGTCCTCTGTTGTCCATGAGCATTCATGTAGAGAAGTTTTTGTTCAAGTTCACAATGGGCTTCCCTCACTGTGTCTGTGGCACAGTAGGACGACATGGCTGTGTCATCAGTTTGCAGACTGTTGATTTTTAAGAAAACTTGGCTCTTGGAGGTGTCCTTGCTGATGCTCAGTCTGGATTTAAATGCTGAATTATAATCTGTGCTTCCACCACTCTGCATTCTTCCCATCCACTCTAGACCCTTCCTTGGAGTCTGCCAGACCCAGTGTACATTGTTACTGGTTAATGTGAACCCAGAGACAGTGCAGGTGAGGGACAGGGTCTGTGTCGGTTGCACCAGGCCAGGTCCTGTCTCCTTCAGCTGCACCTGGGACAAGACAGCTGTGGACAAACAGCATCACCATTAGTCACACATCTAGCTGTCATGTCTGAGTCCCTCTACTGAAACCCTGAAACACTTACAGTTTGGAAAGGTCACCAGGGAAAGGAGCAGCACCAGGACAGCCATGCTTTAATGAAGGCTCTAATGAGAAGAGAATGAAACTTCTCTGCTAGGCCTCGGCTTTTATCCTGAGTCTGAGATCTGCTTTGCATTGAGGGAGTTTCCTGAGAGGATAAAAGGAAGCACTGGGCAAGCTTTCCAGTTTTCCCCCCTGCTGAGAGAAATTTGCCTTCTGCTTCATAGAGCACCTGGAGAGGAAATAAGGAACACTTTTCTGTTACTGTCTGGAGTTCAAATTATAGAAAAACAGGATGTTATAGGAGTCACACTGTGAAGGTCTAGAAAAAAATGGGGAAATTTATAGTAAATGAACCCACATTCATAAAGTGCAGGCAGGGCAGGTTCCCATGTCCTATATGCAATTTTTTAAGTAGCTTTTTAATTTATTATTCAAACATTTTTATTTGGTGTAGTGTCTAAGCCACATGGCTTTCTGTCCTGTAGGCTGCTGTACAATGTGATCTCATTAGATTTGTGAAGACTTACCTGGTCTTTTCTATTATTCCATTTATTTCTTTTTTATTAATACTCCATATATTATTCCCCTCCTGTTCCATTCTCTGGTTGTTACACATCTGCTACTTCCTCCATGACCCCCTACCCCTCTCTCCACAAGCATTTCTCAGCCCTACCCACCCCACTAGACATCTAAACTCCCTGGGGACTCCAGCCTTTTGAGGATTATGTGCATCTTCTCTGACTGAACCCAGTACTCCTCTGCTGTGTATGTACTGGGGTCCTGATCTTAGATTTTGTATGCTGCCTGTTTGGTGACCAGTGTCTGAGAGATCTCAGGGTCCAAGTTAATTAAGACTGATGGTCTTCCTAAAGGGTTGTCCTCTTCAGCTTCATCCAGCTTGTCCCTCATTAAACCACTGAGGTCAGCACCTTCTCTTCCTTGGTTTCCTGTAAATATTGGCATCTGACTCTCTCAGTTGCTTGTTGGATATTCTGGTGGGCAGTCATTTTAAGTCCTTTTTTGTGAGTACCTCATAGGCTCAGTAATGATGTCAGATCTCAGGGCCTCCTTTTGACCTGGATCCCATTTTGAGTCTGTTGTTGGACCTTGTTTTTGTCAGGCTTTTCTCCATTTCTATCCCTGCAGTTCTTGAGGACAGGAACAATTATGGGTCAGAGTTTTGACTTTGGGATTAAAAAACCCATTCCTCACATAATGCTCTGTCTTTCTGCTGGAGGTAGGATCCACACGTTCCTTCTCACCACTGTAGGGCTTTTCATCTAGAATCCCTTTCTTTGAGTTCTGAGAGTCACTGCTCAGGTCTTTGGTACGTTCTGGAGTGTCCTCCCAACCTCTTACCTCACAAGGTCCCTTGTTTCCATTCTTCCTGCTGGCCCTCAGGGATTCCTTCCTTTTCCCCAACACAATACCAGATCATGTTCTGCTCTCCCCTCAAGTCCCTCCTTACCCTCCTCTGTGTTTTCTTTAATCTCTCTGCCAAGTGGGAGTGACACATCCTGTCTTGAACCCTTCAGATTGTTGATCTTTTTTGATTCTATGGACTTTATCATGGGTAGTTTGTACTTTTTTGGTTAATATTAACTTATTAGTGATGACACATAGTGCATGTCTTTTTGGGTATGAGTTACCTCCCACTGGATGCTATTTTTTAGTTCTATCCATTTGTCTACAAAACTAAGGATATCCTCATTCTTAATAGCTGAGTTCTAGTATTCCATTGCATAAAAGGACCAAATTTTCTGTATTCCTTCTTCTGTTCTGGGAAATCTGGGACATCTTTTGTTCAACACAAATAAGGCCACTATGAACGTAGTGAACGTGTGCCTGTTGACCAACTTCTGGGTATATTTCCAAGAATGGTATTGATGGGTCTTCACGTAGATATATTTCCAACTTTCAGAGGAAACTTCAAATTGATTTCCAGGGTGGTTGTATCAGTTTAAAATCCCACCAGTAATGGGGGAGTGTGCCTCTTTCTCTATGTCCTACCCAACATGTGTTGTCATCTGAGGTTTTGATCTTAGCCATTCTATTTGGTGGAAGGTGGAATCTCAGGGTGGTTTTGAGTTGCATTGATCTAATCTCTAAGGACTTTGGACATTTCTTCCAAAGGGCTTCGCAGGCCTTTGAGATTCCTTTGCTGTGAATTCTTGGTTAAGTTCTGTTCCCCAGGTTCAGTTGGGTTGTTCAGTTTTTATGGTGGAGAGCTTCTTGAGTTCTTTATTTATTTTGGAGATTGGTACTCTATTGGATGTTGCATTAGTGATAATTTCTCCCAATCTCAAAGTTGCCAATTATTCTTCTTGACTATGTTCTTTGCCTTACAGAAGCTTTCCAGTTTTATGTGGTCCCATTTATCAATTCTTGATCTTAAAGCATGATCATGAGTTCAGCTTAGGTGTTTCCCCCCCGGGCCAATGATTTCAATACCTTTTCCTACTTTCTCTTCTATTAGATCAAGTGTATCTGGATTTATGTTGAATTCCTTGATCCAAGTGGACTTGAGCTTGGTGCAAGGTGACAAATATGGGTCTAATTTCATTTTTCTACATACAGACAACCAGTTAGACCAGCACCATTTCTTGAATATGCTTTCTATTTTCCATTGTATATGTTTGACTTCTTTGTCAAAGATCAAGTAAGTGTACATTTGTGGTTTTATTTCTGTGTCTTCAATTCTATTCCATTGATCAATCTGTCTGTTTCTGCACCAGTACCGTGCAGTTTTTATCAATATTGCTCTATGATAGAGCTTGAGATCAGGGATGGTGATTCCCCTCTGCTGTTCCTTTATCGTTAAGATTTTTTTCACTGTTCTGGGATTTTGCCTTTCCAGATGAATTTGAGAATTGCTTTTTTCCATGTCTTTGAAAAATTGTGTTGGGATTTTGATGGAGCTTGCACTGATTCTGTAGATTACCTTTGGTAGTATGGCCATTTTACTATGTTAACCCATGAACATGGGAAACCTCTCCATTTTCTGAGAGCTTCTTTGATTTCTTCCTTGAAAGATTGTAAATTGTTGTCATTCAGATCTTTCACTCGTTTGCTTAGAACTACCCCATGTTATTTTATAGTATTGTGGCTATTGTGAAGAGAGTTGTTTCCCTAATTTCTTTCCCAGCCTGTTTATCATTTGTATGAAGGGAGGCTACTGATTTATTTGCATTACTTTTACATCCCACCACTTTGGTGAAGTTGTTTATCAGCTGGAGAACTTCTGTGGTAGAATTTTTTGGTTCACTTTTTTATACTATCACATCATCTGCAAGGAATGTTACCTTTATTTTTTTTTTGCCAGGTTGTACCCCCTTGTTGTTTTTGTTGTTGTTGTTGTTGTTGTTGTTGCTGTTGTTGCTGTTGTTGTCTTATTAGTCTAGCTAGCACTTGGAGTCTATCTTGAATCTATATGGGGAGAATGGGAACCTTCTTCTTGTCCCCAATTTTAGTTGGATTGCTTCAAATATCTCTCCTTATAATTTAATATGGCCTTGTCTTTCAGGAAATTGTGTTTATTAGGTTTCGGTATGGCCATTGCATTCCTGATTTCCCCAATACTTTTAACATGAAGGGTGTTTTGTCAAATGCCTTTTCTCTATCTAAGGATATGATCATGTGATTTTTTCTTTGATTTTGTTTATATTGTGGATTATGTTAATGGAATTTTGTATATTGAACTAACCCTGCATTCCTGGGAGGAAGCCTACTTGATCATGGCGAATCATGGTTTTGATGTGCTCTTTGACTTAATTTTCAAGGATTTTATTGAGTATTTTTTGCATTAATATTCACAAATGAGATATGTCTGAAGTTCTCTTTTTTGGTTGGTTCCTTGTGTGGTTTAGATATCAGAGTAATTGTGGCTTCATAGAATGAGTTAGTGTTCCTTATGTTTCTATTTTATGGAATAGTTTGAGGAATATTGGTTTCAGGTCTTCTTCGATGGTCTGGTAGAATTCTGAACAAAATACATCTGGTCCTGGGCTTTTTTTGGTTGATATGTTTTTAACGACATTTATTTCTTTATAGGATATGGGCTTGTTTAGATAGTTTCCCTGCTCTTGATTTAACTTTTGTATATGGTATCTTTTTAGAAAACCATTCATTTCACCTATATTTTCCAGTTTTGTAACATATAAGCTTTTGTAGTAGGATCTGATAGTTTTTTCAATTTTCTCCATTTCTGTTTTTATGTCTCTTTTTTCATTTCCTATTTTGTTCATTTGGATACTGCTCTGGGCTCTTTAGTTAGTTTGCTAGGGGTTTATCGATCCTGTTTGTTCTCTCAAAGAACCAGCTTTTAGTTTCCTTGAGCCTTTGTATTGTTTTCTTGCTTTCTAGTTGCTTGATTTCATGCCTGAGTTTGATTATTTCCTGCTTTCTACTCCTCTTTAGTGATTTTGTTTCTTTTTGTTCTAAACCTCTCAGGTGTGCTGTTAAGTTGCTAGTATAAGATGTCTTCAGTTTCTTTACCAGGGCACTTAGTACTATGAGTTTTCCTTTTAGCACTGCTTTTATTGTGTCTTATAATTTTGGGTACGGTGTGTCAACATTTTCATCAAATTCCAGGAAGTATTTAATTTCCTTCCTTATTTCTTCCCTGACTAAATTTTCGTTGAGTCAAAAGCTGTTCAATTTCTAGTTGTATTTATGCGAAAGTACAGAAATGTTGTTATGCTGTTATTGAAGACCAGCCTTAGAGCATGGTGTTCTGATAGGATGCATGGAATTATTTCAGTCTTCTTGTATTGGTTAAGGGTTGTTTTGTGAGCCCTTGTATGGATGATTTTGCAGAAGGTACCATGTGGTACTAAGAAGAAGATAGAAATGTTCTGTAGATATCTGTTAAATCCATTTGGTTCATAACCTCTATCAGTTTCACTATGTCTCTGTTTAGTTTCTATTTCAATGACCTATCCATTGGAGAGAGTGGGGTATTGATATCTCCCTTTATTATTGTGTGGGGTTCAATATGTGTTTTGAGCTAAAGTTTCTTTTATGAATGTAGGTACCCTTGCATTTGGGGCATAGATGTTCAGAATTGAGATTTCTCTTGATGGATTTCCCTTTCAAGAATACGAAGTGTCCTTTCTTATCACCCTTGATGTCTTTTGGTTGAAAGATAATTTTATTGGATATTAGGATGGCAACTCTGGCTTGTTTGTTTGGAAGTTCTTTTTCCATCCTTTTATTCTGAGACAGTGTCTCTCTTTGCTATTGTGTATCTCTTTTGTATGCAGCAAATTGCTAGGTGTTCTTTGTCTGTCCAGTCTGTTAGCCTATGTCTTATTATAAGTGAGTTAAGACCATTAATATTGTGAGATATTAAAGACATGTGGCTGTTGGTCCCTGTTATATTTGTTTTGGTATGTGGGTTTATGTGTTTGTGATTCTTTCATTTTGTCTTTGTTTTGAGATCCTTTATTCCCCCCATCTTTATTAAATTGGGTATTTCTTATTTACATTTCAAATGTTCCCTTTCCCGGTTTCCAGGGCAACTTCCTCCTAGTCCCTCCCCCTCCCCTTTTATATGGGTGTTCCCCTCCCCATCCTTCTCCCATTGCCGCCCTCCCCCCAACAATCCTGTTCACTGGGGTCCAGCCTTGGCAGGACCAAGGGCTTTCCCTTCAACTGGTGCCCCTACTAGGCTATTTATTGCTACCTATGAATTTGGAGCCCAGGGTCAGTCCATGTATAGTCTTTGGGTAGTGGCTTAGTCCCTGGAAGCTCTGGTTGCTTGGCATTGTTGTTCATATGGGATCTCGAGAACCTTCAGCTCTTTCAGTCCTTTCGATGATTCCTTCAACAGGGGTCCCATTCGCAGTTCAGTGGTTTGCTGCTGGCATTTGCCTATGTATTTGCCATATTCTGGCTGTGTCTCTCAGGAAAGATATGCATCCGGTTCCTGTCAGCCTGCATCTCTTTGCTTCATCCATCTTATCTAGTTTGGTGGCTGTATATGTGTGGGCCGCATGTGGGGCAGGCTCTGAATGGGCGTTCCCTTCACTCTCTGTTCTAAACTTTAGCTCCCTATCCCCTCCTAAGTGTATTCTTGTTACCCTTTTAAAGAAGGAGTAAAGCATCCACGTTTCGGTCATCCTTCTTCAGTTTCATGTGTTCTGTGCATCTTGGGTAGCCTGAGCATTTGAGCTAATATCCACTTATCAATGAGTACATACCATGTATGTTTTTCTGTGATTGGGTTACCTCACTCAGGAGAGATCCTTTAAAAAAAAAAAACAATAATTTTCCCTTCATCCATCTTTCTTTCTTTCTTCCTTTCTTTCCTTCTTTCTTTCTTTCTTTCTTTCTTTCTTTCTTTCTTTCTTTCTTTTTTCTTTCTCAATTAAAAAATTTATTAGATATATTTCTTTACTTACATTTCCGATGTTATTTCCCTTCCCAGTTTCCTGTCCATAAGCCCCCATCCCCTTCGCTCACCCTCACCCATATCGGTAATCCCCCAATACATCCCCTTACTGCTCCCCCATATCCCCCTGCACTGGGGGTCCAACCTTGGCAGGGCCAAGTGCTTCCCCTTCCACTGGTGCCCCAACAGTTCTCTGCTACATTTGCAGTTGGAGCCCTGGGTCAGTCCATGTATAGTCTTTCAGTAGTGTTTTAGTCCCTGGATGCTCTGGTTGGTTGGAATTGTTGTTTTTATGGGGTGGCAAGTTCCTTCAACTCTTTCAATACTTCCTCTAACTCCCCCAAAGGGGGTTCTGCTCTCAGTTCAGTGGTTTGCAGCTATCATTGACCTCAGCATTGGACATAATCTGGAGGTGTCTCTCAAGAGAGATCAATATTCAGGTCCTTATAGCATGCATTTTTTTTAGCTTCATCAATCTTTTCTAATTTTGGTATATATATATGGTTCACATGTGGGGCAGGCTCTGAATGGCTGTTCCTTCATTCACTGCTCTAAACTTTGCTTCCATATCCAGTCCTATGGATAGTTTTTTTCCCCTTTAAAGAAGGAGTGGGAGAATTCACATTTGGTCATCCTTCTTCTTGAACTTCCTGTGGTCTGTGGATTGTATCTTGTGTAATTCGAGCTTTTTGGCTAATATCCACTCATCAATGAGGTCATACTAAGTGTGTTTTTCTATGATTATTACCTCACTCAGGATGATATTTTCTAGTTCATTCCTTTTGCCTATGAATTTTATGAAATCTTTGTTATTGATAGGTGAGTAGTACTCCATTGTATAGATGTACCACATTTTTTTAATCCATTCCTCTGTTGAAGAGCGTCTGGGTTCTTTTCAGCTTCTGGCTATTATAAAGAAGGATGCTATGAACATATTGGAGCATATGTCTTTGTTGTATTTTGGAGCATCTTTGGGTATATGCCCAGGAGAGGGATACCTGGGTCCTTAGTTAGTGGAATGTCTAATTTTCTGAGGAACCTCCAGACTGATTTCTATAGTGGCTGTACCAGTTTGCAATCCTACCAACAATGGAGGAGTGTTCTTTTTTCTCCTCATCCTCGCCAGCATCTGCTGTCACCTGAGTTTTTTTATCTTAGCCATTCTGACTGATGTGTGGTGGAATCTCAGGGTTGTTTTGATTTGAATTTCCCTGATGATTAAGGATGTTGAACATTTCTTTAGGTGCTTTTTGGCCATTCAATAATCCTCAGCTGAGAATGTTTTGTTAGCTCTGCACCCCACTTTTAATAGGGTTATTTGGCTTTCTAGAGTCTAAATTCTTGAATTCTTTGTATATTTTGGACATTAGCCATCTATCAGATGTAGGATTGGTAAAGATCTTTTCCCAATCTGTTGGTTGCTGTTTTGTCCTAATGACAGTGTTTTTTTGCCTTACAGAAGCTTTGCAGTTTTATGAGGTCCCATTTGTCGATTCTTGATCTTAGAGCATAAACCATTGGTGTTTTGTTCAGGAAATCCTCCCCATTGTACATGTGTTTGAGACTCTTCCCCACTTTTTCTTCTAATAGTTTGAGTGTATCTGCTTTGATGTGGAGGTACTTGATCCACTTCAACTTAAGCTTTGTACATGGTGATAAGGATGGCTAGATTTGTATTCTTCTACATGCTGACCTCCAGTTGAACCAGCATCATTTGTTGAAACTATCTTTCTTCCATTGGATGGTTTTAGCTCCTTTGTCAAAGATCAAGTGTGTGTACGTGTGCGGGTTCATTTCTGGGTCTTCAATTCTGTTCCACTGATCTATCTGCCTGTCCCTACCATTACCATATAGTTTTTATGACTGTTTCCACTTTGTAGAATAGTTTGGACAGTATTGGTATGAGGTCTTCTATGAAGGTCTGATAGAATTCTGCACTGAACCCATCTGGACCTGGGCTCTTTTTGGTTGGGAGACTTTTAATGACTGTTTCTATTTCTTTAGGAGTTATGGGGTTGTTTAGATGGTTTATTTGTTTCTGATTTAAATTTGGTACCTGGTATCTGTCTAGGCACCTCCAGATTTTCAAGTTTTGTTGAATATAGGCTTTTGTAGTAGGATCTGATGATTATTTGAAATTTCTTCAGATTCTGATGTTATGTCTCCCTTTTCATTTCTGATTTTGTCAATTTGTATACACTCTCTGTGACCTCTGGGTAGTCCGGCTAAGGTTTTGTCTATCTTGTTGATTTTGCCAGAAAACCAGCTTCTGGTTTTGTTGATTCTTTGTATAACCCTTTTTGTTTCTACTTGGGTCATTTCAGCCCTGAGTTTGATTATTTCCTGCCTTCTACTCTACAGTTTTACGTACCCCCTTTTTTGCTTTTTGTTTTTGTTTTTTGTTGTTGTTGTTGTTCCATATGAAGTTAAGATTTGCTTTTTCTAGGGCTGTAATAAATTGAGTTGCAAATTTCATGGGAATTACTTTGAATCTGGAGATTTCTTTCATTAAGATCTTTATTTTCACTGCCTATCCATGAGCATGAGAGCTTTTTCCATCATCTAACTTCTTCTTAAAGTTCTTTCTTCAGGGACTTGACATTCTTGCCACAGGATGTTTTCACTTGCTTGATTAGAGTTACACCACATTGTTTTATATTATTTGGGGTTATTAAGAAGAGTGTTGTTTTTCTAATTCCTTTCTCATCTACTTTGTCTTTTGTATAAGGGAGGGATACTAAATTTTCAGAGTTAATTTTGTTTCTAGCCACATTCCTGAAGGTATTTATCAACTTTAGGAGTTCTCTGGCAGAATTGTTTAGGTCAAGTATGCATATTATCCTACCATCCACCAATTACAATACTTTCTTTTTTATTTCAGTTTATATCCCCCTGATCTCTTTAGTTGTCTCATAATCCTAGCTAGAACTTCAAGTACATTAATGAGTAGATAGGGTAGATTAGGCAACATTGTCTTCTCCCTGACTTTAGTAAAATTGATTTAAGTTTCTGTTTATTTTGATGCCTTGCTTTGTGTTGCTTTTATTATGTTTATGTATGTGACTTGAACCCCTAATCACCCCACGATTTTTCCTTTAGTCTGCCACTTTCTCTCTTGCTTGGTTTCTTTCTGTTCTATATCTTGCTCCCTTCCAGTTGCTCCTTATCTGAGCTCCTTAGTCCATCTCCACTCCCATTCTTTTCTGAGTGGTTGGGAAAGCACCTGGATATTGTACAACCCTGGCACACATCAAGTCTCTCTAGCATGACACTCATCTACTACTGAATTAGGACAAGGCAGCCCTCTGCTATGTATGTACCATGGGGTCTTGATCCAGCCCATCTATGCTTTTTGTTTGGTGATCAGTCTCTGAGATCTCCCATGAGTCCAGGTTTGTTGAATCTGTTGGTCTTTCTGTGGGGTGCCTATCTTCTTAAGGTTTCTCAATCCTTCCCCCAACTCTTCCCCAAGAGACCCTGACTTCCAACCAATGATGGGAGGTGCTATTTTATCAGTTTCAAAAGATGCTGTTTAAAGTCTCTCTGAGAATTGTAATTCTAGTCTCCTGTCTGGAAGCATAATGGAGTGTCATTAATAAAGTCAGCGACTGGTAAATGCTCATGGGTTGGGTCTCAAGTTGGCAGGTTATTGTTTGAAAGTTCCTATACTCTCTGCTCCATCTTTGTCACTGTATTTATTTTAGAGAGGACAAATTTGTGGTCAAAGTTTTGAGAGTGAGTTGATGTGCTTATCCCACTAGTGGTTGTCCTGCCTGGCTGGAAAAGTTGGCCTCTCCAGGTTCCATCTTTTCACTGATAGGTGACTTGTCTAAAGTTACCCATATTGACTCCTGGGAGCATTCTGCATCCCAGATCTCATGGTCTTGTCATCTTCCATTTCTACTATTCTTAGCTTAGGTATTTTCATGATATCTTAAACCTCTTGGATTTTTTTGGGTATGGAATTATTTAGATGTACCATTCTCTTTGACTGATACAGCAAGTTTTTCTATTGTAACTTCTATGCTTCAGAATCTGTCTTCCATCACCTGTGTTCTGTTGCTGATGCTTCAGTCTGTTGTTCCTGTTCTGTAGGTTTTCATTCTTCAGGGTTTTTCACTTTGTGTTTTCCTTACTGCTCCTGTGTTTATTTTCATGACCTGATA